>NC_133389.1:4372500-4675530 GCF_047511655.1 Castor canadensis
AATTAACCTAGAAGGTAACACCCACGCACAGGAAATCAATGTGAGTCAATGCCCTGTATAGCTATCCTTATCTCAACCAGCAAAACCCCTTGTTCCTTCCTATTATTGCTTATACTCTCTCTACAACAAAATTAGAGATAAGGGCAAAATACTTTCTGGTGGGTATTGAGGGGGGGGACCGGGAGGGGGTGGAGTGGGTGGTAAGGGAGGGGGTGGGGGCAGGGGGGAGAAATGAACCAAGCCTTGTATGCACATATGAATAATAAAAGAAAAATGAAAAAAAAAAAACCCCAAAAAAAATTAAAAAAATAAAAAAATAAAAAAACATTAAAAAAAAAAAAGGAATTGTGACAGACTTATCACTGTGAGTTCCTGAAACCAGAATTCATAAATTGGGCACCCAGAAAATATTCAAAAATGAATAAATGAGTCAAGTGATTGACTTTGCTGTTTAAAAATCTGTCTATTATTTCCCTTGTAAAAAGACTGATAGCTAAAAAAACAGTGAAGTTTAAAAAGTCTAAGAGATATATTAAAACTAATTAGAATGCCAGCCATATATAACAGAAATAGCTGTTTCTGACCTGAGAATCAGAAGTTCTGGGTTCTTTTCTTCATTTTTGAAGTCACTTAAGCTCTTGACCCAAATTTCTTTATCTGTCCACTAGATGGATTAAATCATCTAAGTTCTAAATCCCTATTTTTAAAATAAATTTGAGTGGGGAATACTAAAATGTCTTTAATATTTAAACATAGTCCAATTTTTCAGATTAATGCAAATTTAAACTATGGAACACCTGACTATCAATGTCACTGGCCACAATTTAAAAATTCATACTTATTTGTTAATATTGTAATGATAATTACTAGATGTGTTAACACCATGAGACCATTTCCACCTACTTCATTTATAGCAGCACTTCTAAAACAGTTCAGTAAGAGGATCTTACATTTAGTCAAATTTATAAGAATATTCTGATGATCCCTGAACCACAGATAAAACAAGGCATACTTATGATGCAAATGAACCCTTTACTGGTCCTTCAAAACAACCACCCTTTGATGGAGCTCGGTATTTTCCAATAGCACCTCAGCAGTAATTAGTGCCTTTTAAAACTGAATGAAAATAGCAAATGAACAGTAACTTTCTGAAAATTCATGTTTCTACAGAGCAGCATTAGACACTGCTTGGAACTCAGAACTTAGTACCTGATATTTGGATAACAATGACCTTCCCATATCTCTAAAGCCAAGTGGCAGCAACAAACATAAGGTTCTCAAGAGATGAACAAAAACGAGCCACGGGGACTCGTGACTCAGGAGGTAGAGCACATGCTAACAAGCACTCTCAGTCCAAAGCCAACACGAAGGAAAAAAGTAAGTGGGCCAAAGATACAGAGGAAAACGGCTACAAAACCATAAAATTCAGGGGTTAGAAATAATCAAAGTGCCTGAGTACTAAGAAGTGTGCAAATAAGTGTATTATTGAACAATATATACTTTTAAAAAGCAATGGTTTTCTGTCCCAATGTACACTGCTCATTCAGATTATTTGATTGAAACAATTACAGATGCATATTCCACCTAATAATTGTATGTGAACACTGGTATCAAGACCATGGAACTATGTATGTCCTTCCATTATTATTTGTAACTATGCTACATTAAGCTATATGGAACGGTTATCACCTATTTACTTATAATTATCCAAATCAATAATATCCATAATTAAAATTACACATAGTGAAATTCTCTTAAAATAATTCTGACTAATTCCATGCCCCTTGATTCTGAGGCAGTAATTTACTTCCCCCCTTCACTCTGCTTTATTGCCCAGAAAACTGGTTAAGTCATACAAGTTAAAAAAGGGGGGTAAAGATGAAAAGAAGAGGAATGGCCAACATTCAACATCTTAGCATGGCACAGCTGTGTGACATAATCCCTGTCTGTCTACCTCACCCAACCATCCCTAAAATTGTGCACGTCACTTGACAAACTAGCCTCAGGCAGCACTGAGTTTATCTGCAATTCCTGAACATACCAGACATCATGGTGGCCCCTGCCACAGGCCCTGCATGGACTAGGCTGCCCCTGCTCCTCTGTGACATGCAACATAAGCCACCTACCCCACAAACACCTTTTGAATCAGACAGGAAGACTTGACCATTACTGAATCTGAGTTTTCTCTATTTGAGGGATATATCGTTTTAATCTTCTAGCCCTAAACACTAACACAGCACTGCCACATATCAGTGGTCAGCATATAACTATGTAATGCACACCTCCCTCCATCAAATCACATACTTAGCAACTTTTGTCCATATTCTAAGTAACAGGTCATGCTATTCCATTGTTCCTTAGCTTCCTCTGTTAAAAATACCCAAACCTGCCTTGTAAATACTCCCTAGCCTTTAAGATCCAACTCCAGCAGATATGAACTCTACGGTGCTCCGCAGAGCAGGGTTTCCACTCCTGGAGTGGCTCCTTCAAATCTTTCTACTCTGGGTAGCTCATGACCACAGGGCCAGTGTATTACCTTGTCACTATGCACCATAAAGAAGAGATTTGGAAAAATTTGCTCAATGAGGCTAGGCATGGTGGCTCATGCCTATAACCCTAACTACTTCAGGGAGGCAGAGATGAGGAAGATCTCAGTTTGAAGTCAACTTAATCAATAAAAGCTGGGCTTAGTGGTGCAAGCCTATTAATCCCAGCTACGTGGGAACCATGAAAAGGAGGACTGTGCTCCAGGCCAGCTTGGGCATAAATGAAAGACCCTATTTGAACAATACTTAAGCCAGTCACCTGTAATCCTAGCTACTCAGGAGCCAGAGAACCAAAAGATCATGGTTCTCTGAGTAAAAAATTCACAGGACCCCAATTCAAATCAAAAAAGGTTGACTATGGTGGTACATGTCAGTCATTTCAGTTACAAAGGAAGCGAAAATAGGAACATCTCAATGGGACCCTATGTGAAAAACACCTACAGCAAAAAGGGCTGGGTGGCTCAAGTAGTAGAGTGCCTGCCTAGTGAGCATGAGGGCTCTGAGTTCAAACCCCAGCGTTGCCAAAAAAAAAAAAAAAAGATCTGCTGAATAAAAGAAAGAAATCATAAATCAATGGACAGGCTTCTCTTCTACCTATAACTCTCAAACCTTCTCTTACCCAGTTGTTGGACAAATCAAAGAGCAAAAGCTTAGGCAAAGTAATATGAGCAGGAAGAAGAAAGTAGAAAACAGGTTAACAAGAAAAAATAAATTACAGAGCAGGGGAAGGAAGCCAGAGAGTGACTACTAGCCTCCTGTATGCTACTGTGGGGATGAGAAGGTTACAGAACACTAAGACACTCACCAGTTTTTTAATCATCCCAGAGCCATTTTAAAATACAAATAAAGCAACAATGACTTAAGACAATGGGACATGATTGTTTCACTGGAAAAGGCAGATGCCAATGTTTCTAACTATAATACCAACAAGTGACAATGTTTATTTTATCTCTATTTTGTTATAGGTTGATTATACCTTCTGGCCTTGCAATAAATCTATGACCCCCATTCTTCCAGGTCAAAAAGTCAGGAAAATGTTACCACAAAGAAGGAAAATAGGGAAAGATAGTGACAGATGAGTTCTCCTTTCACCATGAGGAGAAGCTAGGAAAGGCTTTCCCTATTTCTACTTTACTGTCCTAACACTGCCATAACTCTCCTGTACTGACAAATCAGTTCACTGGAAAATAGATTTCTAAGAAAGAACATTGTTATTTGAATATTATTACCAAGATACTGCTTAGATTTTCGAATTATGAGGTGACTTGTATTTAAAAATGTTTAAAAGGTTCTTCAAAATTTAAAAGGTATTTCAAGGATTATAACCTCAGATGGATAAGTAATTACTATCAAGTCTTCATTCTCTTAAGTGACAGGGAGAGAGAGAGAATGATCACTGCAGGGCAGTTTAAAATTTTCAAAATGGAGACAAAAATATATCATTAGGCTAAAAGCAATACAATGTTACACGTATAATGCAACCTTTATGACAGTACTTTCCTGTCAATTTAAATATTTTTTACAAAACTGAGATACTGCACTTTGTATTGTTACAAACGTTAATTCATGCCACAGTATAAAACAAACTTTTTCTATCTATACTTCTTTAACCAAAATAACCAGCTGAACTAAATACTTATTTTATTCGATACATCTGTAGATATGATGGGTGTAATTAATTGTTCAGCTAAAAATGAAATTCCATGGTGGTTTTAACGATTTAGGTATACACAGCTTTAGTTCTTAGAGCAGACTAAAAATAGTGATTTTAATTTATTCCTGCTGCCTACAATTACCCACAACCATGTATTTTTAAATATTTCCAGCCTATAAAAATTACTAATTTTTGCCACTTGTGTTTATCTGCATTTAGACTTTGATTTGGATAAATTAAGCTCTCAAGTGTTCCTTGCTTTATGAAACTCTGCATGTTGTACACTTCAACACAAATAAATGACTTGTACCATTAGAGGTTTAAGTAATGTAATGTATTTCACGCTCAGCCTGAAGCTGGATTCCAATGAAGTTGCTAATGCACGTAATGATTAAGTGTAACTCAAATACTAACTGTGTTGTTGAAAACATGACAGGCAATAATTTGGTCTATTATATTCTGCCATTTAATTGCCTAGTACAGACATTCTCTGACACGTTATGAAGCAATGATTTACAATTATTCAAGCTGCAAAGGTCAGAAAGTGACATTATAATCATCTACATAGAGATCCCTTCTAATGCACAAAAACTAGGTAATGCCACAAGCGTGCACGCGCACACGCACGCGCGCGCGCGCGCACACACACACACAGTTTTATCGCATTAGTAACTTTCTATTTAAGGTTTCTTAAACCAACTGGGAATAAACAGTCCCTAAGCACAGTGAAGAACAATTTTAAAAGTCTGGAATCTTCTTATGAACCCAGAGATGACAGATTTAGAAAATGTCCTTACTCTCTCCTGATTAGGTAAATCCTATTCATCTAATTAATTCCACACACACAACTCATGAGCAGACACAGGGAAATCCATCAGTAAAAAACACAGTCTCTAAATCACATATATTGGGGTCTATGCTTCTGAATAATAGCATGTGAAACTTAGGTATCATTTCCTAGCTTTATGAAAATCACGGGCCTAATTATAAAAGTTTTCTGTAATTCTTTAAAGTTAATTAACTAAAAAATAAAAACTCAGGTTGATGTCATCTTTACATTTTTGGCACTTATTTTATTCTATAACACAGACATGTTCTACCACTCAATTGAGTACAATAAATTATCAACACATGAAGGACAATGGTGGAAAACAGTAAAATCATTCAAAACACACTTTTAAGTAGGAAGACTGAAACAAAGGAACAGATGGGGGCTGGGGGAAATGCCAGAATCTGAAAGTAAGACATTATGCAAGCAATTGTTTAAAGAGCGTAAATCTGAGCAAAAACAGAAAATAAAAGTGGCTAGTGGGAGGAACTAGATAAGTTACATTTATTACATGCTAGTGAAAACAACCTGGAGGGGGGAAAAAGGAGTACTAATTAAAGTAAGTCAGTAATGAAAAAACAGGTCTGACAAAAAGCAGAAAAAGAAAAGGAATAATTAAAACGAAGAGTAACAATGATCCACCATTATTAGTTGCATAATTTTAGTACATCACTAAACATGGGATAACAAACAAGAGTTCCACGATCACACAAAGCTATCATGACCAGCAAATGCTATGATTATTAATCAAGACATTTACTAAACCACAAAGCACTGCATAAGCACTACTTTTGAGTGGCTACCGTACACTACTTCGTACACAGAATTAAAGTAAATTTAAAGGAATTAACATGACATGATGTCTAAAATGACTTTTTAGATTTTCAAGTTCCTGAATACTAAAAACAATAAAGGTAGAGATCATGAATTTAATAAAAAGACATATTCTGCCTACTTTTAAGTATAAGGTTATTAAATAAGTTACTGACTTTTTCAGAGATGCTTTCCATTATTTATTTTTGCTTCCACTAAGCCCTACATCAACCCGTGATAGATTTTCATGTTAACTATGCATCAAATGCCTAAATATAAATACCAATATATTCTATAAAATTCCTTTCTTGATCATACTTGGATGTAAGAAAAACATGATTAAGAAACTCTACTGTTCAAAAAAAAAATGTTCTTCCTAAAATCAAAAGCAAGATAAATGGGTCTTAAACACTGTCTAAAAGATGTACTTAAAAAGGAGAAGTGCAAAACCAGACACTGCTGAAATCTTTACTATGACATGAGCAGGTGGTCCTTGCTCAAGTAGAATTTAAATTCTAAATTCTGAGCCCCAACTAAACAATAGGAATTTGACTTTTAACACATTCAGCTTCTTCTGTCAAACTAATTTTAATCCATGATACAAGGCAGCCAAGATTAACCAATGGGGGTTAAGGAGGAAACCATCCTAAAACTGATCTTGAAGATTCAAAGATCAACATAGGTCAGACAACTAACAGTTAAAAGAGTTTTTGATATGGGAGTTGCTACCACCCAACTCTAAAATTAAGGTCTTCTCATAGAAAGATAAGGAAAAGAAACAATAAAAGTAACCTGAAACATCAGTGTGGAGCTTGATTCAACAAAACTTAGTGTCTGTCAGTTCCATCAATTTCATCATAAAGTATTACATTTTTCTTCAAGAAAACCAAGTTTTTACTACGAAAAAAAAAAAGAGTATAGTATTTAAGTAGTAATTTCACTTTAAAAGTGTGCCTGCCCTGATATTTTTATGTATTATTCAATCAGGAGTATTTGAGAAGTAACTTCATGTGATTCAAATAATGAAGTGCTCATTAATACAATTCTAAAAGACTGAGACTAAGATACTAACTACTGGAAAAAAAGAAAACAGTGCAGGACCTTCTGTTTGTGACAAAATTATAGAGTTAATGTTCCCAAAAGATCGCCTCACCTCTTACAACACGATTTTATAAAAGATGAAATTTATAGTAATTAAAGCTGATGAAGAAATGCAGCATGAGCTGCTTATGTTCAGGAACTAATAGGTCCACTGAGCATTTCTAAGATTATTTAGCCATCAATGATAATGAATTGACACTGTCAGCAATGTTAATGTACCAATGCTCTCTCGTGCTTCTAGATGGATAACCAATCCCTGCTTTTTTTGTTTCCCATTTTCAATCTTTAAGTTCCACACTACTCTATTCCTATGAAACACAAAAATCTGACACTTTTTCTTTAACATTAGACTATTCAATTCATTATTGTTGTTTCAACTACATAAATCAATAGTTACTCTTTTGTTTACTCCAATTCTTCAGAACTTTAAGCTTTGCTATAAAAGTAACTATCCTGTTAAAATGTCACATAGCCTGCAAATTAAATTTCATCTCAAAAAATAAAAAATTATCTCATAGTCAGATGAAAGTTAATGGCTACCATAATTCTGAAAGATACAATCCTGGAATCTAGAATATCTGTTCTACACATGTGCTCACACGTGCGTGTGTGTGTGTGCACACATTCACAGACAGCTCTCTATGGCAACAATATAAAACTCAGTATGTGCATACTTACTTATAATTCTGTATCTTGCTAATCATGGATATAAAGTACAAGTGCAACATTTCAGTTGAATGTAGCAAGCAATTAGCTAAGCAAAGGGTGCACTGTTCAAATTATACAATTAAGACTAATTAATTATGAATTGTTTGATACAATATATGTCAAAAAATGTTCTCTGAAAAAGTTTCTTCTCTTTCCAGGGTCTTAATAACTCCAATAAAAAATGAATAGAATTAGATTCCAACTAACAGAGTATACAAAATTTATTTACTTATTTCTCAAAAACAAGAAAGAAACTGCTTGTTGTCACCTAATAGAAAATTTTCATTGAAGTCAGGGCCATCTTCTCTCCTATAACTCATAGGATAAAAACAATAAATGAGTTATCTTTTAAAATTCCAAGACCTATAGCAATTAAAATGAGCCATTTGGCACTTGACTCCTGCAGCTAAAATCAGTAGTAACAAAACTCATTTTCCCACTGATCTTCAGGGGGCTTCAAGGCAAAGGTTCATCTTCATTTACTTTAGCTGCAAGTCACTGAACCATCAATCCTCCCAATGAATAAATCACAGACATTGGTTAATAAAACTGCTTGCAAAGTTATTTGTAAAACTATCTTAAGGCTCAACTGCATCCTGGGATGAAATGTACTGTCCAACAAAAACGCACAGGCTGTTTCTGAGTTAAAGGATATTTACATGGTAATATCAATCTAAAGAATCTTCTACTGAAAATACAACAATATAACATGTGCACATTGCATAATTCAATTGAACCAGCAATAGTTTGTAAACGAACCTTTAGGAATCGCAGATTTCTTAGGTTTCCCATAAAGTGTTTCTATATGATGTACTTATTAATTTCTGTAGCATAACCTTAAAATATACTTTTAATCAGAAGTAGACTATTAAAATACATCTCTAAATGTCCTATGACACCATCTATGTTATAGCATTTTAAAACCTTTTAAACATTTCTGCTAAATTAATTGGTTTTACATTAAGGCACCTCAATACTTTCTATTAAATGTAACACATTTGAATGACAAACATTAAGAATGGCTCTGCAAAGAGCCATTAACTAAAAAAGGTAACTGGTTTTGAAATAAAGTTATACAAAAATACATTATACACTGTTTTTATCACGTCTTCCTTCAAATAATCAGTAACTAGCCATCTAAATTTGAATCTGAATCCTTATATAATAAGTCCAATGGATCCAAAGTGCCACTGTGATTAAAATTAAAGCCAAAACTAAAAGGAAAAAAAACATACATAGACATTCCTAAAGCTATATTGTGTATTTTTTAATGTCTTTAAATGGAATTTATAGTTCTCTCTGGCAATGTGAATGAACATCCTATAATTTAGTCAATTTACAGATTACAGGTTCAAATTGACCTTGTAGCCCATAAAATTGCTCATCTTCAGAACAGGATTAGAAGTGGGAGAGGAATGTCATAACTGTATTTAAGGAATTTACCATAACAAAGGAAAGGAGGATATGCATGCATAATTTTAGCCACTCTTACTCATATCAGTTCTGAATTCTGAAACAATGAATATCCTGCACAGGCTTCCTAGTTCACACAGTAGCGATGGCTTCAATTTACTCACCCACAGACATGACACTTGTATTCCCTCATCCCAAGGTGCCTTTTCACATGGTTTCTGGCATCCCCAAGCTGAGCTGTTGCAAAATGGCATATCTTGCACTTGAATGGTTTTGATCCTGAGTAAATTTAACATAAAATAAGATTTGGTTTGAATAATACATTACTGACAGTTTTAAAAAGAGGGCTAAATCCTAAATCATATCTCATATCTAATTAAGAATTTCTGTCCCCAAAATGGTATGCTTGCATTCATTTATATCTCAAATAGACTGATTCCATAATTATTCTACCCAGAAGGCTTTAATCTTTCAGTGAATCTTCCCAACTTTCAATAATATTTCTGATTTAAAGTCAAAAATGATACTGTTGAGCAGCATTAAGTAGACAAGACAAGCTAAATAATTTTACACATTTTTCTTACAATTCACAAAAATACTTCTTAAAGGTACTCTATTTAAAATGGAACATTTTTAAAATACAATTGCAAACAGGGTGACGGGTATCTCTAAAAGAGTATCATGGAGCATGTTTTCCAGTGGCCATCTTGTTTTCTCCTATTTCCCAAGCTTTGAATTTATAGATATTAAAAAGTTTTTTTCAGATGTTTTTGCTGTCATTTATTTCAAATGATCCACAATATTACTATTTTATAATCATATACAATGTATGAATATATAGTGGATAAACTACTGTGTTTTTATGATCATTATATAATTTAAAAAGCTATGATGATTCAGCAAATCCAGAGTATTGACATTTTGGTTGCTATTGATTTCATGAACAAGTACTTCAACACAAAAGTCACAATGATAATAATAAAATGCTTTAATCATTTCATAAGAAATAAGAACAGACTGTACTCAAAAATGAGAAAATAAAACTAAATGAAACTCAATAAAATCACTACCAGCAATAGATAAGATTTTTAACTAAAACATACTAATATTTAACGCACATTAATGAGAAACAATGTTCTTCTAGGGTACAAAATATGTACATACCATTTCCCAATTTTCTAACCACTATATTTTCAAGTTAATCAAAATAATAAAAACCACAGTTTTTTATAATATATTTCCAGATTTTTCATATAATGTTTACTAACTACTTGGTGAAATACCTCTCCTGATATAAGTAGATAGGATATGAAATATGTGAGAGTTAATAAGTATACAAAAAAGAGCCCAAATTTAAAAATTGCAATAAATCATATTTGATCAATGAATGTTCATGCAGTGTGCCCTTGAAAAAAGAATCCTCCAAGAATACTTTGTTGAAACTGAAGCACTCAGTAAAAAAATTTAGAGTCTTAAATTTCAATTTAATTCCCAAAAGCTGACGAAAAAAGTGAAGCATTTAATTTTAATCTTCCAACAGAAATAAAAAAGTCAACAGTACTAAGCATGGGCAGACAAGGTTGAATATTTCACAGTTCAATGACAATGAAGCTAGATCTCTGAATACTTCCATTTCTATGGTTAGAAGTAGATATAAAATATATTTAGCACCTGAATGGCTACATCTAATCAAGTTTATATTTAAATGTCAAAAGCAGGTTGAGACTGCAGCTTATAACAATCACATTCTATCAATCACTTCAGAAAACTATGGTTTATTTAAATGGTTCTGATAAAAAACTAAGCTTATCACTACTTTATAACATTAACATAGACAAAATTCTGTAAAGAGACTTCTGAAAAGAGTGAGAACTAATCTACTCATATTTAAACTGAAATGCTAAAAGAATAATTTGGAAATCATTAATTTACAATAATATCAGATTTCAAATAAAAGACAAAGTTCTCCCAATATCTACTTCTATGGCAATTTGGGGAAGTTGAACAAAAAATAACTCTGGCTGAGTTTTGGCTTTACTCACACAGCACCTGCACTGTGACAGTTCCTCTCAAGTGGCACCAAAGCCACACAGGTGGAATGGGGACCTTTGTATTTTCAATTTGCTCTTCACAGCTATTCTATGAGGAACTCCTTCCTATAGGCCTCAGTAATCACTTCTGCAATGTACGGATAACACATCGATAAGGCATTCTACCCAAAACCACAAAGGTCTTGACTCTCCTTCATATCTTCTATTCAGAGTAGACTGTGTTAGCATCTCCTTTTGGTCCGGTAAGAATTCAAACACCCACCGGGGCTGGTGGAATAGCTCAAGTGGTAGAGTGTGGCCTAGCAAGTGTGAGGCCAAGTTCAAACCCCAGTACCCAGAAAAGAAGAAAAAAAGAAAAAAAAAAGAATTCAAACACCAGCTGAGGCGATACTTCTCAATATAAGGAAATGAAAATCCATCCCTTTTTCTTTTTTCCTAACTGATAATGCTTCCACTTTAAAGCTTCTTATACACAGTATAAAACAGATCCAGGTACAGGCCAACCCTGTAAAACCACGTATTTCTAATTTGTTTTTCTCTAAGGTATATTTTATTACTACAAGCTTTCAATGTTATCTTAAATAGGTCCATTCCTTGGGGCAGTATTATTCTCAGAAAGACTTTTAAATTTGGTCTGTGAGGTTTTTTTGAAGGGGAAAAACTAAAGAGGCCCTCTAACTTTCTGGCACCTGATTATTTTACCAGAACAAATTCCAAAGACTGAAAAATCTAGTCTGCATTACTAACTGTTATGCATATACAGATGTGACACTAACATTCATTGGAAAAGTCAAACAAAAACCAGTAAGTCTTAAAGGAATTAAGTAAGAAGTAATGAAGAGGTATATCATCTATTGCTTCTCAACCACAGTCTAAATTCCATAGTCCTTTCTGAACACTTAATTCATTCATCCTTTCATTCACTTACTCACTTACCCACTCACTCCCTCAATTGCTCATTCATTCACTCATTCAACAAATAATACCAAGTGCCAATTATGAGTTGGGCATGTGGAAAGAAATGAAGAAAGTAGTCTCCCTGTTCTTACTGTATTCAGCCTTCAAATTAACTCTCCTAGTGATCTGTGTG
Source organism: Castor canadensis (assembly GCF_047511655.1). Taxonomy (NCBI): domain Eukaryota; kingdom Metazoa; phylum Chordata; class Mammalia; order Rodentia; family Castoridae; genus Castor; species Castor canadensis. The sequence continues at coordinate 4,384,706 of NC_133389.1, forward strand.
TTCTCTAAACTGTAATACATTGAGTTCCAAGAGTTTTCAGTGAAGTCACAAACGCCATACATATATCCCCACAACGACACTTTGAAAATACACAAGTGATCAGAGCACTCTGAACATAAGCAGAATGGCTTCAGACAATCTTGAGGCCTAATAGTATCTTCCATGTCATGTTAAACAAAAGCTTTAGCAGAATACTGCAGGACAGAGAACATAGCTCCATGAACCCCATTAATGTGAGAAAGAAGACTGCTATTATTGGTCTCACTGCTTCACACCAGCGAATGCATGGAAAACTCTAAGATGCTTTCTTCCTAAAGTCTTGATAACGAAAACTCATTTATTTCTTAGAGGGCTACTTTTATCATGCTAAAGATGAGGGAAAGGTTATATAAAACATAAAACAAATCACAAAATATGAAAAAAGGACTGGAAGAGTAAGCCCTTTTCCAGTTAACCATTAATAAGAGTCCCTGCATTACTATTTCATGGACATAAGCAAAGTATCAGAAGGGCAATTCATTTTAAGATGCTCCAAGAATGGGGGCGGAAAAATTGCATTATAACCTGAGACCAACTTCTCCAAAAATGACTTGCAAAATTCTAATAGTGGAGTGACAATTCGTACTCAGGAAGGATTTCTCTGTGCGCTCCATAAAAATGTACTTGCTGATAAGACCAATAAAAGATGTTTTAAAAAAAAAAAAGTATGCTAACTTTTACTAAATGTTACAATCAGTGATGTAACTTATATAAGCAGGGTTACTTTGTCACATATTGACAGTTACCTCACTTTCACATCCACATTAACTCGATTTTAAATGCAATTAATACATATAGTCAAGGAAGACTAATGGACTACATTCTGCACTTAACCTGGTGGACATTTTCAAATGGCACAAGTGACCAGTGCAAACCTATTTTGCATTGTAAACGACTAAATAAATCTTAATGGATTAAGAATGATCAGCTATCAACACACAAGGGAAATTAAGTGCTGAAATGCCTACATTGATTATTTTAAATTATTAGCCTTACTCTGTTCTTGAATTTGTATGCTTTTAGTGAGCTCTAACACATTTACAAGACTTATTGACTATAATTACAAGAGAATTCAAGTAATGGACACATCAATTAAAAGCAACATGTCTTGACCAGACAGTTGCATAAAGAATTCTAAAAAGAGCTCCATTAGCATCTTCCCCTTAGTTTTATTCAGTTATCTGCCTTAAGAGGGCATATTAAGAAAATGCATATTTTCTGTGCATATGAACAGACCTAATTTCTAAGACCATATAATTTCAGAAAAGTGAGCTGCAATAAGATACTGACAGAGGTACTAATTATGTAAACAAATAACCATTTAAACTTACTCCAAAAAATAGTTTTATGGCATGTGACTAGTTGAGATTGGTAGTACAACATTTATATTTGCCTAGATTAATCTTATATAGGTTGTCCTATTACTTTTTTCAATGGAAAACTTTTATCTATCTTTAATCATCCTCACCTAGAAATAATGCTCTATACTTTTCTTTCTCCTTGTAAGCATGCACTAAGTTTCAAAAACTGCATGAATTTAAAGTATAGCTTTAATAATAAGCCATTATTTAAAAGTACAGTAAAGTAAACCTTACAGTGTTAATGAAAATATGTTCATTGAAATGTGAATTTATTATTCAAATCCACTCATAAATTCAACCATGGAGACAGAACTTGTCTAAGCAGAGCACAATGATTTAGAAAAGCTGTCTATTTAAAATAAAGAATGTATGGCAGGTTTATAGAAACACTGCAGTGAATTTTTACATAAATTTAGAACAGTAGCTTATGCATTTCCCACAAAAAAGTGCTTTTTTTCAATTTTCTCCCCAAATTAAACGTTAACATGGAATACTAAATGTGACTAAAGCAGGTGCTACCTCCATGAAAATCAAATCCCAGTACATATTGACTGAAATGTGTTGACTAATTTTGATCCTTAAAAGTAGAATCTTCCTGCCTGGGGTTATACTTCTGGATATAAAATATCTGGTAATGAATACTTTTATATCCCTGAAATTGCAAGAAAAATTTTATTAAAAGCCAAAAGCCATTTAATATGTCCTCCAAAAACATAAAGTGTCACTTAATATATACTTTGGAAAACCAAGTAATTAAGACATAGAACAAGTGAAAAATTGTAGTAGGGATTTTAACAAAAGCATCGGAGAGACTAGGCTTTTTGACAAAAGTAAAAGAGACTTATCAACCAACCTGCCTTTGGAATCACTTCTAAAAATGTTAAGTGTCAACAATGACTTATTACAGACGTAATAAGAGCACCACATGGCAGTGAAATGTGAAATTAGGTGGAAGGTCAACAAACAAATGCATATCAAGATGGGAACAAATGTCCAAACTTTATCATACCTTTGCACTTTAGTTTACATACCTGTATGAGTGCGAATGTGTGCCAGAAATGCCATCGAATTACTACTTCGACACATCTTCCCACAGTACTTGCAAACATTTCCCTGGTTTTCCTCTCTTTCACGATTGATTTGCTCAGTGTCTTCCACTATATACTTATTCACCTCTCGTAGCAATTCCTCATGCTGTCCTTTAATATGTAGAAATAAATTTTGTTCAGAATCAAAGGGCTCTGTACACTTGACACATTTAAAGGTGGCCCCTCCCTCTGGAAGCTCTTCTACACTGGCCTGTTCATTTCTCATATGACCAGCACTAGCCAAATGCTGATGAAGGTTACTTTCTGTATAGAATGATTTTCCACACAGTAAACAATGAAAGTGTTTCTCTTTCGTGGGATGCTTCATGGCTATGTGAACATTCAGTCCACTCAGTCCATCTGCTAAGAAGCCACAATCATCACAACGGATTCGTGTGGATTCACCAAAGGAACCACCTTCAACTTTCTTCTTTTTCAAACCTTGAGCACAGTCTTTTATGGGCAACTCACTAATTTTCACCCCAGTTGCCATCAGATCCTCTTCCGACTGGTCTATCAATTCACCATCTTCAGGGTTCTTAATTCTAATTATGGAAGAATCAAACCGGCCAAAACTGTACATGGCCTGCCCTTTATCATCAACACTGATTATAGTTTCATAAACATCATTGCTCACAACTGTGCTATCAGAAGCTGGGCCATCCTCTTCCAAAATAACTTCTGTTTCATGTTGTGAATCCAACAGAATTTCCTTATTCTCCAGAATGGGATTTGTTTGCACATCTTTCAACACCTCTGGATGATGTGCACAACCAGCTTTGTTCTGACCACTATCATCCAGGGTTAGCTGCTCTCTTGTTATCCTCATCACCACAGAGGAAGTGCTTTCAGCAGAAGGCCCCCCATCTAGGACTGCAGCACATGGGCGTTTGTCAAAGACTTTACCTCCACCAGCTCCTTTACCGCCTCCATCTCTCTCACAATGTGTACTTGAATCACCGTCATTCAGCACATCATGGTTTTTCTTTGCTGTCTCAGAATTCAAAGCAGAGCTCCCTGAAATTTCATTCTGAAATCTGCTTGGGGAGACGTAACTAGAGGAAATGTTAAGGGATACCATTTCCTCAGGTTTTATACCTTTATCCTTGACAAGGGGCTGTTGGAAAGTCTCACAAAAGGGATGTTCTTCACTGAAATTAGATTCATCCTCAGTCTCAATTTCTACAGACTCAGGAGCACAGAGTACTTTAGACATATCTAAATTAGTATTCTCATCTAAAATAGAGCAATGTGTAGCATTTCTAGATTTTAGAGTAGCAGATGGTTGGTCTGAAATTATTTGAAATGCCTCAGGATTTTCTGAATGCTCTGCTTCAGGTATAATGACATTTTTGGACATTTCTGCAGAACTCACTTCTCCATTAGAAGAGTTGAGATAAGACTGCCTTTTCATTTTGTGCTTCTCTGTCGCTGCGTGCCTCGTCATCTCTCGACGAGTGACTGCATAGTAATCACAGGCCATGCAATAGAACTCAAACTCTTTTGTATGTTTCCGTTTCACATGCAGCTCTAGAGTAGCAGAGGAGTGGGCATTAAACTCACAGTACAGACACTTGTTATCACTTGTACCTGCAACATCTCTCTGGGCAGATGCATCCCCCTGTTGGAGGTCTTCTGGCTCTGGAGAACCTTGTCCCCTTTCAGCGAGATGACTGCTAACTTCTCCATCTACAGAATGAAAAACATTTTCAGCTTCTACCTCAGTTGGAGTTCCATGATCTATCACTGGCTTCTCTAAAGCAGAGGTATGTGACTCAGTTAACGTTTTAGTTTGTTCATGGGAAACAGCCACTGCTGAATGAGTGTTCTTTTCACAGGCTTCAAGATTGCCCACTTCTGGGCCAACAATTACATCCGAACTGTGTTTCCCATTTGCCTCTACTTCTACCCGTCCTTTATGCTTCTTGGTGGCACAATGACGTTCCATATCTCCCTTAGTTACAGTATAATACTTACAAACTTTGCACAAATAACTATACTGGTGACTGTGTTTACGTCTAATGTGAACAGTCAAATTTGTAATACTAGAGGCCAAAAGACCACAGTGTGAACATGTCCGTGAGATGTTGCCTTTGGGTCTCCCTCTCTTTGGAGTGATGTTCAAAGTGTTCAAGTGTTCACCATCTTTGGTGATGACACCAGGCTGCGACATATCCTTAGGATTTTCTATGCTCTTCTCAAGATAGGAATGCTCCTGTAATTGCACACCTATATGGCCTTCAGTCCTTCCATTTCCGGAAATGTTAAATTCTTCTTTCTTATCATTTGTACCTATACATACCCTTTCAATACATTCTTCAAAACTTAAGCCAATATTATTTTTCTTAGCATTTTCAAGATGCTTGCTTCTTTTAATGTGTTTCTCCATTCCTTCTTTGCTCAATGAATAAAGATTGCATGCTTTACAAAGAAAGTGATAGTCTTGACCATGTCGAAGCTTTATGTGTCTTGTGAGAACAGTAGAAGATCTTGTTTTATAAAAACACTTCTTACATTGAAACTGAGGCTTACTTGAATGCCTTACTTCAATTCCATGGCTTACCCTGGACTTAACAGGTTCTTCCTGAGCAGCTTTCCCTGATTCATTCATAGAATCTTTTGTAGAATCTACTGATTCTAAAGTACTTAAAGTTAATGTCTGTAAAACAGAATCATTGTTCAATGACAGAGAATTCTTTGGTTGAACCAATAAACTAACATGCTTCTCGGTTGCTTTGTGTTCTTCCACATCTTTCTCAGACAAGAACAGATTACAAGCAGTGCAAAGAAAATCCATATCATGCTTTTCCTTCATGTGGTCTCTAAGTTTCATTTCATTCAAGGAAGTAAAGGAACAACACTGACAACTGAGAACAGAAGCAGATTGTTGATGCTGGCTGTTGTGCAAATGTTCCTCCAAGTCCCTCCTCGATGTACTAGAAAAGTCACAAGCCTGACAGTACAATTTCATCTCTCCTGCATGGGACCTTTTCACATGGATTTCCAAATCTGTTCTATGTGTAGCCATTTGACCACAGTCTGTACAGGTACATGAAATCTGGTGGTCAGAAGCTGGCTTCACTGTTGAGGAGTCCAGCTGCATGGAACCCAGAAAACAGGAACTTGTTTTGTCCTGTACCATTTCCAGGGTGTCTACGGTAGTCACACACAGGCTCTGGACATTGTTGCTCGTTTCTATGTGTTTTGGCATTGGTTCTTCAGCATTTGTTTTGATCTGTGTTCTAAAGTTTTTCATACACATCCTCTGAGTTTCACTTGTGCCTCTTTTATTAACTCCTAAAAGATTAAACCTTTTCTTGGCCTGGCCCTTCAAGGCCAAAGTGCCACTCCGTCGGCGAAAACTATTACCTAACATTAGAATATTACGCTCAGGTCTTGCCCTTGAGGTGGTACTGATACTATGTGTTGTCTGCAGGATATTTTTGGTAGATTCTGATTTACCTAAAACACCTTCTGGGGTTACTGTGCCTTCTAGCTGTTTGCTCTCATTTGTAAGATTTCCAGCTACACCAATGGAAATAACATTTTCTTCAACAATCTCTGCTTTTTCTGATGAAATATTCCTGGATGGCACCATTTCAACAAGGAGCTCACTGCTACTACCATGTGGAGAAACACTTCCTCCACAGTCTTTAAATTTGCTCCTCATACTGGGAATTCCTTTTGCATCCCCATCCTTTGCCACTGCTTTAGAGGCTCTTGGTTTCTTTGTTCCTGTGGTACATGTTTTCTTAGGAAAAGGTTGTTTTGTTAAGATCTGTACAAATCCTCCACGAGCAACAAGATTCTGACGCCGGAGATGTGTTTTACCAAGATAGTGCGCATTCAACAGGTTTTCTTCTACACACTGAAAGCCACAAAGTTCACAAGAAAAGACCTTCTGTGGACCATGTGTATGTTTGATATGCATGTGGAGAGCTGAGCTGCTCTCTGCTTTCTGGCTACAGTAGCAGCAGGTATGCTCCTTAGCCTGCTGCATGTGACATTCAGCATGCTTTTCCAAATCAGAGCATGAAGAAAACAAATGGCTACATATACTACACTTGAGAACAGCATCTACATTTCCAAAGGTGCAACTAGCACTAATTTTTTTCAGGGGAAAAGGAGATTCTCTTTCGGTATCAAGGGAAACCGTTTCCTGAGCAGGTTTTCTTTCCCTGTCTGTTTTCAGAGAAAGGGCATCAAGAGTGCTAAAATCACAAGAGGAGGAGAAAGCATTTGGAAGAGCTGCGCCTGCATCTGAGCAGTCCTTCAGGAAGGTCTCCTTTCCTGCCTCATCTAACGGGATGCCCACTTCTTGGGCTGAGCCCTCAGGAGTGCTGGATCCACCAGCACCCTGCTCTCCAGACTCAAAGCGTTCTGCCTCTTCTACTCTCATTCTCTTGGAAGGATGTTCATTTCTCTCTTCCTCCACAATGTCACTGCCAAAGTTGGATGAGTCCAAAAAACCTCTTTTGTTGGTGACACTCTCAGAGGCATTTGCTATCATGTCAGAAACAGGCCCAAAATTGTCATTATGGGATGAAATACTTCTCACATTTTTTGCTTCCTTGCTCATATTTTTGTCCTCGTCGTTCTCAGGTTTATTCTCAGAATCCATTACTAGTAAAGTTCTGGTGACGTTTCTTATGTCAAAGGTGGCTTACGTAGCACTCATAACCTGTGAAGTAAGTAAACATAGTATGAAGTCTTTGAACATAAAATGCACACATATTAGTCTAAAATCAGATGAAAATTATATTGTGAAATTTCCTGATCACATGTATAAAGTTGTTTTTGAAAAGTATACAGATTTATGGAATATCACACCACACTACTATTGACTCAGGAAGCAATACTATGACATACTTGAGAGAAAAAGACACTCTTGACCAAGTTCCAAAAAAAACTCTCATGTTTCAAATCTCTGAACTAGTAGATTTCAGTTGACACCTCTCTTTTCAAATTACATTCAATGGACTCCCACTCTGTGAAACTGAAATAAAGGAAGTCTGGAAGTCAGGCCTTCCCCTCTTCAGCCTCCCATGTGCTAGTGGAAAAGCAACTGCTTCATCCCTTTCCCCAAAAACAAAAGGCCTTACCATAACTTTTCCAAGTGGACCTCAATTAAAATAACGTGTAGTCTGACCACCTATCACCATTCATGTCGAGTTCTTTTGCCAATGAAAAGCCACTCCTATTCTACCTGTCAGTCATTACCTTCCTTATCTCACATTCATTTTTTGTTGTCTGAAGGTTAATGGCAAAGGGAAATGTCAGTGGTACAGGAGAATTAATAGAGTAAGTTTTAAGGGAAAAAAAAGAATTATATTGAATAAAATGCTTTAAAAATCAATATTGCTGATTTTATTTTTCATTGCAATATTTAATTAAATTAAAACATATCCTTTTCCATTTACTTCACACTATGACTAGAATTTTCAGCCAAATGCTATTTTATTTGATGTTAATAAAAAGTCATCAATATAGTACAGCCTCAAAGATAATGACAGTTAGGTTTAACTATACCATAAGTGACAAATAAAATGAAGCTTATTGCTTTGACTCTGCTAAAAGTAGACAACAAAAATAAAACATTAAGCATACCATCAAATGCACAAGTAATAGAATAAAACAGATAAATTGGATTTCATCAAAATTTAAACTTCAAAAGACACTATATGCTTTAAAGAACATGACAAAAGAAAAGAACCCATAAAATAGGAGAAAATTTTTGCAAATTGTATATCAGATAAGAGATTTGTAATCAGAATGTATAAAGAACTCTTACAACTCCATAAGGCAAACTAGCTGTAAAATGAATAAAGAATCTGAATATATATTTCTCCAAAGGAAATTCACAAATGGCCAATGAGCACATAAACAAATACCCTGCATCAGAAGTCATTAGAGAAATACACTCCAAATCATAATCAAATACTGCTTTCACACCACTAGGATGGCTATGATCAAAAAGTCAGAATAAAGCAGGGTACAGTGGCACATGCCTGTAGTTAAAGAATTCAGGAGGACTAAAGCAGGAAGAAGGCTGGAGCCCAGTCTGGGCAACATAGCAAAACACTGTCTCAAAAGGAAAAAAAATAAATCAGATCACAAATGTTGGTGAGGATGTAGACAAACAAGAACCCTCATATACTGCTAACGGGATGTAAAATGGTGCAGACACTTTGTAACCGTCTGTCCCTTCATCAAATGATTAAATATGGAGTTTCCATATGACCCAGCAATTACACTCCTAGGTACACCTGCCCACATAGCAACCTGCACACAATGTTTATGGTACTATGGTTCATAACAGCCAAAAGGTGGAAACAACTAAAATGTCCATCAACCAAATGATTAAACAAAATACAGTATTATCCATACAACACAATTTTATTCGACCATAAAAAGGAATGGATTGATAATATGGATGGGCTTTGAAAACACCATGTTAAGTAACAGATCACATATTATCTGATTTTTTTTTTATATAAAATGTCCAGAACACAGATATCTCTCGAGACGGATCAACAGTTCCTTAGGGCTGGAGGTAGGAGGGTACACTGAGAAGTTAACAGCTAAAAAGTATAAGTTTTCTTTCTGAGGTGATAAGAGTGTTTTAAATTTTACTAAGAAAAGGGTTGTATATACCTATGAATATTCTTAAATACACTACATTGCATATATCTCAATAAAACTATTTAAAGCCAGGAGTAGCGGTACATACCCATAATCCCAGCTACCTTGGAAGAGGCAGGACCATGAATTCATGGCCACCCTGGACAAAGTTAGCAAGACCCTGTCTCAAGAACAAAATATGAACAAAAGGGCTAGAAGAGTGACGCAAGTGGTAAAACGTCTGCCTGGCAAACCCTTGCAAGGCTTTGGGTTCAATTTCCAGTAAGACAAAAAAAAAAGAAGGTTTAAATTAGATCATGTATAACACATCTAGACAAAAGTGAAAAAAGATAAATGGATATGGGTTTATTACACTAGTAAGATGTTCAACATTAGTTTAGATATATTTCTTGAAAATGTGTTCCAGAAAGTATACATTATGTAAGAGGTAATGAATGTTTGTGGGGAACTCCAAAGGCCCCATCCTCCCAGAATTTACACTGTAAGTGGCAAGACAGTGGGGGTGGGAGGGTTGAAATAGGGTCTCACTTTGTAGCCCAGGCTGGCCTCAAATTCGACTCTCCTGTCTCAGAGTGCTGAAATTATGGTATGTGCCAAAATGTGAAGCTACAAGACAACCTATTTATTTATTTTGCTTCATTGTGAATTGGCGGTATGGGGTTTGAACACAGGACCTTGAACTTTACCAGGTAGGCGCTCCACTACTGCCAGCCCAAAACCACATATTTTTTTAAATAGATACATTGTCCAACCTAGGATAGCTACTTCTGGTCAGATGGAGTCAACAGGCAGGAATTACTGTTATGCTTGAAAACAATGGTAAAAAAATATATACAAAATCTATGAAGCAGCAGCAAAAGACAGTGGACATGAGACACCAAAGTACAGTGATCACTGAGTGATGAAAAGTACCCAAGGGAGCCCAGCTTACTGTCTGGAGAAGGCCAAAGCACAGGGAGAGGGAGCTGAGTTGAGGGGCAGAGTAAAAGAGAGGTGAAGTATGCAGAGAAGGAGAAGCCAAAGATGTGCAGAGGGTGCCCCTACACACACACACACCCAGTACCCCAGGCAATATACAGAGGTCTGTACCTCCCTGAAACGATGTCTCCTGCCCCTTCACAGTCAGTCTTAGGTAACACACCCCTCATTCCTCAATCCTGGACTCCACCTACCACAGTTCAGAATTCTTCTATTCTAAAGAATAGATTACTTCAGCCTGTTCTAGAAGTTCATATGAATGGAATCATATAATAAGCTGTGTGGGGGAGGGGTCTGGCTTCATTTTGTTCAACATGATATTCTTTTTGCATGTCAGAAGGATATTCCATTTCACTGCTGAGTAGTAACACACTCTACAGTTGTAACACAATTCCGCTGATGGACATGTGAGCCATTCCTTTTTGTTGCTATGAATATCTTTTTTGGCAGTACTGGGGGGTTGAACTCAGGGCCTCACACTTGCTAGGCAGGCACACTACCACTTAAGCCACTCCACCAGCATGGAACTACAAATATTCTTGTACATGCCTTTTCACAAACATACTATTTTCATTTCTATTATGTAAATACTTCTTAGTAATATTTCTGGGTTACTTGACTGATTTTCAAAGTGGTTGTATTGTTTTGCATTGCCACCTGCACTGTATAAGAAAGAATTCTGGTTGACCCACATCCTCACCAGTACTTGCTGTCAGCCTTTTACATTTTAGTCACCACAGTGGATGTGCGCAGTGTGAATGAATGTGCATTTCCCTGGTGACTGGTGACAGTGCTGAATATTGTATGCACTGTGTTAGTCTTCTACCCATGCCTTCACCTGGTTACTTTTCGTACTGAGTTGTAAGAGTTACTTATGGATTCTGGATATAAATTCTCTGTCAGATATGTTTTACAAATATTTTCTCCCTTTTCTTTTTATTAATAGTATCTTTGATGTTGATAAGCAAGTTTTAAATCTGGATGAAATCGATGCTTTTCCTGTTATGGTTATTTATGTGTCAAGTTACTTTCTGTCTCTTCATGTCAGAATATAAATCATGGTTTATTTTATTCACCCATATATATCCCAAGAGCCTAGAACAATTCTAAACACTTATAATGTACTAAAATGAATGAATGCTTCTTTGTGATAAGAAATAACTAATAGCCAAGTTTTTACAGAAGAAATGAAAGACATCCAGGAGAGGGGCATAGTGAAGTTATGAGCTGGTAGTGATAAAGGCTGAGTGACAAACATAAAGAGATTCATTATACTATTCTATCAATGTTTCAAATGTTTCTATATGTGTATGTTTGAAAACATGCAACAGAAGTTCTGTTTAAAAGCATTTTAACACTTAGCCTAAACCAGCATGAACTCCCTTCCTTTAGACACAAGCCCAACCATCACTTCTTCTGCAAACATTGCCATAGAAAACAGCAAGGTCACCTTTGCTGCGGGCAGTAGTAAGAGCCCATCTTAAGCAACACACGTGTAGAACACACACTCACTCACTTAGGGAACACATGCACACGTCTGTTTACAGTGGATGTTCTGATGTGTATTTTTAGAGACAAAAGAATGACAACCACATTGATTGCAGGAGAAAATAATGAGACCCTTTATTATCTTGTATATAATGGTTCCGAAAATTCTAAAATAAAGGGAAAATTCTTCAACATTTGTTACTTCTCAATTTATTTTTTAACTTAATGAAGTCATCTAACATCTCCTGGCATCAAGAAGTAACAACAAGCACACTGAGTGCCTATCAGATGAAAACAACCACCGCCCTGTGATACACATACACTGTCCACTGGAATAACAGTCTACACGGCGATACACAATCATGTAATATAAACTAAGATCTGCACCTATATAAATGAGCAAAACTCACACGTCCAAGTAGACATTGGAACAAGTGAAATTTTTTGACTCAACTCTTGAAGAAGCAAAACCTTTTTTTACTTTTGCTGAGAGAGCAGGGAGGAACAGTTAAACATCTCAAGGGAAGACAGTACTAAGCAAAGCCTTAAACACACAGGAGGCAGTGGAACTCTGGGCAGACCAGAGTGCGTAGCTTTCCACCGAAGAGTAACGTACAAAGCAGGCAGCTAATCAACCCTGCCCAGATCACAGAAGGTTCCCAAAGAAGTGGATTTCATTCAGTAGTTCCAGAAGGAAGTCAATAAAACACTGCACCATTTTAGAAAGATTTATCAAGATGTAAGTCACACTGGAGGTAGAGGCAGTCTAGAGATAGAAAGAGCTCATAATAATTTAAGTTCCAAGATCTGGAACTAGGACAAAGTCAGTAAACAGGAACAGTTTAGTGAATACCTTAAAGTGATTTAGAAGGAATTAAATACAAGTGAGAGTTATGCTAACGTAAAATTTTTAAATTAGAAAAGGTTATTAGAATAAGTTAACATTACCAACGGAGATAGGGGCAGAGAAGTGTTTTTTAAAGAATTCTAACATCACCAGAATGGAAAAGTTCAAGGGCTCATTTTTTCTGACACAGATTTCATTCATTCATTCAAAAAATAAGTTACTGAAAACTTACCATACTCCAGAAAGCACCTGATTCTCTCAGTAACAAAGCAAAACAAGAAGGCAGGGACAGATTCACTGCCCCTTCTCAGGTGCACTTGAAACAGAGCAGAAAAATGACTTTTAGATGTCTTCCCAGTAAGGGTTTCAAGACTGAGAAGACTCAGTAGGCATCTGGACTATAATATAGCAGTATGTCTTATACCCAATCTTTAAGCATGAGGCTTGCTATACAAAGTAATCAGTTGCCCCTCAGCATATATCTTAACTGGAACACAAATCCTTAAGTAGTTGTTTCTTGACCAAAAAAATAAGTTACATGGAACTTTATTGTCTTCATTTTATGAACTCACTCAGAAACTCTCACAATATAAAGTCCCCACTCTAACTTAAATAGTTCTCTGCCATGATTTAAAAGAAAAAAATGCTGCAAGAAAGCAATCAAAAAACAGTCACATACTTTTCGGGAACAATAACAGAACAAGTCAATAGCAGCCTTCTGATGACACCTGGTGGCCACTTCTCATGGGAAGTCAGTGTTTTAAAGAGCATTTCAGGAAGAGCAGAAACTGAACAATTAATCAACCATTTCAAGTGCTAGCTGTACTACAGATAGCTTCATGTTCATCCCTTTTGTTCCATTCCTTATTCATTCCATCTTTAGTCTTCATTTCTAAGGGGTATACATGAAGAGAGCTGAAGCTCTTGCTCTCTCAGTGACTCTCTCTCACACACACACACGTATTTACACACTCACAAGCACATTCTCTCACTAATCTGATGATGCCACACTAGAACCCATCTTCTTCCTGCCTCCAATCCCACCTGCCCTCACCCTTCACCCTTCCTGGACACAGCTATACACAAGAATACCTAATGTCTCTTGTCCTTTTCCTATGAGGAGTCCAAAAAAGGATGACCCCATGCTAGGAGTGGTGGTGCATGGAGATAACAGTAGCTACATGGAAGGTGGAGGCCAGGAGGATAGCGGGGTTTCAAGTCAGCCCGGCAAAGTTAGCAAGACTTGGTTGAACTCAAAACCAAGATACAAAAGGACTGGAAGGCTTGGCTCACGCAGGAGAATGCTTGCCTAGCATGTGTGAGGCCTAGGTTCAATCCCCCGTACCACGTGGGGAGAAAAAGAGGATAACAACCAGAAGTTATTATGACCCTACTAGGGGTCCAGGTGAGACTAGCTACCTGTCTACTGTGAGCTGCAATGGCAACAGCAGAGGAAAGGGAGGATAAACAGAAGTTAGTGGATCTTATCTCTCTCAATCTGCCTTTTCCAACTGGACTTCCTATGAAACTGTATCATCACACTGCTACCTTATTCAAGTCCTCGCACCATTCTTCCCAAGGGAAGCTCTGTACTACTAGTGTGCATAATCTCAGGGCAACCAAAGGTGCTTTGCTCTACCCTCCCCTGCCACACCTCTCCCATCAGAAACATCAGTTCCTAAGAGAACACAAAACAGTCTCTGATCCTACAAGGAGTAAGATTATTCTTCCATGAGAATGCTCACAACTGCAAGGTGAGTAAGTAATTCTCTAAGAGTATAGTTAGCACCTTAAAATTACATTAACTAGATTGATGCCAGGGGCAATTTCCACAAATGCATGTGCCTTAAAGTCTGGTTTATTCACAATGGGACTAGTTCATGACACTTGGGTCCAGTAAGCCCAACTCCCCACTGATCTAAGTTGTAAGTTTGTAAAGTTGTTTATGAAACTACCCAGAAAGTGTCTGTGGTGGTTTTAAGTAACTCTGCAAAGGCTTTGTTACTTCATTCAAAAGGTGCAGCCTACTTCCCTACACTCAGTGGCCTACTTCTAAGAGACAGAAAACAGTGGAAGTGAGAATACTCCCACCAGTGCTAAATCCCAAACAGCACAAGCTTGCCACATGCCATCCCCATAGGATCATTCTTCCAGGGGAAGCCAGTAGGATGTAGGGAAGCTCCCTATGCAGCCTGTGGAGTGGCCCATGAGTGAGGACCAAAGCCTTCTCCCCAAAGCCAGTGAGGAACCTGGGGCTCCTGCCAACTGCTAGGGAAGAACAAGTCTTGGTAGCACACCCTCCAGACTCAGTTACTCCTTCAAATGACAGTTACCCTTACAAAACCCTGACTGCAGCACAGGACAGACCTAAAGCCAGAACTCCCCAGGTAAACCCATTCCCAAATTCCTAACCCACAAGAATAACATGATAATAAAGGCTTGTCACTTTAAGTCACTATATTTTGACTAATTTCTTATGTAGCAATAGACAACTAACATAACCCTTCTCTCCTTTCCATCTTGTCAAAAATATGGCTCGAGTTCACACCTCCTTTACATATATGTTACATACATTTCCCTCATATTTGCTCCAACTCTCAATAGGAAGCTCCTATACTAGTACACCAGTACTGAGGCACACAGGAAGAGGTCAAGAGACATTATTTTATCAGTATAGGTCATATGAAATGCATTAGAGACAAAATTCCTATCCATTTCAAAACTGTAATAAAATGGCATTTACATTTATAGCACTCCTACAATCAAAACCAGATCTGATATGGATTATGACAAACTGACAAAAGGCCTGGCATAGTAGTGCCCAGCTGTAATCCCATCACTCAAGAGACTGAGGAGCAGGATCACAAGTTTGAGACTATCTGGGCTACATGAGTTCCAGGATAGTCTGATACATTAGACCATGCATCAAATGTGTGTGTGTGTGTGTGTGTGTGTGTATGCATAAAATCAAGAATTATTAAAGAGCGATATGGTAGAACTAACTTTAAATTTCCATTTGTATGGTGTAAAGGAAATATCTTCCTGCTTCCTGAAAAATCTGCTCATTTTGGATGGAAGCATTCTGTTGTTTGGGCCCCTATGATCTACTGAGCAGGGGGGCTTGCCTCAGACTTAGCTGTATTAAAGGTTCCTTCCTGGCTAGGTTCAGAAATTTAGCAGCCTACTATTCTGGCATGCCTAACCTGAAGAGGTACCCCATGTGAGAAACACCTGTAGACGTCATTAGGGCTGAGCAGAGCACAGTCCTTTGGTCACTTTCACTACAAAACTCACCTACACCTAGTGGGAGGCAGTCAAAGTGAGGAGATATAGGCCTCTGGCTCAGTAACACAGCCTGAGTAAGTCCTGCCACCAAAACATCATGCATGCCATATCTAGCTAGATCCTAAAAAGAACCTTCTCTAGGCAGAATCCTAGGGCACTGAAGACATGTGTGCTCACTAGCCCTGGGAGTCAGAGTAAAGTAGAATTCTCACTCCAGTCAGTATCCAAAGGATACTGGTGTTTCCATTATCCAATTCAATTTTGCCTACCAGTTAAAAATTGAAATCTTTGCTGAGTGCATAAAAGAGAATTAAAGCAATCATCAAAACACCATATTGATAGGAATCAAACCACAGTGACAAAACAGAATCAAACATTCCTGTCCATAGAAGTGCAGGGCCTCAAACCTGTAATCCTAGCTACTCGGGAGGTAGAAATCATGAGGATCATGGTTGAAGGCCAGCCTAGACAAAAAATTTGAGAGACCCCATTCCAACCAATGGCTGGGAACTGTAGTACACTCCTGTCATTCCAACTATGTGGGAAAGCACAAGTAAGAGGATGGCAGTCCAGCTGGCCTGAGCATAAAGCAAGACCTTATCTCAAAAATAAGCAACACAATAAGGGCTGGCAGGAGGTTCTGAGTTCAACCCCCAGTACAGCCAAAAAAAGAAAAGATTCCTGCCCTTCAACACGATTTATGAAAATGTACCCACAGCAATATAAAACAGTGATTCACATGCAAAACAAACTGCAAAACTAGTTCAGTCATCATACCTGTTCCATCCATAAGTACTGTTTTCCAAATACAGCAAATTGATCCAGTAATAAAGTTAATTTTATGACCTTATTATCAGCCATCTCTAAAAAATATATCTTTCACAGTCAGATTTTACACAAAAACTTAAAATGTAGTATCTCCCTTCAAAAAGTATTTTTAAAGTAAAGGCCTTAAGAGTAGTTTGATTTATTTTTTTAAGCAAGAAAAATCTTATTGGAACAGGAATAAAGGGGTTAAAAGGAAGGAATGACCATTCTCTAAGGTAAAAATTGAAAAAATTCAATGTCATTAAAAGTAGACACTATTGCTTGTCTTATGCTATTTGAAAAAGATTGTTTTATTATCAGTGTAACTAATCACAATGAAACCATCTCTTACAACTAAAGACATTATAATGAATTTTCTTTACAGCTACAGAGAAATGGGATTTGCTGTTTCACATCAAACAGAACAGGCTGTATAAATTCTTCTTCCTATTTATTGTAAAATATAATTTTATCTATAAAGCCAGTCATGAAATATTAAAACTGAAACAACAGAATTTATATCTTTTCCTTAATTTAGTTTAAGCGGTCTATTCACTGAAAAGGGGGTGGGGAGGTTGCACGGGATGGAGCCCTCCTTTCTTAGTAAGCTCCATTAGGCCCTTTATTCTCAAGAATTTACAATGCAGCCATAAAAAAGCATGCCATAATAAAAGTTAGTCTATATTCCTTAAATGTTCCTTTCTTCTCTTTCAAAGAGCAAGAAAATAAAACACATATGAATGCTGAGAAAGGCAAAAGAAATTAGGAATATAAAATTAAAGAAACATAATATATTTACACTGAAAATTTTAAGCACTAGTGAAAAAGAACATTAATCTACAAAAAAGGAGCTCTTTGTTTCCATCTATACCAATAAGAAGCTGTAGGACATGGAAATGCATGCAACTTTTCTGAGCCTCGAATGACTTGTTTATAAAGCAAGAAGGAAGGACTAAGATTCCTAAATTCAGTGACAAAAACCCCTCACCGATATTGAGAAGCTGTTGAACACTCAAAAACTTTATTCTTAGAAATGGACTTGTTTCCAATTCCAACAGGAAAAATGGTATTTCCAAAATCTAAATCTGGAGGAAATTTAACAGAAAAAAAAAAAAAAGAACTAAAGACACATTGCATACTGCTCATGCTTAGACAGACTTATCAGGTCCACGAGAAGAGATTGAACACAATGGCTAATCAAAGAACTGCAGGGGAAAAAAGACTAAAAGTACTAATTTTGGAAGAAATCTGGAAAACACTGTAATTCCAAATGTCAATAAGCTAACAGACCATATAAAACTATCAAGCTTTAAGACATTTGGAATATAAATTATTAGGTACCAAAGATCTGAGTGTTAAGAAAGTATATTTAGAAAGGAGAGAAACTTCAGTATTAATTTTTTTAAATGAATATAGTTCTACCCAAGTCCATTTATATAATAAGGTTAATAGTTTTATTCCTCTGAGTGGTGAAATTACAGGTAATTTTTTTCTCCTGTTCCTGGCACTTTTCTATACTTTCAAAATATATTACTTTGAGGGAGAAGATGACTGAGTGGGAAGCTTTAAAAAAAAAAAAGTCTCTACACATTGTTGAACTAATGGAAAATGATGACTACTCTCAAGGAAAAAAGGGAAGTCTTTAAATGGAAATGCACTTTAAACTGTGGTCCTCAGATGAAACTCAGAATCAAAACACCACAAATAAAAGGAAAGTCAGAAGTGACTTACAATTACAATCAGAGATGTGTGAGTCTAATTTTGGCCAAACACCAGAGACACCAAAAAAAGCTAACAATGGCTTATTGAACTTCACATGAAATATGCACAAACAGGGGTGGGGTTGGGAGTTGGAGGAGAAGAAACAGTAGCACCAAGCATACCTAGCACCCAGACATGGTCTTCAATACTATTCCCCACTAAAAGGATCCTGGGCTCCTGAAAAAAATGGCCGATTCCAGGGCTACACAATGCAGATAGAGCGTCTTATGTCAGAAGTAGGGAGACACTTTTAAAAAGGGGTAAAAAGCAATGTGGCAAAAGCACAGGAGCCAGCTTAAAGGAGCTCTGACTGGCCTGATCTTGGATAGTTTGAGCAAAATAATGCAGTAGCACTAAACTGTTAAAAGTAGAAGTGAATATAAGCCCATTTCATCAATGACAGACACTAGCAGACAGATGGATGAAAGATGACAGGAGGGAGGGAGCAAAAGGGAAGAGAGGATTAAGGGATGACTCTGGTCAGAGTAGGATGCAGGGCCAACAGATGAATGTGGAGGGAGTGCAGGAGACAGAAAGACATATTGGCAAAAATCGTATCAGGCAAGAATCACCCATGGATAATAAATCTGAGGGCATTTTTTTTATATGGAGTAGAATGTTTGCATTCTACTTAAAGTGTCTCCCCAACTAGTAACTAGTAACTAGTACTTACTAGTTGCAAAGGAAAAAGAAAAAACTTAGCTCAGCAATTGCACAGTAGAGAAACTGGCACTATCTTCTTGCCTGGGTGATAAAAATCAATACCCTGAATGAAGGGCAGATAGATATGGCATGCCCCAGGTATGACACTTTGAGAAAGACACCACAACACCCATGCATCACTACAGCTGAAAATGCAAAACCTGCAGCTAATCAAGAGGAAACAGTAGGTACCCCATGAAGAGTGTTTTATTTAAAGATGAAAAAAATATGAAAAGGACTGCCTTCTTCAAAAATATCAATGTCATAAATGATAAAGCAATGAAAATGATCCAGACTAAAAGGAGGCTAAGAAGGCAAGAGTACTAAATAATGGATCCCATGCTGGAAGGAACAAAAATGTATTAAAGACATTTTAAGTCAACTGATAAAATGTACCAATGTAAAGCTATAAAACCAATAATAGTATCATGGTTATGTAAGAAAATATCCTTATTCTCAGAAGATGTCAACTGAGTGTTCAAGAGTGGAGGGTCATGATGTATTTAACTTACTCTCATATGTCAGAGGAGTGCATGTGTGTGCAGATGTGTGTGTGTAAAAAGTGTGTACATGAGAAAAAGATAAAAATGGGGCAGGGCTGGGGATGTAGCTCAAGTGGTAAAGCATTTGCCAAGCAAGGCCCCTGGGTTCCATCCCTAGCAACACAAAAAAAAGAAAGGGGCAAAATAAGAACAGATGACTCAGCATAAGGGTTATACAGGTGCTCTAAAAAGTTTTTCTGGTTTTATTTGTATGTTTTTCAATAAGTTTGAAATCTTTTTCTAGTAAAAAGTGAAAGAAAGGAAGGGAAGGAAGAAGGGATGGAAGACTGGCCTGGTTTTACACATATTGCTTACAAAGACCTCAGCAAAATCTCCAGTCACTGTCAGAAGGATCACAGGAATAAAAGCTCCCAGAAAATGACAAAGGTTTTCTCAGACCTGACAAAAGCCTCACTCCACATAATAGTTATCAGACCCCATGAAGACTTCCAAGAATCCAAAGGGTTTACCCCCAACTGTTTCTTCTCCTGACTACTGTTACCTATATTTTACTTTTTATTCCTTGAATTCATTAACACCCACGACTGCATGCAGATTGAATAAAAGCAGGTAAGATACAAAAAGGAAAGGTGGTATTCAGCTACTACTCCTACAGCAAATTACATTCTTCGTAGTGCCACTATGCCTCAGCACTAAAATACCTCAAACTTCTTGCCATTTAAAAATAACTGCTACAATCTGTCAATTCCTACCCACTGTGGTTCCCACATCAGCCTTCAAACGGTCCTGGGAGACACCACTGCAAACAGAATGTCACCCAAGAGAGGACTGCAGGCTCTTTTTTATATTTTGTAAAAATTCAATGGTATCAATTAGCCAACTATAAAAGATAAACTGTCCTCCTGTCCAAAGCAAGAGGATGTGAGATGGCACACCAGAATTTGTTAGCCAGGCACAAGCTGATACACTGTCATTCCAACCTGCTCCAGCACAGCTTTTCCCCATCAGCACTTGCTGTCTTTTGTACTCCAGACACCAGAGCTCAGAAATAACCAACATAAAAAGGAGCCGCAGTGCCTCACTGCCGAGCAACCTCCCTAAGTTCAAGCCCCAGTAATGCAAAACATCAAACCAAAACAAAGCAATATGGAAGATGCCATATTGGGGTCATCCTATGCCCATGTTAGTAGGAAGCTGCATTGGCACACCCTTAAGGATCACCATCCTTAATAGCTGAGAAAGTACACAGTACCACTGTGTTGCCGGAAGGAGTTCTGCAGCTGCATGCAGGTCAGGCATGCCCCAGAGTCATGAGAGAATTCTATCACTTTTCAAAAACCACTTTTCTTAGTCCTTCTTCCCTTGTTTTTTACCCAGCAAAACTATCTCCATCTTCAATTTTTCTCTAGGACCTTTCTCTCTGAATTCTGTTTTCTTGCTTTTCACACTAAGCCTGTATTAATGGTTCTAACATCTCACTCTCAATTAACTGTTACATAAGAAAATAATAATCTCCAAACCTTACTTAAGCCATTCTTTTTTGGCTATTTTAAGATATGAAAAAACATGAAAATGAAGTCATGTGAAATTTCACTACTTTTCCTTTATCTTACTGGCTCTTATTTATCCTGCCTGTTATCAGCTGTTAATAATTCAAAAAATAAAATATAAAGTTTGAGTACAGGCAGTCAGGAGAGGACATAGGACTAAATATGAGGTTAGACTTCAAAAGAATAAATCCTAAGCTACAAAACTCTGGCATGCCTGAAATAAGAAACTTCCTCTTCAGCTGAATACACAGATGTTTTGGGGAAAAAATTAAGCATTAACTTATACATGAAGAGGCAAACTAACCAAAATGATTACAGAGGTCAAAACTGAAATTGTACATAAGGCCAAGGGTTTAGGTGAATTCTATAACTTCAAAACTATCTGAGGAGAATGAGGGAGTACTGTGTACTTTCTCAACTATTAAGGATGGTGATCCTTAAGGATGTGCCAATGCAGTTTCCTACTAACATGGGCATAGGATGACCCCCAATATGGCATCTTCCATATTGCTTTGTTTTGGTTTGATGTTTTGCATTACTGGGGCTTGAACTCAGGGAGGTTGCTTGGCAGTGAGGCACTGTGGCTCCTTTTCATGTTGGTTATTTCTGAGGTAAAAGTATCTCTTTACACCCAGCCCAGGCTAGACCATGACCCTCCAATGGAATGGGGAAGACAGGCACACTCCACCATGTCCAGTCACTAGTTGAGATGGAAGTTTCCTGAATTTTTTGCCCAAGCTGGCCTCAATCTGCAATCCTCCCAATCTCTGCCTCCCAAGTAACTAGGATTACAGACTTGAACCACTGGACTTGGCTCTCAGCTTGTTTCTGAGACAGGATCTCAGGGACTTTTTTGCCAGGCTAGCCTCAACCATGATCCTCCTGTCTCCACCTCTGGAGTAGCTGGGACTACAGACGATCACTATTACATCCAACCCTCATCTTCCATATTCCTAAGCCACGAGAGAATGCAGCTGGAAGAAGAAAGAAGGAAGGAAGAGAAGAGCATGTGAACATTCTCCCTACTGAATCTCCTTTCCTCAAATACTAATGTAAATCAGAATCCAGCATGGCCTCCTGCACCCTTAAGCCATGCTATCTTCTCCCTAGTATTATCAGCAAGCTGTTTTTCTGCCAACAGCACGAGTGCATTCCAAGAATTTTATTTTAATTTCACTGATTTTTTACATCCATTGGCACTTCTTTCTTTATATATAAATTATGTTCACTTTCTTTCTCCTCTACTTTGTAGTTAATTGGTGCGGGGGTGACTGGGGTTTGAACTCAGGGCCTTGCACTTAGTAGACAGGTGCTCTACAGCTTGAGCCACATTTTGTTCTGTTTATTTTAGAGGTGAAGTCTCAAGAACTATTTGCCTGGGCTGGCCTTGAACTGTGATCCACCCCATTTCAGCCTTCAAAGTAGCAAGGATTACAGGCATGACCCACCAGCTCCAGGCTCCATTAGCATCTTTTCAGACCTATTACTTTAAAAGATTCACTAACTTTAAAAGATTCTGCTTAACACTGTTTGCAAAATTTTTACATACACTGTTTTTATTGTCTCTCAGTAACAAACATAGCCATTGACCAAACAGAATCCTAAACAAGGAAACAGGAAAAGGCTATACTCAAAACCCCATTAGGCATAGGTATCTGCCAGTCTTCATATAACTGCATTCATTTCCATTAATATTTTATGGATTAAGCACTGAAGATACTTAAAAGTAGCATTCACCATATGAACAATGTTTCCCAGAGTGTAACAAAACGACAACAGCAGCACCCAGAGTTACATTCCACAAGCGAGGAGTTTTAAACAAGCATGCTTCATTCAAATGTGTACTAGAAAAAATAGCACAGCAATCTGACTTCTCAAGACAAGGACAAGGCCAAGGTCATTGCCCCGCAGTATATCTCACTCCTTTTCTAACTTTTAAGTTACACACATTCTATGTCATGAAGAGAAATTAAGATTCTCAGCTCCAAGTTAACATGTCAAACAAGCATGTTCTGAAATTCAGCTCCTTCCCTGTTGCTGGTCACCTTTCACAGGGCATCATGAGATGTCATTTACCTATTTTTCACACCTCATTAAACTTCCAGCAACATACATAACACAGTCTGATAAAATATCCTAACTCTCTCTAACACTCTTCCAGATTCTGAAGACTGAACAATAGAAACTTTCTAAGGAGAGAAGGAAAACTATAAACCACATAATCTGCCATTCTTTTAGACTGGATGTGGTGGCTAAACCAACAAGGAAGTTAGCTCTTGTACTCTCAAGGCAAGCATTCTGTCCTGCCTCCTCGCATCTCAAAACCTCTGAGCTTCCCCATTCCCAATCCAGCTGACAGAAAAAAAACAAAGTCTAAGAGGCAGCTCCATCCTTGCTTGTTCAAAGCTTTGATTCAAAGTGGTATCAACAGCTCTCACTTATACCTGCTTAGCTGCAAAGGGGCATAAAAAAAATTGTAGCCTGGAGCTGTGCAACTAAATCTTGTGGAAGGCAAGAACTGATTAGGGTGGGTAGCTAGCCATCTCTGCCACAGAACAATCCAAAAACCATTCTGTCACTCTGCCATTAGTGAGGGCTTTTATGAGACTTACAAAAACCTTTTCTCAGAAATGCCAACCATCCCTCGGAAGAGCTACCTAGAGCTATTACTTGCACATTTGTTTAAGGGGGGAGGGATTAAAAATATTAAAATGATTAGACTTCATTGTTTTGGACTGAGGGAACTTCTGACAAGTCCCAACAAACTGGAGTCACTCATCCTCCATCCAACTGAAACTTTAGGGAAATAGGCTAGTTTTGCCTGAAAACAGGAGACTCCAGTCTACCTGAATCACTGTAATAAGGAAGTTTCCTCTGCTTTAACCCTTATTTAAAAAACAAGAAAGTAACTTGACTAATAATGTATGCTACTAAAAACATTAAAGGAGGAAAAAAACAAGAAGCTTGAAGTACACTGATGTCAAGTAGTTTTTCCTGCGGTTCTGTCTCATCGTTCCTGCCTTTACAAAGCCCTCGGGCAGCTCTCATTCTGTTTTACGATGAAGGCTACCTGATTCATAAATCACACCCTAACAGAATGTGCTGTATTCTGTCTTTTGACAAAGACAGTATCAATCCTTTATAAATGTAGCTAATTACCAAAAGCATGAATCCCATGAAAAGAGTCAAACTAAGAAGGTCTCGAACAGAGACAAAAATCTGTACTTTCCAAGAAGTCCCTGGGGATTCTGATGAGCTAAATTTGGGAACCACTGAACTAAAGTACCTCCCGATCTTTAAGAGCACAAGTAGACACTTAGTGTTCACTAACTGAACCTATAGCTATGGTGGAGAGGAGAACAAGGGAAAAACTAGTGCACGTATTGGGGTGTGGGGTGAAATCAGGAAGGATAACAAATGCATTTAACCACAGCTACCATACAGGGGTTCTAAAGACGTTTGCCTACATCATAATTTGCCACAGGAGGCTGAAATGTAGTAGAAATATTACAAACTCATGTATGAAAATGGAAAAATGACACCTGTTGAAACTATTCCAGGAATAATGGCGAAAAGGAGAAAGAAGAATGATGGAGGGGATAAACCCAATTCCGATATATTGTAAGAAGTTCTGTAAATACCACAATGTACCCCCAGTACAACAATGAAAAACAAATTATGAATGTCAGTTTTAGCACATACTGCCCTAACCTATAATCTTCAAATTCAATGGTGCTACACTGAAATATAATGAAACACCGTCCATAAGGAAACCAGATTTTGTACCCGAAGATTCTTAATGAAAATCAATTTGATCTTATTTTTGAAAGACTATAACTTCAACTTCCTTTCCTTCAATGATCTGAATTTTCTAAGCTAGTCTACGGCCATACCACCCTGAACACGCCCGATCTCGTCTGAATTTTCTAAGCTATTTTTAAAAATACATTACCACCTTAGTTTAAATTATAATGGTTTTATAATTATATTTTAAATTAGCATGTATTCCTTTAACTGGAATTCCTCATCCAATAAGAACTGATCCAATAATCATATGTCAAATTCTGATTCACAGTTCACAATCAGAGAAAGCAAAAGTGAATTGTAACTTCCAAAGAAGTAGGTTGTAGCTTGTTCTAGGTTTAAAGCACAAAGCTTCTTTGTATTTACTGAGGTTTTTTCCATCACATTCAGTACCTTGGTTACATGTAGTGATTATGCTAGTGTTACTCCAAACAAGTTAAACAATGTCTTTTCCCTGCCAGTAATACTAGTGTTATTTCAAATTTGCTAAACAATGTCTTTTCCCTATCAGGCTTCTTATTACCTTACAAGTCATTATTTATAATTGTTTTTTAATGCAACAAAAATACCTCATAAGGGAAAATAAAAAGAGAAGTATAAACATCAAAACACATACAAAGTGCTCAGAATTAAGACAGAGATTACCTGGCCTTAGCAAAATGTGACTGAAACTAGAAGAGCTGAAGTACCTGAAATGTAGGTACTTGCTCATAAGGGATCTCAATCACTACACATGTCTGAAATGCAGACATCCCTGCCACCAAAGGACTTGCATGGACTGTCAACTTCTTGGTAAGGGGCTGAGTCTGTCAGAAAGCATGACATTCTATAATTACAAACGCTGACAGTTCTCATGGTTTTGACAATTTTAGCACTCTGAATATCAAACAAAAAAAGCAAGTGCTATCTGATTCCACAGGACAAGTAATTTGACACAGGGCTTCTACAAGCATATTTTTATTTTTCCTATACTTATTAATTTCAAGAGGTGACTATGATACCTTGTTGGCTTAAGCTCATAAGTGATATTTCAGAAAAGTCCCCATGATATGAGATAAATACTACAAAGGAAAACAAAGTTACAAAAGGCTAGGGCAAAAAAACCGGCAAATGGTGATTTCCCAAAAGTACCCTTTTTTAGCAACAAATTGCATAAGCAAAGAAGTATAACTTCCCAAGCCCTGTGGAATGATACTGTCTTTTCTAAGGAACTGGAAGACAGACTTTAGGGAAATCATGATTGTTGGTTTAAAAACAAACCTAAAAAGACAGAGTAACTTCAAGAGCTGGGTGCTGTGATGCATACCTGAAATCCCAGCTACTAAGGAAGCAAAAATTGGGAGGATCATAGTTCAAAGACAGCCAGGGCAAACAGTGAGACCACCCTCCCCCAATCTCAAAAAATAAGCCAAGTGTGGTGGTTCACACCTATAATCCTAGCTATGTGGGAGGCATAGGTAGAAGGATCAAGGCTCAAAGGTCAGCCCTGGGAAAAAAATGTAAGACCCTATCCAAAAGGCAACTAAAGCATAAAAGGGCTGGAGGAAATGACTCAAACGGTAAAATTTTGCCTAGCAAGCATGTCGTCCTGCGTTCAAACACCAGCATCACTCTAAAAAAAAAAAAAAATTAACAAAAAAGAGAGAGAGTAAATACACCTTTTTATCATTATTCCTCTATCTTGACTTGTCTTTGTTTTCTTTCAGACATAACTGCTTTGTCTGTGTGTGTTTCTCTTCTGACTCTGCATGACGGTGAAGAGTCAGACTGCCTCTCCTGCTTACATTCTGAAAGCAGGGAGAGTAGTAATGTCTCCCAATGCCTCTCCCACATCTCTGTGAGGTGCAGACGTTTATGTCACGGCACATAAACTCCACACATAATGTAGTCAGATCAGCGCCTGGCACAGAGTAAGTGCTCAGTAAGTGTTAACCATCACTGTCATCAAAACCAGTCTTCCTGACAATCCTGAGAAGATACAGCTTTGCCACACTACTCCAAGACCACCCTCACCACCATCAGACCTTTCTCACACACACTGAATAGTCCCTATGTAGACAGACTTACAAAATCAAAAAGAAATGTCTATCTATAGATACAAAATAGGACTTTAGTTATGTGCAAGGTAAGTGGCTCCAGTGGAAAAGCACCTGCCTAGCAAGCATGAGGCCCGGAGTTCAAACCCCAGTACTGAAAAGAAAAGGAAAAATCCCTCTTGAGTACAGATCACAGTTTAAAACAGACAAACACTCTAAGCCCAAGGCTTTATGCTATGCAAGCACTCTACCTAGTCCTACCTGCTTTCATTGCTCTAACCTATCTGTATTCCTGTTATGAAATTTTGTTTTGCACGTTTCTGAACTTTAACAAGGGAAAATGTTATACACATTTTCTACATGCAACTTTTTTCCCTCTCAAGATTATATGTCATTATTTTTGAGGCAGGGCTACATAGCAAGTAACCCACACAGGTACCCTTCCTCAGGCACCCATCCCACCCCCAGCAGCTAGAATTACAAATGTGCACCACCATGTCTGGCCCAGTATTCCCTTTTGCAAACAGTGTGAATTTTGTACTTGCATGTGTCGTCAGCCACTCAGGGGTTTCCCTAGGGCAGTGGCTTTCAAATTTTAGTATCAAATCTCCTAGAGGGCTTGATAAGTCAGAAACCTGGCCCATTCTGAAAGCTAATTCAGTAGGTCTAAAACTGAAACCCAAAATTCTGCATTTTGAACAAGTTCCCAAGTAATGCTAGGAAACAACGTGGAACTACTCTAAGATAAATACTCAGATCCAGCCATGGCGGCACAGGCCTGTACTCCAAGCACTCTCAGAGTTGAGGAAGGAAGAGTTGAAGGGCAGCCTAGCCTACTTAGTGAGACTAGTAGCCTCACTAACCTCACTTTTTTCTTCACTCAGGGGAAAAAAAAAAACTAAGGAGAATTAATGAGTTGGAAAGTACATGCATCTCACTTACACTAGATAATTTCAAAGTTATAACAATTTACACTCCAGTGAAACCGATGGTAGGGACCCACCTCTCCCTGAGACACTGGGACAAAAGTTAAGCAGTGTCAGAGCTCCGTTGAACATTGGTGAAGTACTGTTACTGATAAGCCTTTCTTGTAAGCATCCTTATGAAAGCTCTTTTTTTGTTGAATAGCGTTGAAGGCCTGTTACTCATAGGTCTTTGTTTGTAAGCACCCATTTCAAAGTCTCTGGAGAGATCTTGGGGGCTTGGGGAGACTTGACTCCTGACAGCTGATAGAGTCTTCTATGGGCACCTGCTGCCTTGAGCGAAGGACTGCTAACCAGGCAGCATACTGATACCAAAAGCACGACGCCAGCTCCAGGAGGTACTGCCCCAGTAAGCAGCTTGTATGGGACTCAACTTAACAGACCAACTGCCACAAGTGCCATTTCTATCCAGGCCAGAGGAGGGAGCAGGTCAGACCAATTGAAGACTTGTGGTTGGTACAAACACAATCCTTTATTTGCACAACAGTCCGTACCATGACTGGGTCAAGCATGAGGGGCTGTCATGATTGGTGCAGACACTCTTGTCCCCTCCCTCTTCTGTCTATAGAAGCAGACTGCTCAACCTACTTCTGAGCAGCTAGGAGATACCTATTGTCCTTGCTGCCCCCTAATGTTTTAACATCAGGTTCCAATAAAGGCTTTCTCTTGGGTCTTGCCCATCTTTGCCCAGCCGGTAACATAAAGAAAAACAGAAACAGCAACCCTGGCAACAGGGCAGCAGGGAGGCCACCTTGGCAAAACTGACCAGAGCAGTGGGGGCAGGCAGCAGATGCAGCAGGGAACATCTACTGCACTGACAGTGAGTGGTGGGGATGGGCTAGCAGAGAGACCCCTCCTGCCACAAAAGCTGTAACACAGCATGGAGCCCTGTGCCTCCTCCCTGTCATGGCTGTCACCAAACCCAACGCCTGAACCCATGCCGTTGCCTTAGCTGTCAGGAGCCTCGGGCTGACTGTCGCTGTCCACTGTCATCCACTCTACCATGTGCAAATACCTGCAGGGGCCTGATAACCGAAGAGGCTTCTCCTCACCTCCTCACAATTTCTAGCTGGGTGGAACAAAAGAACGCCAGCCAGCTGGTGTCATACCAGCTGTACCCATGGGCAGGCATTTTACGATGGTGCCACCCTAACGTGTAGGAAACGATACACACCATTTTTGTCTTGATTTCACTTGCAATCTCCTACTTAATAATGAAGCTGAGCATTTTTAGTCAGGTTTCCTTTTGTGAGATGCTCACTTGGTCTTCTTTCTTGTTCTTTTTGATGTGGAGTCTCCTGCACTTCTGAGTGCTAATCTTTTATCAGCAGTATGTACTACATGCACCTACTCTCCCCAGTGACCTCTGATCAATTTCTTGATAGTTTTTCTTAATAACACAAGTTGTAGATATTAAAGTCAAACATGTTGACTTTTCCCTTATGATTTGTGGCTTTTGTATCAACGCAAAAACCTCTATTTACTGTGCCAGAGTTAAACAACTATTGTCCTGGATTGCTTTCTAAAAGTTTCATATTTTGCCTTCAGTGTTTAAGTCTAATTGACCTGTAACTGTTTTTTTTAAGTGACACGAATTACAAATGAATCCCACCCTCACGAATGTCCTATATATAAGAAGCACACATATAACCAACTATAATTTCAGGGAGGACACAAACAGTGTATGAGTAAAATATTATTTAGATATTAACCATTACTTTATTAGGTTTATTCTGCTCTTTCACTGAGGCAAACAAAAAAATGAAATTCTTCAACCTGAAAATCAGACAATGATACTCACCCCACCACACTCAAGGAAGGATCCTTAAATGTCCCCCAAAATCTCATTTAAGTCTTATCGTAAAAAATAAAAGAGTTAAGTATTAGGGAATTGGGGGGAAAATGGCGTTCTCAAATAGTCCTGATTGAGTAATTTCGGTTGAGTAATTTCATGAAAGTAATTCTGAACACCTGAATGAAAAGCCTACCTTCTTTGAGCCATCAATTACCCTTTACAAACTGTATCAAACTGTATGTGACCATAACTAGACAAAATGTGTGCTTAAGAATGTTCAGATAAAAACGGGGATATGGGGTGGATATTCACCATGGAACTCTGTAACAGAGAAAAACTAGAAGCAACCTAGTATCCAGCGATAGGGTAAGTTAAAGATAAAACAAACATGGCACATCCCTATTCTTGAATGCTCTGTAGTTTGTACAGCTGTGAGACAGCCATATGGAATACTGATGCTACAGATTGTTTGTGCAGATGGAAAGCTGTCCATCATATTCTGCTAACTTATAAAAGCAATTAACAAAATGCACGTAGCATCTTCATTTAGTCATCAAGTACTTACCGAGTGCCTTTGAGTGTGCCAGGTGTCAAACAAGTCACTGGGAACAGAAAGCAAAGTGTTCCCCGCTTTACAGTAAGGCAGATCAGATCACTCTGACTGGGATATTAAAGGCATTGCCACTTTGAGAAAAAAATTATGTATGTAATATATCTAGCAATGTTACCCATATGACACTGGTAGGATACTTCTTACCCAGCTCTACAGACTATCAAATGGATAAGCAACAGGATCTCAGGGGAACTACCTTGTGATGAACTTATGTACATCCATTTTCTACAAAAAGTGTTCTAGGGACAATTTTAAGAAATGAAGCACAAGGGCATGAGTACAGAGTTCAGTGCAAGAATGCTTGCCTGACATGTGTGAGGGCCTAGATTCAATCCTCAGCACAAAGGTTCTCTCTCTCTGAGCCAGGTGCAGGCACACACTTAGGTTTAGGCTAAAGCAGGAGGATACCAGTTCAAGGCCAGCCTGGGCTACATAGTGAGTCTCTGTCTCAAAAAAACAAAGAACCCGTGGTCTATACTGTTTCCTTGGCCAGGCAATATGGCCTCCTCGCTCTTATGATAGGAATGGGCGTTTGCTCTTTCAGCCGCTCACTGAATTCCAGCGTGCCAATCGATGTATTTCACTTAGTAGTAAAGTTTAACTCTTTAATGGGTAAAAACAAATCGCAGTTTGTTTTCGTGGAAATCTTTTATTACAAAGTTACATAGTTCTCCACTCTTTTAAAATGTACATAGAATATAATTAAATGTTTTCTTGATGATCCAGGATCATCAATTGTGTGCTGGGCAGAAAATCTCCACTGCTCTGTATGAGGACAACAAAATCCCTATTAAAAGAACTTAACTGAGGGCAAGGGCAGTGCTACTGTAGTTATAATACAGTGAGGGCTGGCTTTGTACAGCCTCTTTATGAAGCATTTACCCACATGCTACCAATTAGAACTCACCCAAACTCTGCAAGAAATGCACATTTTACAGATGCATCTTCTGAAATTCACATAGGTTATGAGACTTACCAGCAGCCACACAGCTAGTAGCCACAGGGTTTTCAAAACCAAAACCCAAACCTCTCAGTCCTTATGAGATTAGGTATGGAGTTGGGGGGCAAAGGACTGAGGATCCTGGAAACAGCACTGAGAAGGCAGACCCCCAAAATATAAAGGAATGTGCTACATTTCTTTTTTGGGTGGCCAACAGTAAGTGAAACATTTGTCCCCCTGGCCTGCAATATGTGGAAAGTGGAACCTTAGTTAAACTATCTGCCTCTGTTCCCCACGGTAACCTAGTAAGGGTAAGAATGCCAACTTTGTCATAAGCAAAACTGTATCTTGACCTGGAGGAGCTGCAGAGAACCATAGATAGGGGCTAGAAGGCCATGATTCAGGATTCGCCCAAAGTGCAACAAGTCTTTTGAGAGCTCTGCCTCTGCCAATGACCAATGAGCTATGCCTGTGGAGTAGTCAAAGTCACTGGCTCCCTATGGGCTTCAAAAATAAGACTACCCCCACCCCCACTAAAACAGGTCTTGTGTCCCTGTACCAAAACAAGCAGTTACCTGGGAAGCTTCTATACAGCTGTGTAGTCAGCTGCAAGACATTCCTGAGAGCACACTGCTCCCACTAAGCTAGCAAGCTGCAGCACGATCCTGTCCATCCTCTCTGCAGCCAGTGAAGTCTTTGAGTGGGAGTTAAACCTAATTCCCCCTGCTGGGCATGGCGTACCAGCAAAAGATCAAAATACACAGGAGGAAGCTTCTAAGAATAGACAGGCAGAAATGATACCCACTACAGGGAAACAAACCAAAAGCCAGCAAAGAGAAACACTACACAAGGGCCCATCCTGGAGTCCTGAGACTCGCTCAGAGCAAAGTAGCCATGGTGGACCCCAAGCCCAGCATATTGAAGCAGCAGTTTCTGTTCTCTCTTGCCCCCTCTACCCCAGGGACCAAGTCAATTTGTACAACTTTAATTCCCATCCATACACTGATGATTCCTAGATGTTCATATCTAGCCAACAGCTCTATGGGAACCAGATCCAGAAGTCCCTCTACATCTTCCACACACCCATCAACTTCACCCACAAACTTACTCCTGTTCTGTTTATTGCAGTATATAGCCTTACAACCTACCAATACCTAAGCCAGAAACCCTTAACATCCATTAATAGGGCGATGGCTAAATAAGCTACCACATCTGCAATACTGATTGTTGCACAGCACTTACAAAGATGCAGATGTAGTACCTACGAAGCTCACCAAGACATCCTCAGTCTGAAACTCCTCAACAGTGGTTACCTCTGAGAAAGGGAACAAAGAAAGCAATGGATTTGCTGTTTCACAGGCCTTGCTGGTGTCTCAGTGACTGGGACTCCATGGGACAAAAGGCTACATGCTTCCTCCTCAGGTATAGAATGCTTTCAGGTGACTGACTGCCCTCCCTACTGGGACTTTACTATGGTCAGAATTGCTTCATGGAGGGAAGATGATAATGTTGCCATTTGCTTTGTTCATATCAAAAGAATAGGTATTTCTAGAAAAAACACAAGGAAACTGTTAACAGTCTCTGGAATGAACCTAGGAGTCTGACTTCATGCACTACTTGCATCCTTTATTGTGTGCACGTATTAGTTTATCTATTGCAAACAAGTGAATAATTGAAGGGAGGAAAAACTTTCTTCCCCGTGGAAAGGCCCTCCACAGTACGGCCGCTTCCCATGCTGCTCTGCTCAGCTGTCAGGAACCATGACTGTCACCTGGAATGCCCTCCCCGCCATGGTGCACCAGTAGGCACCCAGAGTTCCCCTCCCCCCAACTCCTATCTGAAGCAGCCTACCCCTTCATGGACTCCAGCACACATCACAACAATGTGTGTTTCCCAACAAGAATGTAAGGGCAATGTATCTATCTTAACCTTTAATTGAATCCTGAATAAATCACAAACTACCATCAGACATGGGAGAATCTAAGTGGGGGTGGGAGGGAGAAGGGAACCTTAATTGCTGGATAACTAAATGCTTAAGTATTGTGGAAGACAGTGTATCGTGGTGAATAAAAATATGGCCTCTTCAGCCAAACTGCCTTGGTTTGAATCCTGGATACAATATTTAAAGAGTTGCATGACCTTACACAAGCTACTTATCCTAAACTGACTTTCTCATAAGTAGATGAAATGTAGTAGATACTTCAAAGGATCCTGGGGATTAAAATGAGACTATGCACAATGTTAATGCAAACTAAGAGCTCAAAAACATTAATGCTGTTGTTATTTCATTGAATTCTGTGTCTATTACTTTTTATTGTTCCTTAGTATTGAGTTCTTACAATTTTAGAATCTTCCAGTTTTCTGGGAACCAAATTGTTTTCTGAGAACCACATTGTTACAAGAATAACATTACATCTGAAAACTAACCAGTAATAATAAAAGTAGTAATGCTCAAAAAGGGGGGAGAAATGACCCAAACATTGTATGCATATATAAATAAAAGAAAAAAATGCTCAAAAAGGAAAAATGAAACTTAAATAGCATTGGAGACCATTTTATATAACCTTCACCTACTCCCCCAAAGGTTCTTCTTCCAGAGCTACACTTCATGATTTAAGGGAAGCAGGTAAGTCCTTTGTACTTTGATACTGTCATCAGTTTCTGTTTCTTTCTCACCCTTGCAGGGCTATTTCTGGTTTATGTCCAGGTCATTGAAAATGTTGCGCAATCAACAAATTGGTTGTGCCTGGGCCACAACCCTCCCATTTGCACTTCCTCACATGGCTGCAATGACAGGCACTGCCTGACCCAGCCACTGACTGAAAGGGATTCTAGCAAACTTTTTGGCCAGGCTGGACTTAAACCATGATCTTCCCAATCTCTCCCTCCAGAGTACCTGGATTACAGGCTAGAGCCACTGCTCCCGTCCTAGGGCTACCTTCTTACTTTGAAGAAACCCATTCTTAGGTAGGTCTTCGCAAGAAGTAAGCTAGAGAACATCTACTCTTTCTGCTTCCTAGAAATTACAGTGGTTTGGTCAATCTTGTGTTCTCATATGGAACTTTAAATGCTAGGGGAAAAAAATGTCACAAAAATGCAGGGGCAATTAAAACTTTCCAGTGGCAGAAGAGAGTCAACAGTCCAGCAACAAAGGTGGCAATTTCTGCCAGCAGCAAAATCCTAACCAGACTATTAATGGGATATGACCTAGGCTGAGACCTCAACTGCCAGTCCCTTCTGGCTCCATCTATTTTTCAAACCCACTTTTTTAGCCTTCTCTTCAATTCTGAAATCTGTCTATAGTCCTTTTCTGTTTAAGTCAGCCAGAGTTCATGTCTACAGTTGACAACCAAGAATCATGAGTGGTTCTTTGACACTGTGTCCCCCTAGCAGGTCGCATTAACAGCAGATTGTACAGTCAATGCCCACTTATCAGCTACATCTCCACAATCCATTTCATTTTACCCTAGTGCAATGACTGGCACAAAGCAAGTAATAAATCCTTCCTGAATGAATTTCTTACCTCCACTAGTAATCACTGTTGAGGGGAAAAACAGTGGAATGGCACTATGCATTCCTATACATCCAGTGTCGAGTACTGCCCAGAGGGTGTCAAGGGACCAACTGGAACTACAAAGTTTTACTTAATTCTCTTGGTCATGATTTACAACCCAAGATTCTTCCCACCACCTGAGAAACAAAGCACTTTTAAGATGAGACAAGAACCAAATCAGGAGTCTATTTTGTTAAGGTCAAGTCCTCCTTTAATAAGACAAACCGAATTAGAATGAAAGTTGGGGAAATGTCCCCTTGGCCAGATGAACACACACTGATGTTTGTGACCTAAATCAAACACTATTTCCTGCAAGGTTTCACCCCTCCCCACCAAACGATTAGGCATAATTTCCTTGTGCTCTATTTCAACACTCAGGAAAAGCTACATGGGTACACCTGTCTCCTCAGCCATATCTGAGTATCACCTGCATATTACATGATCTCAAAATTACAAATACATTAGTGTCCAAGTCTATTACTATTCTTGCACCTAGAAATGGCATCTGGCATAAAGCAGGAACCAATGTTTTTGAAGTGGAGCCACTTTGCTTGGCTTAAAAAGGTACCAGTTCAACTCTCTGCCCTATCTTGCAACTTTCCTGTAAATCTGAAAATATTCCAAACTAAACATTTTTTAAAAGGGCACCAGAAGCAACTGTACTGTCAGAAATTATCTCAGCAGCTATACAAGTCATGCAAGACATCGACTACTGCAGAGCTTTGCTGTGTCGGAGAATTTAGTAATTTTGTTCCTAACTTGAAGAGAGTAACAAATACTGGAAATCTGCATCTCAACACTAATGCTAGTCAAGTTATTTAATGAGTGTGTTTGTAAAATGGGACTAATCCCAAATACACGAGGTTGCTGTGCTTTGTGAAGCATACAGCATATGCCATGTGACCTTACGATAATGTCTCATCAACCTGCCAGGGCCTTTCCCTATACAGTATTCCAACGGGACTGGCACCTCACCACAAAACAGACGCAGGCTGTAACTAGTCCCACGGGCACAGACAGATCGTACTTAGGAGAGCACTGCCTACAAAATAAAGGATCCGCTACGTGTGCCAGCTCTGCCAGGACGCCCTCAGGACGCTTCCACGAAGGAAAAGGGCCACTCAAATCCCAACGCAGCAGACAGGGTCAGCAGCTCAGGCCGCCCAGGCCAGCGGGCTCAACTCCAAAAGGCGCCCAGAAGGCGGATGGGGTCCGCTCGGGGCTCGGGGCGGGGAAGTGAATGCCCGGGCCGCCTGGAGTCCTGCGGGTTAACAGTCTTTCCCCGGTTCCCGGCCGCAGGGCTCCGGGTCACCCGCCAACCCAGACCGCCGCGCGCAACGGAAAGGGGGCGCCAGTGGCCGCGGCGCAGGCCGGGCCCCGGGGTGACCCCAAGTGGGCGGGTGGGCGGCCGAAGCTCCACGGACGGAAACCGGCCGGCCCCGGAGCCCGGGAGTGCGTGTCCCTCACTCGGGAGGAGCGGAGCGGCAGGAACGGCCCGGTGTCCGCGCAGGGTGCGCGCGGAGAGCGCCAGGGGCTGCTCCCGCGCTGACAGGAGGGTGCGACAGGGGAAACCGAGACAGGCAGGACCCGCAGCCCGCAGGGGCCCGCGAGAGCTTCAGCCCGCGGACGGCGGGGCGCGAGGCCGGCCCGCGGACCGAGCAGATGGAAAACGGGGACGCGGCGGGGGCGCGGGGCACGGCGGCGGGCGGCGTGTGCGAGCGAGCGAGCGAGCGAGCGAGAATGTGTGTCCGGGCGTGAGGCTGGGCGGGCGTCGGGAGGGAACGGCGAGCAGGGAGGGGCGGAGGAGGGGGGAGGGGGGAGGAGAGAGAGCGAAGGGCCTTGACGGGGCTCCGGGCATCGAGCCGCCCGGCCCCGGGCCCTCAAGCCACCGCCCCCAAGCCCCGCGCTGACGCTGGACGATCCCCGCCTCCAGACCCCCCGCCCCGCCAGAGAATAACTTACCTGTTTGCCGACAGAATCGCCCCTGCTCGCCCCTGTGACTGACTCCTCCGGCTCACCGTCTTCCCTTTGGGAGGAAGAGGCGGGACTTCCTGGTCTGTCCGTCGGACGACTTCCGACGGTTCCCAGGGCGATTGCGTGGCGAACGGGACTCCGGACACCATAACCAAAAAAAATAAGGTTTTACCATTGCTTTGATAAAACCCAAGCTGAGCTTCTTCTTTTTGCCCCTAGCGGCAGGCGGCCCCGCGTGTCTACTTGTTTTTAGCCCATTACCTCTCGCCGGAAGTCTCTTGGCGATAAAACAGGAAGTCCCACCCTTCCCACGACAAGGAAAACGGAAAGCCAAAAGAGTCAATCTAAAGACGAGTTGGTTGTCGGGCTCCGACCGGGGAGGAACCGGCTGGGATCTCATGAGGGTTCACGTGGGTTGCTCCCCAGCCGATCCCGCCCCTTCCTGCCCCATCCCTCCACCCTCTCGTCAGTCCTCGGCGCAGGGACCCCTAGGGCGGTGCCGGGAGGCCCGGGCCGACGAACCCGCGCAGCAAGGACGGCCTCTGCCAGATGGTGCCCGCCCGCAACCGCGTCGGTTGCCTGTGCGTTTCTGATTTGAAGGAAGCAGATTTTTCGGCTATGCCAGGCGCGTTTGCTACTCCGGATTTTTTTTTTTTTTTTTTTTTTTTTTTTTAGTGACGCCAACATGGGGTCCTCCATTCCGAGTCCCTGGGAAGCCATGGGCCTAATGCTAACTAACCAAAGGTTAAGAAACCCTGTGTGCAGCAAACGCAAGGTCAAGTTCAAACCCAAGCAAGGAACTGTTAACCAGATTTGTATGTAGAAAGAGAATTTTAAGTAAATGGGATAAAGATACCCTGAAGATAGGCTCTCTAGCTCAAAGCCAATTCCAGCAAGTTCAGATTGCCGCAAAGTACATTCAAGTGACAGTTCCCTTTCTTTTTAAACAGTTCATAGAGAATAGGTTCAAATAGCCAGAGTAAGGAACTGCACTTAGAAGACTTAATTGTTCCCAGATTGCACAAGTAAAAAAGTGGAACTCAACTTTAAAGCCAGAGTAATTTCATGATAAAAGCTCTAAGAAAACTAGGAATAGAAGGAAAGTTCCTCAACATTATAAAAGCTATATATGACAAACCTACAGCCAGCATTAATATACTTAACGGAGAAAAATTAAAACCATTCCCTCTAAAATCAGGAACCAGACAAGGATGCCCACCATCTCCACTCCTATTCAACATAGTACTGGAATTCCTAGCCAGAGCAATTAGGCAAGAAGAAGGAATAAAAGGAATACAAATAGGTAAAGAAACTGTCAAAATATCCCTATTTGCAGACGACATGATCCTATACCTTAAAGACCCAAAAAACTCTACTCAGAAGCTTCTAGACATCATCAATAGCTATAGCAAGGTAGCAGGATATAAAATCAACATAGAAAAATCATTAGCATTTCTATACACTAACAATGAGCAAACGGAAAAAGAATGTATGAAAACAATTCCATTTACAATAGCCTCAAAAAAAATCAAATACCTAGGTGTAAACCTAACAAAAGACGTGAAAGACCTCTACAAGGAAAACTATAAACTTCTGAAGAAAGAGATTGAGGAAGACTATAGAAAGTGGAGAGATCTCCCATGCTCATGGATTGGTAGAATCAACATAGCAAAAATGTCTATACTCCCAAAAGTAATCGACATGTTTAATGCAATTCCCATCAAAATTCCAATGACATTCATCAAAGAGATTGAAAAATCTACTGTTAAATTTACATGGAAACACAAGAGGCCACGAATAGCCAAGGCAATACTCAGTCAAAAGAACAATGCAGGAGGTATCACAATACCTGACTTCAAACTATATTACAAAGCAATAACAATAAAAACAGCATAGTACTGGCACAAAAACAGACATGAAGACCAGTGGAACAGAATAGAGGATCCAGATATGAAGCCACACAACTATGAGCAACTTATCTTTGACAAAGGAGCTAAAAATATACGATGGAGAAATAGCAGCCTCTTCAACAAAAACTGCTGGGAAAACTGGTTAGCAGTCTGCAAAAAACTGAAACTAGATCCATGTATATCACCCTATACCAAGATTAACTCAAAATGGATCAAGGATCTTAATATCAGACCACAAACTCTTAAGTTGATACAAGAAAGAGTAGGAAATACTCTGGAGTTAGTAGGTATAGGTAAGAACTTTCTCAATGAAACCCCAGCAGCACAGCAACTAAGAGATAGCATAGATAAATGGGACCTCATAAAACTAAAAAGCTTCTGTTCATCAAAAGAAATGGTCTCTAAACTGAAGAGAACACCCACAGAGTGGGAGAAAATATTTGCCAATTATACATCAGACAAAGGACTGATAACCAGAATATACAGGGAACTTAAAAAACTAAATTCTCCCAAAACTAATGAACCAATAAAGAAATGGGCATGTGAACTAAACAGAACTTTCTCAAAAGAAGAAATTCAAATGGCCAGAAAACACATGAAAAAATGCTCACCATCTCTAGCAATAAAGGAAATGCAAATTAAAACCACACTAAGATTCCACCTCACCCCTGTTAGAATAGCCATCATCAGCAACACCACCAACAACAGGTGTTGGCGAGGATGCGGGGAAAAAGGAACCCTCTTACACTGTTGGTGGGAATGTAGACTAGTACAACCACTCTGGAAAAAAATTTGGAGGCTACTTAAAAAGGTGGACATCGATCTACCATTTGATCCAGCAATACCACTCTTGGGGATATACCCAAAAGACTGTTACTCCAGAGGCACCTGCACATCCATGTTTATTGCGGCACTATTCACAATAGCCAAGTTATGGAAACAGCCAAGATGCCCCAGCACAGACGAATGGATTAAGAAAATGTGGTATCTATACACAATGGAATTCTATGCAGCCATGAAGAAGAACGAAATGTTATCATTCGCAGGTAAATGGATGGAATTGGAGAACATCATTCTGAGTGAGGTTAGCCTGGCTCAAAAGACCAAAAATCGTATGTTCTCCCTCATATGTGGACATTAGATCAAGGGCAAACACAACAAGGGGATTGGACAATGAGCACATGATAAAAGCTAGAGCACACAAGGAAGGGGTGAGGATAGGTAAGACACCTAAAAAACTAGCTAGCATTTGTTGCCCTTAATGCAGAGAAACTAAAGCAGATACCTTAAAGCAACTGAGGCCAATAGGAAAAGGGGACCAGGAACTAGAGAAAAGGTTAGATTAAAAAGAATTAACCTAGAAGGTAACACCCACGCACAGGAAATCAATGTGAGTCAATGCCCTGTATAGCTATCCTTACCTCAACCAGCAAAACCCCTTGTTCCTTCCTATTATTGCCTATACTCTCTCTCTCTACAACAAAATTAGAGATAAGGGCAAAATAGTTTCTGCTGGGTATTGAGGGGGGGAGCGGGAGGGGGTGGAGTGGGTGGTAAGGGAGGGGGTGGGGGCAGGGGGGAGAAATAAACCAAGCCTTGTATGCACATATGAATAATAAAAGAAAAATGAAAAAAAAAATAAAATAAATAAAATAAAAAAAAAAAGCCAGAGTAAACCTTTTCCCATGTATCAAGCTGACTTTGTTAATTGGTAATAGTTAATTAAAAGTTCTGTGAAAAACAGTGTCCTCAGAACAGGTGGCCAGCCTGTCAATGTTACATTACTCCATTAACCAGCATTTATCCAGTGCTTATCTTGTAAAAGATAAGTGAAACTAGAGTGTGTCTTCAAAGTTATGTGAAATTTATTTAAAATTTATGCGCAAACAGTAATCTAGTAGCTTTTTCAACAGTCATCCTTGTAGACACAATGATAAATTTCTTGAAAAACCGTAGCTAACACTGTCTCCTCATGGTTAGGCGTCCTCTTGGCCTTTGGGTGATTTATCACTCCCAAGTTTTTCTTACAATGCAGATTTAGAAACATCTTATCTTCCTCTTTAAGGTTGAAGTAAAATCCTATTTTTCAGTCCTATCATCCATTATTTTGCTGAGACAAACCTTTGCATTATGATGTGCCCTTAAGGAAGTCAATTTTACCTCATTTCCAATTGATATGTTCCATTGATATGATTAAAGACTAATTTTCTGACTAAGGTGACATTCAAAGCAAATTCTCTCTCTCCTCTCTCTCTCTCTCTCTCTCTCTCTCTCTCTCTCTCTCTCTCTCTCTGTCTCCTCCTCTTCCTCCTTCTCCTCCTCCTTCCCTCTGATTTAATTATGCTCCATGTGGACCATACAGACTCCTGTTGAATGCAGAGAGTACTAGTGGCACACTGGTCCCCTGGGTCAAGCCTTGCTCACAGCAAGCTCTACTTGGGAATTCCACTTACATTAGTCGAAATAAATCATTGTATTGTTTAAGTAAGTTTAAGTCAGCTTTCTTTACTTATACCATAAGTCAACCTAATTGATACAGAAGTTTTATTATCAAAGCTACCTATAGCTGCAATCTAAAAAAGTTCTAAAGAAAAAACTCAGAGCAAAGACTTTCAAATGACAGAAGTATTTTTTTTAAAGTAAAACTTCCTAAAGTTATACTTTACATAGAAAGTGATATAATCACTTTATGAATGTAGCAACCAGGAAAGTCTAAGTTACAATGTGTTAGTAAACCCTTTAAATGCTAGTGGTTTATAGCAATGAATGTTTATTCTTAATTGCCTCTACATGAGAATATTGATGGATGCTACACTCCACATCTCCTCATGGGCTGAAGAAAAAGAAATAATGTAACATACACTGGTCCTTACAGCTTTGACCCAGAAGTAAAATGCATCTTGTCTGTTCACATGTCACTGGGCGAAGGCAATTCATATGGCCTAAATTGACCTCAAAAGGATTGAGAAATGCAGCTCTGGCACATGTCAGGGAAAAAACAGTTGGCAAAGAGCACTGATGACAATCACTGTAGAGAGAAACAGATTGCAATTCAAAATGGCATGACTGCTTGTTTCAGTTTTATCATTTACTGCTGTGCTACCTAAACTTTTTGAGCCTCAATTTCTTACTAGTCCAATGAGGATGGTGATGTTGATGCTGATGATAGTGATGATATCTACTTCAAAAATGGTGTTAATTTTTACTTGTATAAAACAAATTGACAATCACAGAAAACTGTAAAATGAAAAATGTATTACTGCCTTAAAAATGATGGTGAAATAAAGAGTAGCTGGAAGGATAACACAAGCACATATTTCAGGAAGCTTTCAGCTGCAGATGAGAAATACACCTCGACCAATTTAATCAATAAAATAGTTTGTTGACTCACAAAACTTTGAATCCAAGAGATAAAGGAGCCTCTGATTGATTTCAGGAGCCAAATGATAACAAGATTTTGTTTTCATTGATCTGCTTTCCAATTCACAATGTGAGTTTCAACTTTAGGCTTGTAGTAAGATGGTTAAAGTGATTCTAAGGATCGTATCTGGAGAGGACAGTGTTCCAAGAAGAAAAGAGAACTTGTGATTTTCTCTCAAGACAAGAGACGCTTCCCAAAAGCTCCCAGTTCAGCACTCACATTTTCATATTTCATGAACAGAATTGCCTCACAGAAGGCAAGCACTCAGAATAGGAATAGGATTTCCCGTAGATCCACCTGGATCTTGGAAAGATGTCAGCTTTGCCTATAGTACTTAGTGGAGCAGAAACAGGACAGGTACACAAGCAAAACAATAATTAGGAAAGAAAGGGGGAAACGGATGCTGAGTGGACAGCCAATAGCTTAATTACTGCAAAAAAACATGATGAATTCATTCTTACAACTACATAATTTAAATACATTCCATAAATGAGCTGAAAGAAAATGTAAGGACAATGTGACATCTTGCATTCTCTGAGTATTAAAGAGGTAATAAGGGCTGGGGATGTAGCTCAGTGGTAGAGAGCTTGCCTAGTCTGTGTGAGGCCCTGAGTTTGATCCACAGCAACACACTCACAAAGTGACAGTACCAACCTAGGATGCCTTATGACCTCTTATCCTCACTGCTAAGAGTTTCTACTTCTTGTGACTGGACATTTCCTAGCAAGAGACT
The DNA here is from genome assembly GCF_047511655.1 of Castor canadensis. Classification (NCBI taxonomy): domain Eukaryota; kingdom Metazoa; phylum Chordata; class Mammalia; order Rodentia; family Castoridae; genus Castor; species Castor canadensis. The sequence goes on from NC_133389.1 coordinate 4,427,519, forward strand.
TCACTGTCAAAGCAAAGAAGAGCCACTTGGGATCAGCATTACAGTGGCACAAAAAAGTTAATTTCTAATTATTCATTCCTCACTAAGAGAGGGGTAGAGAGTGGGGTGGGATGGGAGGTGAAGTGGCCCAAACAATCTATACACATATGAGTAAATGAATAAACAAAAAGAAATGATGAATTCTGAATTTTATCTCTCCTATTGATAAATGAAAAAAGTTATCAGAAAGGTAGAATATCAAAAACAAATACCATGTATTGAGTCTGTACTATGTGCTGGACACTGTGCTAAGTATTTTAGACATATCATTTTGCTGCCAACAGCCCTGCAATAATGATGTCCTCATTCCTAAGGAATTCTAAGGAAATTAATTCCTACAGAATCTAAACTCAGAGATGATATATTTTCCAAAGATTACTCAGCTGGTACCATCTGGACTCAATCTGAACTGGAGTCCATTCAACAGGCCTGCACCTCTTACCCTGTGGTTCCCCAAGTTTACTGAACAACAGAATCACAGCTGAAACTTTTAAAAATCCCAATGTCTAGATCATACCCAAAGTGAGTACATCAGTTAGTGATGTTAGCTTGGTTTAATGATGTACTTTTCCCATAGCTTCTTCAGCTGTAGTCAGTGAGGTTGAGCCCAGTATAACTAGAAGTAGGTTGGAAACCTGCTGTCACCAAGAGCTACATAGGGAGTTAACCAAGTAAATTAGAAAATTAGAAACCCAGCTTCAGTACTTTTTAAAGATCCTCAGGTGATTCCAATGCACAGGTGGGTGCTATGTAATATGCTGCCCTTTCAGGCAGAAATTTAAGCCAGAAACATCTAAGGACAAGAATGGGGAATGGTATCTTGTAGTATATGCTCTCGTTCCCCAGTGATCATCTTCAAGGTTCTGCCTTTGGGTAATTAATTCTGAGTTTCCTTTTCCCTACATATATCACCTGTCCCCAAGGCAAAAATCCCCAAGGTCCATTCCAACAAGAAAAATGAACACCTGGACCAAGATCTCAGAAGAACATTTGAATTTGTGATTGATAATGAGTTTTCCCAAATTAAAAAAAAGAATTTTTTTTGGCACTCCTGATTGAATTCAGGACCTTAAGATTGCTAGGCAGTCACTCTACCACTTGAGCCATGCCCCCAGACCTTAATTTTCCTCTTAAAAACTAATCTTCATATTTAACTAGAATGTAAAGAACAATTCTTGTACTCATTTTGTTTAGCTTTGTAAGTTTTTACTTTGAAATAATTTCAGACTTACAATAATAAAATTGAAATAAAAGTACAGAGAATTCCCCGTTATCCTGCATCCAGATTCTACAATTGTGCACATTTTACCATATTTGCTTTGTAGTGTTCTGCATTTTTTTGGAACCATTCAAATACACATTGCAGTTATAATGCCATCGTATCCCTGTGTCACTGCACAGGTCCAATGAACATGGTAGTCTGTTGGCAATAATACAATTATCTAAGAAATTAGCATTGCTATAATATATTTATCTAATGACCAGACTTTACTCATACTTTTATGATTCATTTTTATTTTATCCTATATGTACATACATATTTTTGATGGGACGAGGTGTGGGCTCAGGGCTTTGAGCTTGCAAAGCACTCTATTGCTTGAGCCACACCTCCAATCCATTTTGCCCTGGTTATTTTTGAAATGGAGGTCTCACCAACTATTTGCCTGGGCTGACTTCCAACCTCTATCCTCCTGATCCCAGCCTCCCAAATTGCTAGGATTACAGGTGTGTGCCACAAGCACCAGGCTTGTTCTCCTATATTTTTACATAATTTAAAGAATTTCCAAAAGGGATTATAGAGGGAAGTTGTTGATGATGCACAGAGAAAACAAGGAGTAAAGTAGGAGGTCCTAATTCAACTATTGAATAATTACATTAAATGTTAATGACTAAACACTCCAATTTAAAAAGGATTACGAGAATAAGTTCAAAACCCAGTTAGCTGTTTGCTATCTGTGAGAGATGTTTGTTAATAAGATGATTTGCATGTTTCTGGCCTCTGCTTGTCTCTGCTGAGCAGTTAGAAGTCATTCACATCTTTGCGCCCATTTATGTTTCCTTATGTGTCATTTGTCATCTTTCTCTGTGTGTGCTAAAGAATTCTATTTATTTTGGGGTTTTGGTAATTTCTGATGTGACTACACATAACATTCTTCATATTTATCCTTCTGGGCTTTTAAAATCACACACACACACGTTATTTACTCCAAATATTTTTTTTCCATTTTCTCTCAGTGTTTCTTGGTATCCAATTAAATGTGTTATAATTTTTATTTTGGAGGTATTGGGGTTTAAATTCAGGGCTCCATGCTTACTAGGCAGGCACCTTAGGTTTGAGCCATGCCTCCAGCCCTGTTACAATCTTTAAAATTATACACAGATCACAGACTCCCCCCACCGCCATTCTTTTTCTCTTGACATTCAGATTGGGTAAGTTCTGCTGATCTGTCTTCCATGTACCTTGATTCTTTCTTCTGTTGCCTCCAGTGACTTCCATATTTCAGATGTTATATATGTTTATGTTCTCAAGTTTGTATTTGGATTTTTCTTATAATTTCTACTTCTCTAAGGAGAGTTTCTATTTGTTCATTTATTACAGGCATATTTTCCTTTATATTTTTAAATCTCTTTCCTTTATATCAAAGCAGTTATAATAGCTGCTTAAAATTTTTATCTACTGATTCCAGTGTCTGGATCATCTTGGGTTAATCTTCATTATTTTTCTCTTTTATCTTGACTATTATTCATGTTTTGTGTGTGTGTGTGTGTGTGTGTGTGTGTGTGTGTGTGTGTGTGTGGTACTGGGGTTCAAACTCAAGGCCTACACTTTCGGCCACTGCACCAGCCCTTTTTTGTAATGGGTATTTTTGAGATAGGGTCTTATGGAACTATTTGCCTGGGCTGGCTTTGAACCCTGATCCTCCTGATCGCTGCCTCCTAAGTAGCTAGGATTACAGACATGAGCCACCAGCACCCAGCTGTTCATGGTGTTTCTTTCATAAATTTGTAATAATTTTGGATTATATCCTAGACATTTGAAAGTACAGTATAGAAATTCCCAATTCCATTGTATTCCTCCAATGAGCAGTTGGGAGACTTGTTGTTGTTCGTTGTGTTTTAACAAGCAGTTGGTTTGCCAGTATTTATACTCCATGAGTTACCTCTTTTGTCATGGTGAACAACTAAATCTAACTTACTTCCTTTAGTCTTAGTTAAAGGAGTGAATCTGTCTCACACAGACCTATCTTGTGGGGTCATTCAGTGTTAGGCAGAGTATTCCTTCCCCAGTGCTGCTTCCCCTCTATGGCTTTCATGTCCAGAAGCCCCTCCCCTTCCTTTTATCTACTGAAGGAGTCCAGAACTCTGCCTTCTAGTTCTGCAAGAGGGGTAATAAACAGCTTCCTTTATTTCTCTGTATTTATTTAAAATCTGAAAGGAACATTGGTCATTTTTTGGAGACTAGTCATTTTTGATGATAAATTTATTTTAACAGCATCATTTAAAGTTCGAATTTCCTTGAACATTTTTGTCATTACATCCACATGCCTACTTACTATAACAGTGAAATTATTCTATGAACAGTTAAACACCCACACTAGAATTTTAAATCTTAGCTCTTTCTGAATGCTATTTTGGCAAATTTCACTGTGGGAGCTGAGATGATTTTAAACTTCATATTTTCCATTAGAGTGAAAGGTGTAATTTCTCTGACATGTTTTTTTTAATTTGGAATAAGGAATTATACTAGAATAATGTTTTTAAATAAAATTTCTCCACATAATGGCATTTTTCTCTTCAATTCTATCTAAACTAAAATAGCTCAGAAGCATTTATTTACTTATCATAACTGTTAGTCATTATACCTACCATCACTTCCATATCTTACTGGAACTTCAGAAAATCTCCTGTGTTCCTGCCTCTGTATTTCATCAATTGATTAAGACTTTGGATGGCTGAGCAAAGTACAGAACATACCCAGCCCAGCCTCTGCCTCCCAAGAACTTACTTCCTAAAGAACATAGTAAAGTGGGAGATCACTTTTCTTCCTTAAGTGCTCTACAATGTAGAATGTAGACATAACAGAGGTGGTCAGTTGACAAACAGAAGGAATAAGTGCAAGTTTTAAGTCCTGGTTTAAGTCTTATTTCTTACTGTGAGAGGCAGTGGTATTACAAGTAGAAACATAATTAGGCTAGATGTAGCTATAGGTACATTATCATAGAAACAAGTACTTTATTCTTAAATAATCAGGATCTTGAATCATGACTTAATTCATTAGCCATTACATGTTCAATTAATATTTGAACTTAAATTGAAAAATAGCTTTTAAAGTAACAGATAACATTGAATACATTCAAATAGAGACATCAAAAGTAGAATAGTCTACTATCTACCAAAATAGTATTTGAAAGTCATTTGGCCCTATCATAGAACAAAGTTTAAGAATTTGTTTTTTAAGTGAAAGTAGCTACCAATAGAAGTGAGAAGCTACACAGAATAGCAGTCATTTCCTTTTGTGAGCTTCCTTCTCATTCCACTTCTAAGAAATTTATTCAGGCATTGTGCTTGGTGCTTAAATGGTGCAAACCCAGCTTAGCTTGTCACCCTGCAGGGATGACACAGCAGTTACCCAATTACTGTTTACTCGAGAAATTCTTTATTTTTGAAATTATTACTACCATTTGTGTGCCAATATTGGAATGTTGGCATCCTATTCAAAAATGTTTAGGACATTGTGACAGTCACACCAAATGGATGAAGAAGTCCTGTGCAGGACTCACCAGCTGTGGTCTGTGGCCATGAACAAGGCATGACCCCTCTGACAACACAGTCCTGCCTGAAAAGGTGACACAGTGAACAGTTACCAGCACATTCACCTCAGTTATGTGCTCCTTCCCAGTACTAGCTGTGCCCAAAGTTTCAGGCCAGAACCAGTGCAAAGCAAGGTGTATAAGATAGAAATCCTGGAAGGGAGACTCTGTAACTTGCACTGGAGGATAAAGAGAAAGATTTTAGCCACCTGCATCAAGCACTTACTGGGCACAGAACACTCTGCTGGATTCCTCAAGTGCTTACTTGGAAATGGTCTCTGGTGTCAGAGAGCTGAAATTTGGCTAGGAGAGAGATAGAGCTGCATGGAAGCTCCTGGCAGCATAGAGATGGATCCCACAAGCACTGAAATCACCATTCATTCCATCACATACATGTTTCCTGAAGACATACAATGTCCACAGAACTTTGGAGTGCAGGTGGTGTTTTTATTGTACAAATATGTACTTATGATGATAAATTAATAAAGAAACCCAGGTGAAAGATCTGAAGGCAAGCTCCCTCCTCTGCCCAGGCCCCAGTTTTACAGATGTGCTAGTGTGATATGTTGTAACCTCCTAGCGAGAGGCAAACTGCCACGTCTGCTTTTGCCTTCCCACTTGCTTGTTTCCACACTCTGAGGCATAAAAACCCTGCAGCCCTGAGCTATGGGCCTGTGCAATTTTTAGAGAGATACAGGTGCTGGCCTGCTAGCATAATGAATATTCCTTTCCTCCAACCACCTGAGTTTGAGTCTTGTGCTCACTGTTCTGACATTCTTCCCACAACATTTCTGGAGGCCCCAGGGAGATCAGACCACTGAACCCTGTTGGTAATGGGGCCCTGCTCAGTGGCTCTGCAGCCTGTGGGGGTCTGGGGAACCGGGAAGTATGCACCCATAATGTGATTCCAGGGTCTCCTTTCAGATGACTGAAGGATGCTGCAGAACTATGGACCAGCCCTCAGACTGGTGGAGTGAAACAGAAATCTGTGCCAGACATCCGGACCAGGTAGGAAGCGCCAGGGTAGTCAGTGTAAGGAGTCTGTGTGGACTGATCCTCCACAGGGGACCAGCTGAACCCTGAAGAGTACCCTGAAGAGTACCCAAGGTGACGCATCCCCTTCCTCTGTGATGGATGTGATTCCTGTTAACTGGGACTAGGGCTGAACCCATTATGGCCAAGCCATACCCAACCCCATCGCCTGGGTATTGGCCAGATGAGCACCTGTGTGGCTTCTCACTGAAAGGCACCCCCTTCCCTTTGTCTGTCCTGTGGCACCGTTAATCACTAGGCACATATAAAATGGGTTCCTCTGGGTCAAAGTGCCTGACAGTGCTCCAGACTATGCTTGCTAACTTTAGGGACAGCTTCTCAGGTGACTGTGGAGTCTGGATAAGCTGGCAAAGCTCCGAACCTTTTTGGAGGTAGAATGGCCCACCTTCAATGGAGGATGGCCCACAGAGGGCACATTGGACCTAGCCACTATCACCCATGTGAGAGACATAGTAGTTGGGGATCTAGGTCATCCAGACCAGTTTCCTTACATTGACTTCTGGTACATCCAGGCCACCCGCCCACCTGACTGGCTACATTTTCATTCACCCCAGAGACACACAGCCATTCTGGTTAATGACAAAGTAAAAGAAAAGAAATTTGAGGTCCACCACACCTCAGAACCTGAGCTGCCAGACCCGCCACCATATGTTCCTCTGGTGCACCCCACCACCCCAGCTTCCCCAAGATCTGAGTCAGACTCAGAGGACCCCAATGGAAAGGAGGAGGCATTGGAGCCAAATCCCCACACATATCATCCAAGGGCTCCCTCATTATGCCCCTCTTTGCCTTCGATGGTCCTGGAGAAAGATATGAGCCATTGGGGAAGGTCACTGAACTCTGGAAGGCTAACAAGCAAGGAGGCAAGAACCCCAGGTGTGGCACTATGCCCCCTGTGCCAGGCTCCAGGGCCGCCATTACCCCAGGCAGACAGGTCATACGTGGCCGGACCCATGCAATATATGTATCAGCCCTTCACTACCACCGACCTCCTGAATTGGCAGCAGCACACCCCAGCATACTCAGAGGAACCACAGTCTATAATAGAGCTCCTGACCAGCATCATGCACAGCTACCAACTCAACTGGGATGATTGCCGTCAGCTCATGTCTAATCTCTTAACTTCTGATGAGTGCCAGTGAGTATGCCAAGCAGCCAGAGCAGGGCTAGTTACCCAAGCTCCACCACAGACTGCAAATCCAGAGCGATGGGCAGATGAGAGGATCCTGGACACCAGACAAGATTGGGATCCAAACACCCCCTCCAGGCTCCAATCCATCCAGCATATGAGACAAGCCATCCTGGAGGGACCCACCAGGGGGCACGAGGAGCAACCAACCTCGCTAAGGTCAGTGAAGTCACACGGAACCTTGATGAGCTGCCTAGCCAATTCTATGACCAGTTACGCAATGCTTATCATCAGTATACTCCATTTGACCCTAAAGCCCCCAAGAACCGGTCTATGATCAACAATGCCTTCATCCAACAGTCTGCCTGTGATGTTCACTGAAAGCTACAAAAGATGGAGGGCTTTGTGGGTGCCAATATTGACCAACTCATTAGTATAGCAGCCAAGGTAGGAACAAACCAAGAGGAGATGGCCAAAAGACAGAAAGAAAAATATCTGGAAAAAAAGGCAAAGATCCTGGCTATGGCCCTCAAGGAGGGAATGGGAAGGCCAGAGGCCAGAAGGGAGGCCCCAACTGGAGATAATGGAGAAACACTCTGGGGAAAAAAACAGTGTGCCTACTGTAAGGAGGAGGGACATTGGAAAAATGAATGCCCTCACCAAAAAAAAAAAAAAAAAGAAAAAGAAAAAGAAAGAATGACAGTGGCTGCCACCAAATACAAGAAAGCCTGCAACCTAGGGACAAACACAGCCTGGGGAGACGAGTCTGACTGAAGGCAACCAGGCTTCCTTTTGATTGGCCCTCAGGAGCCCATGGTCAAGATTGACATTGAGGGCTGCAAAATAGACTTCATTCTGGACACGGGGGCAGCCATTTCTACTGTGACCACACCAACCGGTCAGCTCACCAAGGACTCAATCACCAATATAAGGGCCAACAGAAACACCAAGAAGCACCAGTTCTGCAAACCATGAGAATGCATGGTTGGTGGACACTGGGTCAGGCACCAGTTTCTGTATGTGCCAGAACCTCCAGGCCTCCTTCTGGGAAGAGATTTGCTTTCTAAACTGGGCACCACAGGAGATTCCAAGATGGTGGCTAGAGGGAGGAAGCAGAAAGAGTGCCTCCTATAGGGAAATCTTGGAGAGATGCTGGAGTCACACCTTGCAGGCAAAACCACCGAGAAGAGGCAAAATTTTAACCCCTCCACACATCCAGCCGGCACAGAGAATCTCCACTTCACGTTAAACGGAGAAACCAGGAGGACCCCCGGGCCACCAGTCGCCTGTGCCCAGATGGCTTAGGAAGATGTGGACAAGGTGAGCTAAGCGGTACCGCGGTACTCCCACAGACAAGCCTGGGCCAGATCAGCATAGCCCCCTGGACAGACTGACTTCCACCCGGGGAAAAAAGAGAAACTGAGTAATAAGCAATAAGAACAATAAAGACAAGTGGGAAAGAGGGTGGGGTGCACTGAGCGCTGAAGAGTAGGGGAAGGGAAACCTTCCTGGAACTGTAAATAAACAAGCTGGGCCGGGCTGGAGAGGCTCCGGAGGGAGCGGGAGCATGTGCCCAGCAACCAGGAGCGGGAAAGCTTGTGAAAGTGGCGGAGGGAGGAAAACTCCACAGGAGAGGGGGGAAGACCCACTTCCCACGTGAATGTAAACAAACATGCAGGCCTGAGAAAGCAGGTGCAGTGTCACCTCCCCCAGTGTGCTTGGAAAGGGGAAAGCTTGTAGCAGAGGCTCAGAGGAGAACTCTGAGTAAATGAAGCCTGCAGGGTCAGGTGAGTGCTAAGCTCACCCCTGAGATCTGCATAAATAAAGCCTCCAGCAACAGCAGGCTGACAGCAGTGGGCAGGTGAGCCACAGCCGCACATACCATTCTCAGACCTGTCTCCAGACTCTTTTTTTTCTCTCTCCCTACCTTTGAAGAGAAAACAACCAAACTACAACTGCATGCTGAAAAACTTACTGAAACTGTATTGCATTTGAACTTGGGACACTTGGTGGGGTTTTCCTTTTCTTTTATGCAGTTTTGTTCTACTTTATGTGTTCCCTTTGATGAGACAACTACAGAACAACATCTGAGGCACCATCTCCAGGACTGGAGACTGAGACGGACACCAAAATTATTAAGACTTAAACTTCATTGCATATGAACTTGGAGGTTTTTTAATTTTTTAAATTTTTTTTATTTTCTATTTTTCATTTTGTTTTATTTATATATATATTTCTTTCATTTACTTATTTTTTATTTTTATTCTTATCTTTATTCTTTTTATTTTTTACTTTCAATCTTCTCTCTGTCTCTCTAATGCCTGTTCAGCTTACTGAACACAAATGCTCCTGGTTTATACCTTTGAAACTTTTTTGTTTGATTCCTTGTTTTGTTTTTTTCTACTTGTCTGTTTATTTGTTTTTCCCTCTTTCTTTAAATTCTTGCTTTCCATCTCCTCTCACCCTTCCATTCTAAACATCACCATTGTTATTATTACAAGCTAGAAAATACTTAATTGCACACAGTATAGGGACAGTAACAACACCAAGGACAATGACAGGAAGACAGAAAAAACAGGGAAACCAATTTCCCCACAGCAAAAAATTAGTACAGGAACCAGAGGGGAATGAAGAAAACAGGTACTCAGATCCAGACTCCAACAAAATGAAGATAAACTATTCCAAAGAACCCAATGAAGCCCACAAGAATAATTTAAAAGAAGACATACTACAAGTACTCAATGAGAATTTTATAGAGATGATACTGGATAGGGTCAACCAAAATGTACAGGAGACACTCAAGAAATTACAAGACAACAAAAATAGAGAATTTGAAAAAGCAAAAGAAGAAATAAAGGAAACCACAGAAGCACTGTATAAACACCAAAGTGAAACAGAGAACACAATTAATAAACAGATAAATGAACTCAGGACAAAAACAGACAATATTAAAGAGGAAACCACCCAGGATATGGAAAACCTCAGAAAAAAGAACGAAACAGAACTGCAAAACAAAACGGAAGGCCAATCCAGCAGAATAGAACAAACAGAAGACAGAATCTCAGAACTCGAAGATGAAATGGTAATTAAAGGAAAAACCAAAGAACTATTAATTAAACAACTCAAGACCTATGAAAAGAAAATGCAAGAACTCACCGACTCCATCAAAAGACCAAACTTGAGAATCATGGGCATCGAAGAAGGAGAAGAGGTGCAAGCGAAGGGAATGCGTAAAATATTCAACAAAATAATAACAGAAAATTTCCCAAATCTAGAGAAAGATATTCCCATCCAGATGTAAGAGGCCTCCAGGACACCAAACAGACCAGATCAAAATAGAACTACCCCATGACATATCATCATTAAAACAACAAATTCAGAAACTAGGGAAAGAATATTGAAGGCTGTAAGAGAGAAAAAACAAGTAACATACAAAGGTGAACCCATCAAAATCACAGCAGACTTCTCAACAGAAACATTAAAAGCAAGAAGAGCGTGGGGTGAGATCTTCTGGGCACTGAATGAAAATAACTTCAACTCCAGGATACTCTACCCAGCAAAACTATCATTCAAAATAGATGGAGCAATAAAAGTCTTCCATGATAAGCAGAAACTAAAACAATATGTGACCACAAAGCCACCACTACAAAAGATTCTTCAAGGGATTCTGCACGCAGAAAGTGAAACCCAACTTAACCATGAAAAGATGGGCAGCACCAAACCACGGGAAAAGAAAAAGCAAGAAAGTAGAGAGTAACCCCAACTTAGGTACACACAATTAAACCTTCAACAACTAAGACAACTAAATGACAGGAATCACCACATACCTATCAGTACTAACACTTAATGTTAATGGACTTAATTCATCCATCAAAAGGCACCACTTGACGAAATGGATTAAAAAGGAAGATCCAACAATTTGTTGCTTACAGGAGACCCATCTCACCAACAGAAATGAGCATAGGCTTAGGATGAAAGGCTGGAAGAAGATTTACCAGGCCAATGGCTCCCGAAAACAGGCAGGAGTAGCAATACTTATCTCTGACAAAGTAGACTTCAAACCTACATTGATCAAACGAGATAAAGAAGGACATTCCATACTAATAAAAGGGGAAATAGACCAAAAGGAAATAATAATCATCAATCTGTATGCACCCAATGTCAACGCACCCAATTTCATCAAACATACCCTGAAAGAGCTAAAAGCATATATTAACTCCAACACAGTCGTTGTGGGAGACTTTAACACCCCATTATCATCAATAGATAGGTCATCCAAACAAAAAAAGCAATAAAGAAATCCAAGATCTAAAATATACAATAGATCAAATGGACCTACTTGATGTCTACACAACATTTCATCCAACTTCTACACAATATACATTCTTCTCAGCAGCCCATGGAACCTTCTCCAAAATAGATCATATCCTAGGGAACAAAGCAAGTCTCAGCAAATATAAGAAAATAGAAATTATACCGTGCATACTATCTGATCACAATGCAGTAAAAGTAGAACTCAACAACAAAAGTAAAGACAAAAAACATGTAAACAGCTGGAAACTAAATAACTCATTACTTAATGAAGAGTGGATCATCGATGAAATAAAAGAGGAAATTAAAGAGTTCCTGGAAGTCAATGAAAACGAAAACTCAACCTACCAGAACCTATGGGACACAGCAAAGGCAGTCCTGAGAGGAAAGTTTATAGCCATGAGTGCATATATTAAAAAGACTGAATGATCCCAAATCAATGACATAATGATACATCTCAAACTCATAGAAAAACAAGAACAAGCAAATCCCAAAACAAATAGAAGGAGAGAAATAATAAAAATAAGAGCTGAAATCAACGAAATAGAAACCAAAAAAACCATACAAAGAACTAATGAAACAAAAAGTTGGTCTTTGAAAAAATAAACAAAATCGATAGACCCCTGGCAAACCTGACTAAAATGAGGAGAGAAAAAACCCAAATTAGTAGAATCAGGAATGCAAAAGGGGAGATAACAACAAACACCATGGAGGTCCAGGAAATCACCAGAGACTACTTCGAGAACCTATATTCAAATAAATTTGAAAATCTTAAAGATCTTAAAGATCAAATCTACCATTTGATCCAGCAATACCACTCTTGGGGATATACCCAAAAGACTGTGACACAGGTTACTCCAGAGGCACCTGCACACTCATGTTTATTGCAGCACTATTCACAATAGCCAAGTTATGGAAACAGCCAAGATGCCCCACTACTGACGAATGGATTAAGAAAATGTGATATCTATACACAATGGAATTTTATGCAGCCATGAAGAAGAACGAAATGTTATCATTCGCTGGTAAATGGATGGAATTGGGGAACATCCAAAAGACCAAAAATTGTATGTTCTCCCTCATATGTGGACATTAGATCAAGGGCAAACACAACAATGGGATTGGACTTTGAGCACACGATAAAAGCGAGTGCACACAAGGGAGGGGTAAGGATAGGTAAGACACCTAAAAAATTAGGTAGCATTTGTTGCCCTTAACACAGGGAAACTAAAGCAGATACCTTAAAAGCAACTGAGGCCAACAGGAGAAGAGGACCAGGAACTAGAGAAAAGGTGAGATCAAAAAGAATTAACCTAGAAGGTAACACACATGCACAGGAAATCAATGTGAGTCAACGCCCTGTGTAGCTATCCTTATCTCAACCAGGAACACTTGTTCCTTCCTATTATTGCTTATACTCTCTCTTCAACAAAATTAGAGATAAGGGCAAAATAGTTTCTGCTGGGTATTGATGGTGTGGGGGGGAAAGGGAGGGGGCGGAGTGGGTGGTAAGGGAGGGGGTGGGGGCAGGGGGGAGAAATGACCCAAGCCTTGTATGCACATATGAATAATAAAACAATAAATAAATAAATAAATTAATTAATTAATTAATTAATAAACTGGGCACCACAGTATCTATGGATCTGGGACCACCTGATGTGAGCACCTTGCTGGTGCTAACCTTGGAGGTCAGTCTTGAAGAACAGTGGCACGTACATATCCCCAGGGACAATAAACCCTTTGTCCTCAACCATTCCTAGATCACCTCATGAAGCAGTTCCTGGGTGTTTGGGACCAGGATGCGCAAATTGGGCTGGCAATAGGACATCCCCCAATATTGGTCACCATCAAACCCGGAGCTAACCCAGTGCATCAAAGACAATATCCAATACCTCTAGAGGCCCAGAAAGGAATCGTGCCACACATTCAAAGCCTACGGGACCAGGGAATCCTGAGCGAAGTGCAATCAGCCTGGAAAACCCCGTTACTCCCTGTCAGAAAGCCAGGGTCCAGTGACTATTGACAAGTTCAAGACTTGTGCCGGGTGAATGAGGCAACGGAGACTATTCATCCTTTCGTCCCAACCCATACACTCTGCTGAGTTTGATTCCTCCCACTGCTAGGGCGTTCACATGACTGGACCTTAAGGAAGCCTTCTTCTGCCTGAGAGTGGCGGAAGCTAGCTAGCCCCTGCTTGGATTTGAGTGGGAGCAAAAGGACAATTAATCTGGAGTAGGCTTCTGCAGGCCTTCAAAAATTCCCCCACTATCTTTGGGGAGGCCTTAGCCAGAAACCTTGAAAACTGCCGACCAAAAGACTGCACTGTCTTCCAGTATGTAGATGACATACTCTTAGCGGACCCCACCCTGGAGGCCTGCAAAAACAGAACAGAAGAACTACTCCAATTCCTACAGGAAGCAGTATACAAAGTCTCACGAAAGAAGGCACAAATCTGTCTAGAGGAGGTCATACACTTGGGATATCACCTGAGCCAGGGATAAAGAAGGCTGGGAACTGGGAGAAAAGAAGTGATCATGCGGTACCTGCGCCCAGAGTCCTGGAGACAGCTCCAGTAGTTTCTGGGCGTTGCAGGCCTCTGCCGCCTAAGGATCCCTGGATTCTTGGTCACTGCTGGGCCACTCTATGTGGCACTAAAGGGGAACCCCTTAGGACCGTTGCACTGGGGCCCTGACCAAGAGGATGCATTCCTTCCAAAAACTTAAACGACACCTGGCTGTCCTGGACATCACTTGCCCTTTCCACCTCTACATGTAGGATTAGGTGTCCTGACCCAGCCACTGGGGCCATGGAGCCAGCCAGTAGCCTACCTGTCCAAGAAATTAGACCCCATGGCCTCAGGTTGGCCCCATGCCTCTGGGCATTGGCAGCAGTGATCTTAATACAAGAAGCAGATAAACTGACTCTGGGACGATGCATCACGCTCTGGGTAACCAAAGAACTTCTCTGCTCAACGGCACTGCCAGTCGATGGATGACTGAGGAACGAGTGGCCAGATATCAGGCTTTGTTGGGTGAGAACCCCCAGATACAAGCTGAAGCAATGAGAACTCTCAATCCCACAACAAAATGCCACAGAGAAACTGAAGAGACTATGATAGTGTAATAGGAACATATAACTTATACAATACTTTGGGGAGAATCAGAAAAGGTTTCCCTGAAAATTACAACTAAGCTGAGATCCATATAGGATGGAGGAGGGAGATATTAACCAGCCTAAGAAACTGTGTTCCAGGAGGAAGAAGGGATCCGAGAAGGTTTTGAGGTTGCTCTTGGTTGTTGAGAAACCAAGAAGATTAGAAGGATGGGGCTGTGTGGGCACACCCAGGAAGGAAGAGTGAGGCTGGAAAAGTAGGCCAACCACAGCTTGTGCAGGACTTGCAGAATCCCTTGTGATGTCAGATTTCATCCTAAGACCTCACAGCCACTCTAGGATTTTACACTGATTGGGAAAAGCCTTGGCTGCAGCATGACAAGAGGTCCTGAGGTATAAGCAAAGATCAGTTAGGACCTTGACAGAAACCCAGCAAAGGCTTATGGGCTATGAGAGGTGACAGTGCAAACAGAAGGAAGTGATGGCTTTTGAGAAATGGAGTCAACTGGTCTTGATACGAGTTGGATTTGAAAGAGAGAGGGTTCAGGGCTCTGCCATCAACTGGCTCATGGTCCAGTACCATGGTGGGGAATTCCAGAGTAGACACAGGCATGGGGGGGCAGGTTTCCATTTTAGATGAACACTGTTTCAGATATGAAATAGACAGAAGAACCAGTGGGGCTGTTTCTAAGAAGAGGGGACCGTGTGGGCACTCAGCTGATACAGAGGTCATGGGAGTGATTGATGTGTCCCAAATAAGTGTCTAGAACAATAGGGTTGGAGCAAGTCTTCTGTGTGTTGCTGATTCACTCCCGCCACCCAGCTCAAGTACCCTGAAATGGTGTCAAAGACCAGGGACCTCACACTGTCTACCAGACACGCAAGGTTTCCAGGCCAGTACATTATTTTTATGAATACAACATAAAACCAAAAATGTCCCCAGCCATCATTATTTTCTACAAAATCATGTACAATACCCAGTTGGTATTCATAACCCCCAAGCTTCATCACAATAATGATACATTAGCACACTTTATCTGCTAAGCCACACATTGTCTCCAATACAACAAAGTCCCTACCTGATCAGCATAACACAACATACCCACACGTATGCTGGGTGATCATTTAACCCATGGGCATATATTGGTTTGATATATCCCCCAACTTTTTTGCTTTCTTGTAGCTGGCTAATTGATATGACCAATAACTAGGGACATTTCTCTTATCCCTCTGAACGTAATGAGCTTGGCTGATACTTCCTTTCTGTCTCCCATGTTGCAGGAGGAGTGGGTTAGCCACATGGCTTGGAGTTGGGTAGCAAGCCCTGGAGGGAAGATCTGGGGATACCCATCCTGATCCTGGTTGGCAGCAAAACATGAACTCTGGACTCTGACCCTGCAGGATTGTAATCTCCTAGGCCAAACACACTTACCAACTATTCCTCCTCCTCCTCTCCTTTTCCTGTAGTTGAATAATTAACTGTGGCACTGCTGCTCTCAGTTTCTACAGGAATGGAAATAAGGAAATACATACAATTGTTTAATGACTTCATAAAACTGATACTACCCTGCCCAGAAATGCTTGCAATATATTTTATAATAATCTTTTGGTAACAACTAATGCAAATGCTTTGCAAAACACGAACTGGCATCAGAAAGCTCTTGCTCTGTTATTCTTTGGGAACAATCCAAAGTACATCAGGTAGCACCAACAGAATCTAAAAATACTTCAAAATCCAGCATAGTCCCCCGCAAGCATAGGCTGTGCTGAATAGCCCAGAATACCAGACACCTGGCAATATTCAACAACAGCACTTGGTACTCGAGCATCAGAACTGGCATGGTGGTTTGAAGTTTCTTGCCTCCAAAGCAAACACTAAATGGAATCTTTGATTAATTTCCCCATATTGCCGATTCATTAGTTGGGTCCCATTCCTGTGACTAGATAAGGATAAACTGAATCACTGACTTCATGATCCAATCATTTTTAATGTGATTTAACAAGTCTGAAAGCTGGCATTTCAAGAACTAACAGAGAGATGGAAAAAAGTTGAAGGCAAATTCGTTAAACTTTGTTTTCATTTGCAATCATAAGAGAAACCATTTGATAAACCCTTAAATTCATCTCCATTAGTGTGATTTAAATAATGAATTTATAGATTGAACTGATTTATTTACATACACTTGACTGTAGATAAATTACATTCTTTTTTGTGTTTATAACATCGAACCCAATCAAGCCAAACAAGATTGTTAACTAAAATGATTAATCAATGCAGCATTAACTGATGGCTTTAAATTTAGAATGTGATACCAGTGCCAGGGTTGATTAGTTCTCTATAAAACTGATGCTATTAAAAGCTTTGAGCAATTTCGATGTAGTCACTGAGTAAAATTCCAATGGAGTGAGAGAAGTTCTATCAGGATAAATTCTGCTATGGTGGATTTACATGCATGTGGGAGTGCAAGAGAGGGTGGAGGATTTTACTGAGCTGATCAGGTGGCATCAGTCATACCAAAGGTAAAGAACTTTGAAATTAAAAAAAAAACAAACCTCATCTGTGGTGAGCAGATTAAAGCCTATGAAAACTGGACACAAGCAAGGCGAGATGCAGTTAATTGCTTTTACCTGCAGGCTGAGATAGGCACAACCCCTGCCATGAAACAGGGAAAGGCAGAACAGCTGCGTCTCCTAAATTGTGTTCAGAGAAGCAGGAACACAGATTTCTCCTGTTGCAATGTCACACCCCTCCCTGTGGCTGCACCCTGTTTGCTGCTATAAGAGACCCCTGAAGGAGGAAAAGGGGCTTTTGCCTTTTGGGGCTTTATTTTGGGCTTTTTGCTTGGCTTTTTGCTTTGGGGGTTTTGTCTTTGAATATTAGGAAGAAGCTTTTACTTTCTGTCTTTTAGTGTATGAAGCTTTTGGAAGGGAAAAGAATTGTTGAAGGGAAAATGCTAAAGAAGGGTTGTTAGAAAGTCTGCACGGAGAACTTTAACATAGGCTTCAGAAAGCAAAGCTGAAAAAGTTTCATACATAGGCCTTAGGAAAGCTAAATCTAAAGAAAAACCAAAGAGAACATGGGACAGTGTGCACAGTGCAAGTCTAAGGATGGAGACTTTAAGAGTTATGCATATGCAGGTGTAAGTGTGGCTGTTTGCAAGTTTGAGCACTGAGGCTTTAAGAGAGCTAAAGAGAGATGGGACAGTGCAAGCCCAGGGGCAAAAGACTTTAAGAGCTATTAAGCTAAAGAGAAGCTGAGAGCAAACATGGGACAGTGCGAGCCTAAGGAAAGATGTTTGAAGCAAGATTTGAAAGAACTGCAAGGAGCAAGGCCTTAAAGAATAAAGATAGAGAAAAAGAAGCAATGAGGGTTGTGCGTCCCCAGTCGAGGGTACAACACACCTGACCCTAAATTTCTGTCTGTCTATCCTGTGTCTTTTCAGAATCTCCAGTCACCCCCCAGTTAAGCCCAGTTAGGTCCAGTAATAACCAAGGAGTGAGAGAGAAAGCTCGCTCCAGCCAGGGAGGGAGCGCAAGAAACGGCGCCCCCTCTACTCATCTTTGTACCAGGAATCACCAATGGTATGAGAGTATGAATAATAATCACTTCAACTGCAGAACTTTTCAAGAAGCAGGAGAAAATAAAGTGGAAACAAGAAGTTAAACAGTACCACGCCTTGGTAACTCCTCTAAAAATAAACCCCCAAGGAAATCATTGTAGTCAGTAGTGGAGACCAATATTTTTTCTTAAGAGGAAGATGTAGCAGAAGCAAAGGTGATTAAGTACTGACATCCATCCTCATGGGCACTTCAGGATCCAGAAAGCAAACTGGAGGGATTATGCCAATGGAATTACAGTAAGAGTCTAAGTAACTCAAGAATTATCCCACATATGCTCAAAGGTTGTCTTGAGCCCAGTCTAAAGCTATTGCACAGGACTTGGGACAATCAGGGTGAAAGTAGCTATGACTTTAGGAAAGTGAGCTGTAGGGAATGTTGAACTGTGGTTGGCCACTAAGTAGACATAAACAGTCATGAGGAAACACCCTAGACTACCAGACTGGCTAGGCTAAAGGTTAAGATAATAGCCCTTATGGAACCCACTCTCCATATCAAGATTAAACTGGGAAAGGCAAAGAGCATCAAGTATGCAGGCATATGCCATCCCACTCCTGGGCAGCCTCTGCACAGTGGCCAAACCGTTTGGGGCTGTGACTCTGATTTCCATCACCTAACAACCCTATCCTATTGGATAAAACCCCAAGCTCTGACAGCTTCCACATGGTTGGTCCTTACCAAACCACCCACCTCACCCCTTGAGGTGTACTTCCACTTTGCTAATAAATCACTAACTCCTGAGTTCCTACTGTTTGTGGTTCTTTTGCTGCACTTGGGGGGACAGTGTCCTCACCTTAGATGTGTACCCAAGAACCGAGGAACAGCTGGAATACTCCAAACCCTGATAACAAAACCATTTCCCATATCTGCCTTTAAAGTATTTTATTATTGGTCCAAACATCCTAAGACACCCCCCCCCTTTTTTTAATAGTACTGGGGCTTGACTAAGACCCTTAAATGGGATGGGAAAGGTCTTTACTAGATCAGTGTTCTCTGGGTATTCAGATTCCATCCCTATCGGAGCAGGAACAGGGTCAGATCAAACACCTTTTTATTATCATTCATGCAGCTTCGCCAACTCCAAGAAAAAGGCAGCAAATAACTTGGACCCCTCTATGTAGTTCCACCTAACAAAAGGAAAAACAAAGAGAAACTCTGCTACAATTTTCATTCAAATGAAAATTTGAATTTGGGTGGGAAGATTTGAGATTATAAATTCAATGTAAAGTATGTAACACACTTGAAATGAAAGTCACTTGGTAAATCCAACATGAAAATGGCATTATTAAGATGATGTGAGTCAGCCCTGGGCTCAAATCCGAAAAAGTCCATTTTTTTTCTTGGTTTGTTATCATTGACATGACAGATATTGGAGTCAAACATGTTCTTATTTCTAACTAGTCTGGGAGGCTTAGGAGACTTGTATAATCTGCCAATAATGTATGTATCAATCATTGTAAATATCCTTTGTTATGGACTAAATGTCATGTTCCGCAAAATTCATATGTTGAAGCCCTAACCCCCAACATGACTATATTTGGAGTCAGGGCATTTGAGAAGGCAATAAGGGTTAAATGAGTCTAGAAGGATGCGCCTTAATGCCATAGGGCTGATGCCCTTAGAGGAGAGGAAGAGACCCCAGAGCTTTCACTTGCATGCTGGATTGGTACTTCCTCTTCCCTTGCCCCAGCCTGAGCTCTACCAGGTGAGAACACAAAGAGAATGCGGTAGTCTGAACCGGAAAGAGAGCCTCACCAAGAACCTAATCAGTCAGACTTCCCAGCCTCCAAAATAGTGATAAAAGAAATGTCAGTTGGGAAAGGTGAATGGACAGGCCCACATGGAGCCCCTCCTCCCTTGCATAGGGGCCAACTGACCTGTTGATCTTCTCATTCTGAGAGTGTTCTCCATCATCGACAGCCCCCAAAGGGAGCATCATCACACTCTTTTGGATGATGTCCTGGAAGATTCTGGCAATTGGAATGGTAGATCCATCCTGGATCATATCAGGTTCTATTCCAAACACTGAAACACGGGAAAAAGAAGGCACTGGAAGAATAATGACAAGACTACCTCTCACTGATCTCGAATGTAGTGCTTCTGTTTTCCTTTCTCCTTTCCTTTTTTACCATTAGATTGGTGGCAGGAGTAAGTAAGCTTCTTGATATCATAATTATAGTCTAACCTGGACAGTATAGTGTATAGTCGGTGGGTGTCCTCCTCACAATTACCTGAAGTTTTTTAATAAAAAAAATTTTAGATGAACTAAACTTAGAGAAATTTAGGATTAGAAAATTTGCAAAACTAATTTGCATATTTACCCAACTCTGCTTTCCCCAGTGTTAACGTCTTATAGAACATTAGGTAATCAAGAGTCAGAGAGTAACTTTGGTACATGTTATTAACTACACCCCGGACTGTAATACAATTTTACCCATCTTTCCATTTTTTTAATCCAGGATCCGATCTAGAACCCCACCCTGCCTTTTATTACTGCTTCTCAGTCTCTTCTAGTGCGTGACAGTTTCTCAGTACTTGTCTTTTGTGAACTTGACCATCTCAAAAAATACCAATCAGGGCTGGGAGGTGTGACTCAAGTGGCAGAGTGCTGGCCTAGCATTTGAATTCAGTCAGGGTCAGTCCCCTGCACAGAGAAAGGAAAGAAAAAAATAGTAAAAATGAGTTGACTTGTAGCGTGTCCCCTATCTCAGGCTGGTCTGATAATTTTGTTGTGATTGGAAGAGATCATGCATTTTTGGCAAAACAAAATGTTGTGCTTACTTTCATGGTTTCTTCATGAATTAAATACTATGGAAGCAGAACTTTTTTGTAACAAATATACAAATAGACAGCTGTCCTCAACTATCACACTAGTGTCACCATGTTCCCCTTAGTTTTCAAGGTTTCTCAAAGTAGTTTCAGCTGCTCTCCTACGCTCTAGTTTCTCTCCCTCAGAGGACAAGTTGCCAGTGAGGGACTGGGAATGAAAGTAAAACAACGAAATAAAAGAGAACACACCATCTCCCCTTTATTCATAAAGCAAGGTGTGAGTACAAATAAAGTTGCAGAACTGGTTCACACAAACAAACCAAATAGAATCATGCGTTCCAGCCAGAGTGTTTCAGACCTCTTCATGGGTCTTTAACTGACACTTCAAGAACACATCTCTCCTCAGCAGGCATTACATTTGCCTTTCTAACTCTTTTTCCTTCCTCACAAACTTTACTGAGATGATAACTGCTTAAATTGGGGCAGTAGGAATGACAATGTAGAGAAATATGGCACTAAGACTTGGACCTGTTCTCCAAATTTTGGGATTTGTGTCCCTTAAACTGCTAACTAGTAGAGTTGGTGCTTCATGGAGGTCTGGGCTTCCAAACCCAGCTATGCTGTTATCGGCAGTGTGACCTTCAGCCTGCTCTGTAACAACACTGTGGTTCTGCATAAACGTGTACTGCCTAGCTTTTGGAGATGTGCCAAAACTTCCTGAGTCTGGACAGCTCCTATTTCGCTAACATTGGCGGTATCCCTCTTGCCGCAAAGCCAGAGACGGCATGTTCCTTCTCCCTGCTCCAGCAACCAGCATCCAAGCACATGCTCACTGCTCAGTCCATCACAGGTCTTGGAAGTACATGGAATTAAAACTGGCCACCACCAAGGACATTCCAAACCAAACTGTCACCTCTGAAGAAGCAATGGGCCTTTATGAAAAGATGGTTGGTGTTAGGGACAGTCAGACTGGCACTGGGCTTCTCATGTGTTTTGTAATTTTTATACAGCAGTCTCATCTATAGGAAGCCCATCTGTGGAAGTCTCACACGGCCTGACTTGGGGCCGAGGCCCTTCAGGGCAGTTTGGTGTTTGCCTCAGCCATGCAGTTCAACTGTGGGCTTGGGAAGCACTGGACCACACCCCAAGTATAAACTAAAGACTCAAATGCATGTGAGGATGGGTCTATGGCTAAAAATTCATCCAAGCACAAGCAAGCCTAGAGAGTGTGTTAAGCAGTAGGGCAGTGGATCTCATTTTCAACCCTCTGCTGCATGCTGGCCTGAAGCCATTACAGCTCCATCTTCTTTGTGACCAGCAAGAGCAGGTGCCCACAGGTCTGCCAGTGTCTGCTTGTTTATTCCCTTAGATTTCAGCTTCTCCTTTATTTTTAACCCTAACAGATCTCCCTTATTTTCATACAATCTAAACTGTGCCTTGAAAGGATTCTTTTTCATATTTTGGCCAATATTTTCATAAATTTTGCATCTTAAGGGTTTAAAGTTTTCTAGTCCATCATTTTCTCCAAAGCTCAGGTCTCCAGACTTGAATTTGAACCCTGGTTTGCCACTTGTCAGCTGCGTGCTCTTCAGCAAATTGCTCCACCCTTGGAAGCCTTAATTTCTTTTGTGAAATGGGGGGGGGTGCTGTTGGGAGGACTACATGAGATAATACAAAATGCCTTGCATATGGTATACATGCAATCATATGCCCTAGAGAAAGAGCAGAGTTGGTATTTGTATTTTTTAAATGTCTGTTGATCCACTGTCTCACATGCTCCACCCATTGGTCCCATCGCAACTGTGGGCTTGGGAAGCACTGGACCACACCCCAAGTATAAACTAAAGACTCAAATGCATGTGAGGATGGGTCTATGGCTATCTTAGGGGCCTACCTGTTTTGATGGCTGCTTTTGCTGCAAGATATTGATTATCATTGATATTTGTAATCCATGGCTGAAGTCCTAGTGCCAAGGAGACAGACATCTGGTTGGAACTATTTCTTTTGGAGAATACAGCTTCAAGATGCTGCTTCACCTAGAAGGTGGCATTATCAATAATAAAAAAGAATTTCAACCTGTGCTTTCAGTGAGTATAGTCTTTCCTCAAGTCAATTGACCTGGGGGTACATGTAGCTTAAGATGTACCCCCCCCTTGCTTGCCTAGCAAGTGTAAGGCCCTGGATTCAATCTCTAGTACAGAAAAGGGAGGAAGGGAAGGAAATCCCAAACTGACAAATTAGAATGCTGTGATTTCCCCTGAGTTCTGCCAGAAGGCACCTTGGACTTCACCCAGCAGCAAACACTTGCTCTCATTCCCCTTTTACCCATACCTGCAAATCCCATCTTGCCACCACCATGTTCTTATCCCAGTGTCTTATACATAGTGGTGTTTGCTGAAAATGATGAAACACAATACAAGCACAACTTCTCAATTGAAATGTCCTGGTTTGGGGTTTTATTAGTACCCTAATGAATATCTTGGAAACCTTCTGAAAAGTGGAGTAATTTTAAGCAAAATTGTGAAGGAGACATTTCAGAAACCATTTCTTTCCCTTTCCAGTGGCTTCTGTGGAAATCCTCCCAAGGGAAACTCCATCCTACAAAACATTCCTTCTATTCGTTCCTTCCTTTATTACCTGTCATGGGCCAGGAACTGTTCTAGGTGCTGGGGATATAGCTGTGAGACAAAGAAGGTCCTGCCCTTGAGGAATGTGTGTGTTGTGAGAAAGGCTTAATGCATCCAAAAGGTAGGAAATGAGGAGGGGAAGGGAAGGAGAGGAGCCTTTGTTTTAGAATGTAATTAGTGTAACAAGTCAAGGAAAGCAGATAATGGAATTGAGAGAGACTGAAGATTGGGATGAGATATTTCTTTGGCTCACTTAAATTTAAGAGTCTACTTTCGTTAAACTACCTTGAGGTAAATTGATGATGGGTTGATAATTTAGACATATAACTCCTTCCAGATATATTTTCGTTAAAATGGCTGCTTTCAAAGTGTTGATGTCAGACATCAGGAAAAACATAATGACTGGGATGGAGATTTCCTGGCTCCATCCAAGCGTATGTAGGCAGTTACCTACTCCATCTAGGTGTAAAACCAATCTTGCCTTTACAGCTACCATTTAATTTTTAAAAATTTCCCATTGCTGCCACTCCAAATGGTTACTTATCTGACTGCTGTAATTGCATATAATTGAGGAAAGAGGTTTTTACTGAGCAAGAATGATACTGGTTCCTTGACATTTGTTCCCATTCTTTTGTGTCAGAAAAGATGACACTTCACTTGTGACACCTGAATTACTACACTGTGGTGTGCAGGACTTGGAAATGGTGCTGCTGGGCAGAGGGACAAGGGACACTTGTTACCTGTTTTTCTACCACAGACACATTCATGTGAGGAACTAGACGGATTGAAAATTTTCCTACAACCCGGCCAGGGATGACTGTCTTAGTTCCAGGCTTATCAAAGGCACCTTCAATTCCGTGGATAGAGAGAGATGGGTACCTCCATAGGTGCATCAGAATTTCCTCCTAAATTAAAACAAAACCATCCACAGAACATCCAATTAAAATCCAGGTGAATTATATTGCATGTATCTACCAACATCTGTGCCTCTGAGACCCACTACTGATAAGTTAATTAGCACCTAGTTTGGCTGCCTCTGGACCACAGATCAGGTGGACATTTCCCTCAGGACATAAGGCTTCTCCTCCTCTACATCCTTCATCTGGCCACTCTGTTGCTGCCTACGCCCCTCTCTGCCCAGGCTCTGTAGTTTGGAGTTAATTGATTGGCAAAGGGGCTGATTCAGAAATTGAGTTTAATCATAAATTTCTATCCATGATCATTGATTGCGTTGATAACTTGTACATCAAAGAGCTCTTCGGGCCTTCGAACCACTTTTCTTTCTTGTTGTGGCTTCATATCCTGAGGGAAGAAATGTGCCTCAACAATAAATACTCCTACTTCTTTTCAGCGTGACTTTGCCTTCTCTTGGTAGTTTCCTCAGGAGTCAGCAGTCCTCTGCACTCCCCCCACCATCTAGTAGGCAAGCATTTTAAAAGGAAAAGGGGCCAGGCATGGTGGCTCATGCTTGTAATCCTAGCTATTCAGGAGACAGATCACAGGATAGTGATCCAGCTGGCCTAGGCATAAAAGTACGACCCTATTTGAAAAATAACTATAGGGAAAAGAAGGGAGGGGTCGACCTGGCTTAAGTGGTAGAGTGTCTGCCTAGCAAGTTCATGGTCCTGAGTTCAAACTCCAGTACCAAAAAAAAGGAGAAAGAAATGAAAAGAAGGCTAAATTTGCCAGGAACAGACACTAGACCTCTGGATGTATTCACTTACAGATTAGTCCCTAAGGCTCTTGATTCTGTCTGGGAAATTCTTGGGGCATTCTGAAACATTCTCACTCTTCTTAACCTATGAAGTTAAAAAGTCTGGCTCATTGGCTGAGGGCTGGCATGGGATTTAAGTTAATAAACTGCTTTTGGAAGGCAATGGCTACAAAGTGAGTCATTGCTCATGGTTAGGTGCCTGGACCCAGTGCCAACTGGACCCCAAAACAGGACTGATTTCTCTAGACCACAGGAAAGTGGCTGTGAAAGTCTAAATCTGCCTAGGCATTACGATGTGCTTTGGTTCTAAGAAGTATGGATTAGCACATCAGGCACTGATTAGACATTGGGAAAACATTCATTTTCATCATTCCTCTTTCAGATTATACATCAGCTTGTGGCCATACCTTGGTACCATACAGAAATTTCTCAACTTGGCTACTGTTTTGATATTCTTCTAGGTCCAGATCAATGGTTTCGTATGTTTTTTTTTCCTCCTCTGTAAGAGGAGCCACTTGGTCATAGATTCCAGGGATCAGGATATGACCTGTTGAGTCCACCAGGCTATCTACAAAATGCACATAAGAAACAAGACCAAGTAAGAATTACAAATGTGCTGATTGTGTGGCCAAGTGATGGCTCTCCTGTATGGCAGCAGGCCTTGTGACTGTTCCAGATCCACCTGGTCAGAACCACTGGCAGCAACTCCACCTGAGAGGTGATGGCTGAAGGAAGGAGTTGGTCACCAGGTAGACTTAGCCTGAGTCAGATCCACTGTAATGGTTACCTGGTCAACCAGGTGACCCTGAAACACATGGGTGTACAATAGGTTAAATCAGTGAGACTCAAGTTCTCAACTAGAATTTTTGTGTCAAAAGCAAGGTTCATGTTTCAGTTTTATCTTACCCTTAGTTAAAAGTAGTATGTACTCATAATAAAAAATTTCAAGCGTACACATATGTATGTGTCTGTATGTTCATCACCCTTACCCAACTTTCTCCTCCTATGCACACATTCCATAATATGATAAATACTCATTTTTAATCAGATGTAATACCCTTGTGGTCTAGTCTATCATGACTAGAAAATCCTTTATAGTAAACAACATATATGCTAATCTGCTTTTTATTATTAGCATTTTGGAGAAAATCATATAAAACGAATATTGATAGAGGGAGCCATCACTAGTGAGATTTAGCCAACAGTGCACAGTATCTGTGGAAAACACTTACCAAAAATAAATTGCAACCAGGAAGTAGATTGATATAAATGACACAAATGTCTGCAGGGCAGCTAAATTAATCTTTAATCCACACAGGGATTTTTATTCAAGGAAATCACTTCATAAATATGTATTCCATATTCTTAATATGATTAGAATTTTGACAATGTTAGGGGAGGCACATTACTATGAATCACTCTATTTTAAGATCTTTGCACTAGATACAGTGGTACATTTCAGTAATCCCAGCATTTGGAAGGCTGAGCCAGAAGAGTGGAGAGTTCAATGCCGGCCTTAGCTATAAGGTGAGACCCTATCAAAAGAAAGGAAAGAAGGAAGAAAAAGATTTTTAGATCAATATCAATAATTACAAAGCACATCTTGGAGACTTCAGACACATCAACACTTAGTATTGGACACATCTCTGTCCTGGATGTGCAGGTACACAAGACCCCACTTTTCATCAACAAGGGAGCATCTCTGACCACAAAGTAATGAGTATGACACTATGTAAGCATATCAACAGGTTGCTTGGCTCTGTGTGGACACAACGAAAGCCAGGAAATGCCCTACCAAAGTCCCCAGGGACAGCAGTAGTTGACAAGTCCCAGTGCTCTAAGGGTGATCATAGGAAGCTCAACTTGCAAAACATGAAGGGAAGACATCATTGCTCTTCTTTTCAACCAGCTTCTCTTGTGGCCCCTCTCCTGGTCTGAGGGTGCTTCTCCCAGACTTCATTCCTGTGACCTCAGTACTGGACAGAATTGCAGACAATCATGCTTTGAGTCCCGAGTTACAGAATTTCCCTCACTACATAGTGAACAGTATTGGATTTCAACTATGATTCACACTCATAGTCGGATGCAAGTCTAAAACTATATTGGTGCAGAAGACTTGGACTGGCCATAATGGATTTGCTGTCTTCTACCCTCTCTCATTTTCTTCAAACACATAGAAACACTACCAGTGAGACAATCCATTGGAGACTCACATGAACACCCATCCCTAAGCTTCTGCCCACATCTCCCATGTAAGGGGTAGAGCGGGAAAAATACATGACCATCCCTGCTCGTGATCCAGTCAGAAAGGCTCAGAGTCAAGGATAAGTGTGGATCAAGGAGAAGAGCTGTGAAGAGGAATGGCCATGCAGGAACACCGAAGAGCCACCGGGAAGCCAATGTGATCACATGGCTGAGCCCCTGGGCCTGTAAGGCTGAGGGGCATGCTGGGCACAATTTTTGCAGTCAAAATTTTTCCATAACTTGGCCAGACTTTTGATACTTTTCACAAGTAGACTTGAGTACTACAGGCACCAAAATCAGACTACTCCAAGGAACTAGGATGCTGGGCAGTGACATTGCCATTGTGAGGACAATGGTGACCCAGATGTCCTTAGCAAATCAGGCTGGGGTTAAGAAGGACTGGCTCTCCCAGCACTGCCTGCACATGGCTGGTAATCAGCCTGGACCTTAGTTCTCAGCATCATTGTAAATCACGATTCCATTTTCTCAGGATGCAGGTACTTTTCCCACTACCAGCTTGGGAGAAATTCCAGCAGATACATCCTGACTAAAGAAAACTATGATTTCCCCATTTTCCTTTCCATTTTCCCTCTCGGAGAAATCTGATTAGGAAGAGCCATGGAGCACTAGTCAGTCCTTCCATCTTCAAGTGCCATTCTGGGGACTCAAAGTGGCAAAGGTTAAGAGTTCATTCCTGGCCTGGCAGAGTGGCTCAAGTGGCAGAGCGCCTGCCTAGAAAGCGTGAATTCCTGAGTTCAAACCCTAGTATAAAAAAAAAAAAAAAAGAGTTCATTCTTTCCGCTCATGCTCACTTTCCATTGGAAATCACAATTCCTGGAACACAAGGCACTTTCTACAGCCTCTTTGGCGGCCTTGGGAAGTGCCCACTGGAAGCATCCTTTTTGAGCTCAAGTGTGCCCTGGAATTCTGACATTTAATGCTTTTGAAGGTGCTCTTAGGTCAGTGGTCTTGCTGGCTTCATGCCTCGAGGAAACAAGGAGTACACTGTTTGGAGAAAGGAAGCCATGAAGGTTGGAGCTTTGTTTGTCAGCTCCTCTCCACTGTCTCCCCAGTCTATTAAGTTTTGAGCCTCATTGGACGCGGAGAACTTATTTAACCTCACTCTGTGCCCCACTGGGCTAGCATGCACTTTCCATAGTGGTGCTCCGTGGGCATTTGGTGCTGTTAGTAATCACCATGGTCACCATGGTCAGCAGACTCTGACCTGAGGACAAATAGGTTAGGACACGGCATAGGGGCAGGCTGTTTCTGGATTATTCTCAGTTTCTTCATGAACATGTACTACCTACCAGCAAGCAGGGAAGACATGGAACAGCCAGCTCTCCCCTCCCACCTTAACATCGTGATCCGCAGTGGCCCCAAGATAGAGCATGGGGGTCACCCTGCTGTTTGGGTTTCCCAGCCCAGTGTGCCAGCAAGCAAGACCCCTTGCTTGTCTGATCAACCCCATGTCCCTATGAATTTGTACAAAGGATGCAAAGACCACACAGAGGACACAATCCAGAAGTCACTTTGTCAAGGCAGTTTGACTTATATCAAAAAATTAATGAAGGGCTGAAGGTATGGCTCGGGTGATAGAACACCTGCCTGGCAAACACAAGGTCCTGAGTTCAAACCCAGTACTGAAAAAAGAAAAGAAATAACTGAAAGTAAAAATCATGGATTTCTCATCCCATTCATAATCCTGATCTGGTTCTTCCTTAGCAGAACAGTATGCAATTGTGGGGCTAAGTGAAATTCTGTGCCCAGCTAAGCCATACAGTTGAAAACAATGCCATATAGCCATTGTGCTTTAGCAATCTTGAGACAGACTGCTAAAGATTTGATGGTGCCCCAAAGGACTGATAACCAGAATATATAGGGAACTTAAAAAACTAAATTCTCCCAAAACTAATGAACCAATAAAGAAATGGGCAAGTGAACTAAACAGAACTTTCTCAAGAAATTCAAATGGCCAAAAAACACATGAAAAAATGCTCACCATCTCTAGCAATAAAGGAAATGCAAATTAAAACCACACTAAGATTCCACCTCACCCCTGTTAGAATAGCCATCATCAGCAACACCACCAACAACAGGTGTTGGTGAGGATGTGGGGAAAAAGGAACCCTCTTACACTGTTGGTGGGAATGTAAACTAGTACAACCACTCTGGAAAAAAACGTGGAGGCTACTTAAAAAGCTAGACATTGATCTACCATTTGATCCAGCAATACCACTCTTGGGGATATACCCAAAAGACTGTGACACAGGTTACTCCAGAGGCACCTGCACACCCATGTTTATTGCAGCACTATTCACAATAGTCAAGTTATGGAAACAGCCAAGATGCCCCACTATCAATGAATGGATTAAGAAAATGTGATATCTATACACAATGGAATTTTATGCAGCCATGAAGAAGAACGAAATGTTATCATTCACTGGTAAATGGATGGAATTGGAGAACATCATTCTGAGTGAAGTTAGCCTGGGCCAAAAGACCAAAAATCATATGTTCTCCCTCATATGTGGACATTAGATCAAGGGCAAACACAGCAAGGGGATTGGACTTTGATCACAAGATTCAAGGGAGAGCACATAAGGGAGATATGAGGATAGGTAAGACACCTAAAAATATAGATAGCATTTGTTGCCCTCAACGCAGAGAAACTATAGCAGATACCTCAAAAGCAACTGAGGCCAATAGAAGAAGGGGACCAGGAACTAGAGAAAAGGTTAAATCAAGAAGAATTAACTTAGAAGATAACACACATGTACAGGAAATTAATGTGAGTCAAATCAAAGTGTCCCCACCAGGACCATGGAAGGGGGGCTCCTGAATATGAAGTCCTCTTCTAAAATTTAAGTTTCTTTAGCTTCTGGGGAATCCACCCTGGACAGCCCTGATGTGGAGAACTACTGAGGGGATAAGTCCTGGATAAATGGGCTCCCTGAGAAAAATCCGCTTGCACACACCAGTCAACCCACAGGAGGTCAAGAGCAGAGGTCTGCTGTCAGTGCAGTCAGCCAGCACATCGGCCTCTCTGTGGCAGCTGGAGCCTCTGTAACCTTGGAAAATGAGAGCAAGCAGCTGTGCTGACATATTTGGCACCATCTTTGGTGTTCTGGGTAGGATAAGAGCTTTCTCTTCACTGGGGCAGACCATTAGTTATCCTTGGACACTCTGTGTTCCAGCCCCTGTGATAAATATTCCAAATGCATCATCTTACTGGAACCTCAATACCCTCAGTAGGCAAATACATGTTTGCAGAAAAGACCAAAAACTAGACAATTTAAATAGCTTGTCCAGTGTTGTGGAGCTGGCCTGTGGCAGAGCAGGGGTACAACCTGGTTACTTCCACCTAGAACATGCCATGGTTTACAGCCCAGTGTGTGGAGGGCTGGGCTGCTCCGTCTATGGAGTGACAAAGGCTGCTGGAGTCTTGTGACATTACTTAGTTCCTTTCCTCTTTGGATATCACTTTGTTTTATCTATAGTCAAAAATTCTGCAGGTCTACTGAGGTGGAAACTGTGGTTCAGCTGGCTTGAGAACACCACTGTCTTCCCACTCCAGGTCTGGAAGCTTTGGTGAGAGCGTCAGGGATGACTTCTTGCTCTCAAATCCTTTCAGTCTCTACACTCTTGCCCTTTTGTGTGATCAAATGTGCTGCAATATCCAATGAAAGAGTTTCAATACATGGAAAAAAATAACACAGACTTAACTATAAGGCTAAGAAACATTCAAACAGGGGGAGGAAAGGCTAAAATGATTTTTCTTATAACCTTATTCAGAGCTGGTTCAAAGTCCAAAAAAGAATCCAAGGGAAAATGAAATAAAATATTACCGAGAAGAGCGATCAACTCAGCCATTGGTTCATTAAGGATACCACCAAAGGTTCCAGAATGAAAATCTTGATCTCTACATTTCACCTGTAAAACAGGGAAAAGAGAAGAAACCTTACTGCTGTGATTCTTTCAGTGATAGCTTTTTGCATGATAGAAGCCATGCTTGAAAGATGACCCCCTGACACAAGTAGGTGGCCTCCAGACGTGACCTCACTTCTTATGTTTCTCAGTCATGACTTGGAGACCCTACCTTTCTGTTTCTTCATCTCCCACTCTTTTCTGAATCCCCCTGAAACTGACTTCATTCCCTAACTATTCCACCACCCCAAATCTATCCGAGAACATTAGGCCTTCATTGGTTAAATTATTGTTGTTCAAACACTTGTCTTGCTCTTAGATCATCCCATAGTGTAGGTCACCTCTCTGGAAAAATTCTCCTTCCTTGGTTTCTAAGAAACTTTCTTCCCTTTATTCTCTTTTGTGGCCTGAAGGACAAGTCTTTTGATGTCTCTTCAAATAACCTGTTTTCTTCCTCCCACCCCTACAGTTTCATCCTTGTCTGGTTCTTCCTCTGTACCCGAAGTTTGGAGTACTTACATGATACCATTTACTACATCCATGCCCTTAAATGGTCATCCTGTAGGTCTGACATTTTGTCTAAATCCAAACCTAAAAGACCATGGTTGCTTTTAGTGTCTTCCAGTTGACAGTGCTTCTAGTTTCTGAAATTCAATAGATCTAGAAACAAATTCAATGTCTTCTCCTGCAATTGCTTCTTTGCCAGGTTGGTCTCACCTGTGTGTACCACACCCAATCAGTTTCTAATGAACTGGGTTTTAAAATATTGTCTCTTCAGTTCTTTCCTTCCCATCACTGCTTCCCAGCTGTCTTTCCCTGCTCCTATCCACCTTTAATGGAAGACTAGTTTTCCATTCATCACTTTTAGCTTCAGACCTTCAAATTTCATTAGGCAATAGTATTAACTAAAGAATGTTGGGGTTACAGTTTCACTTTTGAAATCTTTTTTTTTTACAGCTTTTATTAGAATTTACTAGTTGTACGGGGGCTTTCATTGTGACATTTACATATGTGTTTATAATGTATCTTAATTAAATTCTCCCCCTTCCTTAATATTCCCTTGTCCCTTCCTTTTCCCCTTCTTATAACAATTTCAACAAATTTCACTTCATTGTTCTGTTTTCATACACATACAAAGTACATCACCTTCCTTCACCCTCTCCATTTATCCTTCTCCCCTCCCACTGATACCCACCCTGGACAGGACCTGTTTTACCTTCCTTGTTCTTCATTTTTTCACTTTGGAAATCTTAAGCCACCTGTACTGCCTTTTGACCACAATTTCTCTCCCCCTTCTTTGTCACTTTAACTTATGGCCTTTCTTTGTCCTCATTAAGACCAATTCCTTACCCCTTCCCAGATTCTCCTGCCTATTGTCCTATTTTTCCCCCACTTGACTTACTGCTTATCATGTCAACCTATCTGCGTTCCCCCATCTTGATGTGCTTTTCCCTGCTTTCTCCAGGATATACCATTGGGAATCCCCTCACCTACATCAACCTGACACTCTTGGGTCTTCTCCAGTCCTTTCCGAGCACAGCTGTGGGCAGGTGTCCATCTTCACAGAGAGGACCCTTCATTCTGCCTGGCACTTCATGGTCTAGTTAGTCTTCTTACTTGTCCCCTAAAAGTGATTACTTCAAGCCAACACTTCTCTGCAAATAAATTTACTTCCCACCCAGCAGAAAAAATAGAGGCCAAGAACAACAAAAGTAGATGCTTCACCACTTTTAACTCTCTACCAACCAATACCCTTGCAGAAGAGTCTAATTCCTTACCTTAGCCCAGAATCACATCTCCTCCCACCTCCTCAGTGCTTTGTTCTCATAAATACTCTCCCCTACACCCATGTGCATACCCACACACACCAGGTCTCTGAACCTCCCTCTTTCTACTGCCTCCTGAAGGCTCTCTGAGATTCCATGCTCCCTCCAACCATTGCTCCATCTCTCCTTCTTCTCACTGACCACTTCCTTCTCTTTTAAGGAAGAGATGTCCACCAGATTATCTCCCCCGCTTCCTGTTTTCCTGTTCACTCCCACACCATCTCCTTAAGTCTCTGTGCTCATAGCTGTACAATCCCTGGGGGCAGAGACTGTCTTATTCCTGTACCCCTGGGATTCACATTATCATGCCTGGAAAGGGCACACATTGTTTTTCAGACCCTAAGAATGCGTGATGTTTCCATCTGGTCCACAACATTTGAGTTTCCCAACTGCTTGAGCTTGAAGGTCACACCCACTAATAAGCCTACACGTTGTGATGTGAGAAAACAACCACAAGCAGCTAACTATTTACCCAGGAGAGACTGATGCTAAAAAACTTGCACTATCAGAGGTGGCCTGTGTGAATAGAAAAGGATAAGAAGCTATTTCAAACTTGAACTAAATATAACAGGCAGTGATTGCCACTTGTGGCGGGTGGAGAAGGGTATTGTGTCAACTTTCAAGGTGGGAAACTAAGGCCTGGAAGTTAAGACACCCACGCGAGGCCGTGCGTCGTGCATCGTAGGAGCCTCGGGTGTCAGTGCTCCTCCTTTTCCCCTTGATCATGGCACTTGTACCTCTTGCCACTGAGACCCCTGAGGCACATGCATGGTAATGTTACAGCATCCCCACTGTTGACCAGGCAGTCCTCCTTGTCAGCTGCTATTCCTGCCATAGTTCCTAATCCTTTTGGTTTGTGAGTCACAGTCCTCTAGGAATCCTCTCTACAGTTAAAAAAAAACTAACCCATCAACTCAAGCACATCCACTCCAATTTTTCAGACTTCGTGAGCCACACCCCCAGATTCTCAGTGACTGCTCAGGTGTGTCCCAGTTGAGAGCTTCCTGTTTCCCTCTCTGAGGTCCCAGGATGGATTCCTCTCTCCTGTCCACGGTTTTAAATGCTTCTCTCCATGTGTGTCGCCCACCAGTACCTCCACCATGAAGTAGCTGTTCCCTCGGGTTCCATAAGTGAGTGCCGGCTTCGTCCGGCTGATCCACAGATTATCTGAAATCACAATGTAGTCTACACTAGAGAAGAAGCGATGCTTTTCTTTTGTGACAAGTTCCTCCAGGGCAACAGAACCGGCCTCTTCCATACCTTCCAGGATGAACTTGATATTCACAGGAAGATCCTAGAATAACAACAGAACACAAGATTGTGCAATGTGCATGGTCCAGGTTTCATTTATGAGTGACACAGATATATTAAATTATCACTTCATCGGAGGTACGGGCCATGCACACTCCCATTTTCACTGAGACTGAAGAGCTCAAGATAAAGTCCAGTGAAGAGACTCCTGGGCCCATACACTTAATGGAACGACCGGGCATTTGGGATAGGAACACCACAAGGCTTCCCTCTGCTACAGAAGAAATACTGTCCTCCATATCCCCAAAAGGATGGTGGTGTTTGAACTCGGGGCTTCTGCCTGGGAGGAAGGTACTCTGCCACTTGAACCACACCAAGGCCCCCAAACAGAATTTCTGAAGAAAGATTACTCAACTGCAAATGGCTCTTCCGACCTCATAATTCTGGGCATGATAAACAAGAACTTTTTCCTTTGAAAGATTGTTAAGCCTGAGGAAAACTTTTATTTCAAGTATCTGTTACTTTTCAGCTATGATTTCAATCTGCCTTTTAACTTTTTCAAGGACTTTGATCTTAAAGGAAATGGAACTGGAGTTTTTCTCTAGTTAATATTAAGCACAGAACAGCTCCTTTAAAATTTTTACAACATGACTCTTTTCCCATCCAGTTTTGATCTTTTTTTTTGTCTGTATAATTTATAACTTCCTGTCTTTGAGACCCACATTAAGAGGAGAGATCAAGGTCTTTTTCTAGAGCACAGAACACATACAGGACTCTAACAGCAATTATGCATGTATAATCAACATAGCACAAGCCTGGCGATCAGGCCTGGTGAGGGGGTTGTCACCACGAATCAACAAGTACAGGATGAGGAGAGGATTCTGTATTAGAAAGTGAATAATGTTAGTCACCATTTGGACAGGGTCACTGGGTAATGATTTGTTCACGTGTCAGCTGCACTTCTGTGGGTCTTTGGAAGCACAGCTGAAATCTTAATATTCAAAAGTTCTTTATTAACATTTAATGAGCACATATTGTTGAGATGTAGTTGGAAATCTTAAGCATTTTCTGGCAAATCACATTTAATAAAATATAAACCAAACCAGTGGAGGACAACTGGACAGCAGTCAGCTATGCATTTGAGCTCCACTCTGTTCCTCAATACCCCAGGTGCTTCATATCACCTCCAGGTCCTTCATTTTTCTATTGATGAAATGTGAGTACTAATATTAATTAATTAATATTAATATCTTCCTATTGGTAAGATAATCCAGTGAGGTGTGTTTAAGTGCTCTGTAGGCAAGAAGGAAAAGATCAATGGAAGGAGGAAGAAGAAATGATTCTTCAAAGATGGTCTGGTACCTTTGCAAATGTTTCTTTTTCATTTTTTTGTTTGTTTTGAGACAGGGTCTCTCAATATGTAGCCCACGTTGGTCTCACACCAGTGATCCTCCTGCCTCAGTCTCCCCAGTACTGGGAGCCACCATACCATGCTGCCAGATGTTTCCTCATTTAATTTTCTCAACAAGCTTGTGAGGTAGAAATTCTCATTTGTAGTTCACAGCTGAGGAAAGAAATGAGGCTCAGAGACACTGAGACCGGTCCAAAGGCAGTGAGTATTTCTTCTGTCCTGTTTGTGATTATGTAATATTCAGAATTGAAATTTTAAAAGCAAAACAGATTTTGGACTTTGTATAGGAATTTTCTTATAAATATTGGTTATCACAGATAAGGAAGGAAGGAAAAAAGGAAGAAAGAAAGATAGGTGAGGGGGAGAGAGCCAAGGCTACATTAAACACTCAGGGCTCTTTAGTTAAGGATGTGCCATAGGTAAGAAGACAGCTTTATACTGATCAACAGGACCTAGCCAGAAACACGTCCTGATTTACTGAGCTGTCTCTCTTCGTGAGATAAAGGAGTTGAGTCAAGTAGTTAACTCCCTTCTCATTGGCTTATGTCTCAGGAGAAAATAAACTCCCCAGAGA
Organism: Castor canadensis; assembly: GCF_047511655.1. Classification (NCBI taxonomy): domain Eukaryota; kingdom Metazoa; phylum Chordata; class Mammalia; order Rodentia; family Castoridae; genus Castor; species Castor canadensis. Next base: position 4,463,934 of record NC_133389.1, read on the forward strand.
AGTCCCTGGCATATGATGAAACAGTCCTGTCGGCTGTGATGAGCAACATTTGGGAGAAGCACCATCTAAGGTCTAAGCCTGGGGCTGGGAGCATGGCTCAAGTAGTAGAGTGCCTGCCTAGTAAAGGTGAAGCCCTGAGTTCAAACCCCCAGTATGACCAAAATAATAATAGTATTAATAACAGTAAGAACATGTAAGCCTGGAATCCTCAGGCAGGACAGGGATGCCTCCCACAGCCTTGGATTCACCATCCTATGACACAGCACCCTGGCTCTGGCAGCTCCCCTAGGACAGGTGAGATGACATGCTGGATCAAACCTCCTCTCTTGGGAGGGAGCACTGCTTCCCACAGTCTTCTGCATGGGCAAGGGTGAGGAAGGGGGGTACCACTGCCCCATTTCCTTCTTAAATATGTACTGTCAAAAATGCCTAGTGCCTCTATCCATGGAGCTAAGACTAGAAAAAGGAAGGCTGTATGTTTTTAAGTTTAGCTCCACAAAATCCTTCTGCACATGAAGAGCTAATACTTTGCAAGGTCAAGTTTGGAACCAACTATCCAACTCCCTGCAGGTCCCACCATTCACAAAGGCAACCCAAAGCCATCCTGCTGTCATCATACCACATGGAACAATGATCACACTAACTGCTTTGAACTTGTGTGTCAAAGTTGCTGGCTTCCCACTTCCTGTGACCGTTACTGAGTGATGTCCCATAATGGACCCCTAGTAAGTTGAGTGTGGGCAGAGGGCAGCTGGGTGGCAGAGCTCTGCAGAGCTTTTTGGAATGCAGGCATTTCAGCACATCCCTGAGGACCAGGATCTCTGCCTAGGACCTCTCACAGAGTACCTGTGCCAATGAGCAGCAGCCTTGGCTGCCCCTGGGTAGGACCTTGGGAAGTGAGGCACAGTGACTGTCTGTGCTTCCCCCATTCCACTCACCCCCTTCCTAGCCAGAAAGCTGCCTCCTCCCCTCACAAGTCTCCCTGCACTTGGGACTGGCTACCATGCCCCTGACTGGGGACAAGGAAGGTGTGGAAGTGAAGGGCCAGGCTTCCTCACTGGGCTTGAGTCTGATCTAGACAGGCCACTTCTGGGTGAAATGGAAGTAGGTAGAGACACACACTCCTCCAAACCCGGCCACCAAATCAATGCACTCTTTTACACAGAACAGAATCCAAGTGTGGAGAGGTTAAGTCACTTGCCTACAGCTGTGCAGCTGGATTCAATCTTCCCTGGGTGTCTAAACACACTGCTGAGCAGAAAAGAAAGGATAAGATGGGGACAAAAACACCCTGTGAGAACAAGGTAAGAGACAGTTAAAGATGTAAACCTAGACCCATCAATAATGTCCTCTGCTGACTGGAGAAAGTGGGCCCTCTCCCCAGAGCTGCCCCCAGCCTTTCTTCCACAACTCTTAAGTGGATAACTAAGAAAAACTCCTGGGGGCTGGGATGTAGCTCGGTGGTACAGCGCTTGCCTAGCATGCGTGAGGCCCTGGGTTCGATCCCAGCACCAAAAAAGAAAAGAGAAAAAAAACCAAAAACTCCTGGGATCTGGAGGAAAGAGACCTAAAGACTTAGACAGAAAGTCAGGTAGCAGACGTATCTGCCTTGATCAGCAAAGTAGCAAGTACATTTTGTCTCTGTTACCAAAACCATGCTTTGTGATAACAAGAAAGGGAAGGGAAGAAAGACAAGATAGAAGGATTAAAAAAGAAAAATCGCAGCAGAAAGTAACTTAGTCACAGGCTCATCATAGTTTCTGACATGTTCTGTTTTAGGGTTTTTGTTTGTGATACTGGGGTTTGAACTCATCCCATCCCCAGCCCTTTTTTTTTGCTTTAGTTTATTTTTTAGATATTCTGGAGCATTTTGCCCCAGACCAGCCTCAGACCATCCTCCCACCTCCACCTCTCATGTAGCTGAGATTACAGATGTGTACCACACTTAACTTGTTTTTTGAGATACAGTCCCACTAACTTTTTTGCCTGGGCTGGCCTTGAATCTCTATATCCTCCCATCACCCCTTCCAGCAGAGCCATACTACAGATGTGCAACACATGGCCTGAGTTTTATTTCCCATGTGGCTGGCAGAGGAATCCGTGCTCAGAGGATGATCGCTGCCACTTGCTGGGCCACCCTGAGTAACTTCCCTGAGCTCCCCTGGCTTTCCTCTTTTCATCTGTAAAATCGATGTGCGGACTGTAACCTGCACCTCCAAACGCTGCTGGGTGTAACACACTGCAGCTTCCTGAGGACACAGGAAGTGACTCAAAGCCTGTTGTTGCTATTGTCACAGTCATCAACCCCTCTCCCTCGCACAGCTGGCCACCTACTTGTTCCAGGGCTCTGAAGGTGCTAACAGCATTGATCCATGCTAGCACTGGGCCTTTGTTGTCTGTTGCTCCTCGCCCATACAGTTTGCCTTTAAAATTGGGAGAAGAAAACTTCAAAACCGTACAGAGATCACTGTCAAGTTGAGTGATTTAAAAACAAATGTTTTATGTTTAATCATTTTAACAATAACTTTCTAATATCCCAGCCACAAATCGCACTCTAAATAGTATGGTCAAAAGCTAGTCAAATAAAATAAGCTAATCTGAAACACAGATCCCCTTGGCCTTGACAGTAATTAGCTATTTTATCCAAGTTCACTGAAGGCACCTAAGGGTTTGTTGAAATCTTGTTTTGAGATTTTCCACTTGACAGAATAATGAAGAAAAGATGGATGTATAATTCTTCTTTTCTTTATATAATATCATATCTGGCATTTTATTATTTAGCTATTATGCTGTACAGGGTTTGAACTCGGGGCCTCATGCTTGCTAGGCAGGTGGTCTACCACTTCAGCCAAGCGCCTGGCCCTTGGAATTTTTGAAGAAGAAAATGTGTAACCTTGACAACTATTGTCCTCACTTCCCAGGAACCCCCTTCCAGGGATACAAAGGTTCATAATTTCTTCCACAAATGGAAGAAAATCGGACTCATTGAACCAACTAGTTAGCATGAGAGCAGCATTTGTTCTTAATGACAGTTAAAAAACTAGGGACAGAGTTGTCTTAAATTCTTAAACTCTGTGAGCAAGCCCTGTCTGCAGATGGTCACAGCCCCAAGGAATCAGACGTCACTGACCGCCCACTTCCGTCAGCGTGTGAGGGTCTGTGAGCCACCCGTCACTCTGTTGAGCAGGCTGCACATCCAGGTGCCCGTAGAAGCACACGGTGGGTTTTTTTGGGTCATTCCCCAGCTCAGCCAGTATGATGGGAGGCAGGGGAAGACTCTGGCCATTGGGTAGCTGCAGAAAGACAGTGGATCACATTGGTGTTTTTTGTTTGGTTTTCTTTTTTTTAAAAAACTTGTTCTTCCAGAAAATTCAGAACAGAACATTTGGTGTCCAGTCTGTTCTATCCCTGGATCCTGCAGAACCTAGGCTACTTTTCTGAGTGTCACTTTCTCTGAGCACTGGGGAGGCTGAGACAGGCAGTTCAAGAATTCCAGGTCAGCTTCAACTATGAGTGAGAACATGTCTCAGAAAACTAGAAAATGGGTACCATGAGACACTTTTCATAAAAATATAAACCATAATTAACAAAGCTCTTCCTTAGATACACACTGATAAATAGTATAGTTAATAGGATGTGCTCTTCATTGAAAACTCAGATCTCAACTGGCTTTAAAGGCAGAATCCTGGAAAATGAGATTATTCTAATTCTCAATGCTGAAGCATTGAGATTTAGGATTGCCTTTGGGGACGAGTGGCAGTTGTAAGCCATGATTGTGAGGAAAGAATGCAACTCTGTACATGGGCCCGTGAGAAAGCCACATGTGGCTGTGAAGGAAAGGACAGGGGGAGGGGCGTGAACCTAATGCACAGGAAGTGAATGCGTTCCCAGGAACGCATTGCCCTTCACTCACCTCTTCCATTTGCTCTTGACACCCCCCCAGTCCTGCTGTGACTAGAAGTCAATAATACAGTCTCACTTGGGACTAAATGGAATGGTTCATCCTTATCAGGACTCGGGGGGCCTCAGGTGAGGATCAGGGTAGGCTCTTCTTTTGCCACCACCAAAAGAAGGAAGGCTGTCCTCAGAGGTGGTGGCTCCTGATCAGGAGGGAGACCCACCCTTGTACCTGCTGAGAGCCCAGGTCCACGGAATCCACCGCAGCTCCCAGGCACTGGAGCTTGTCTGTGGCCACGGCCATCATCCGGGAGAGTTCTTGTCTGAAATGAAGCACGGGTTGCACAGAATTGCTCTCAATGGCCACCCATTCCTTAAGTGTCTGTAAGGAGAGGCAATGACGGGATTAGCATGGCAGGGGAGGGGAGCCATACCCATTTGGGTGGGGGGGGCTATTCAAGGGCAGGAGATGACAGGTCCCCAGACCCTCTTCAGTTGATGGAGTCCTGCAGGCTCCGCTAATAAACATGATGGCATTCACAAGTAACTGATGGATGAGATGGGGGTTAATCAAGAACCTAGATACTGGGTGCAGTGGTACACACATATAATCCCAGCACTTGAGAGGCTGAGGCAGGAGTATCAAGACACCCCCAAACAAAAAGAACCTGCAGGCCAGAGAATCTGATTAATGCAAAAGATGAGGCAGGAGAGGTTGGGGAATGTGGTCAGCCCCTCCCTAAACCCCCAGGGCCAGTGGGCAGTGTGTCTGGGGCTTAGACTCACTGCTGTGAGGCTGGCAGTGTTGGTTCCTGAGCCTGGTTCCACCTGTAATGGCTGTGCCTTTGGGTACCCTCTTTACCATCTCCTAGCAGCAGGTTTTCACGTGTCCAGAAGAGTGGGAGTTCCCACCCCATGGGGAAAATGGACACTAACTGAGAGACCGTGTATAGAGGACTTAGCATGGCGCCTGGCACCTAGCTGGTACTCCGCAAGTGGTGGCCAATATTGAATCATTCATAATAGTCACTCACATTCCAGTGTTGGAACCTGAATTGCTTACACTGGAATGGGCATTGTTACAAAAAATGACACATATTTTGGATGCTAATCTTGACTTCGCTTCCTAATTCATTTTAGTGTGATCTCTGTCTCCTATTGTAGCACTTTTATTTTTACTATAAGGGAGTTTACTTGAGGAATGTTGTACTTTATATTTTTCCATAAGGATTTACAGAGCAGATGCTGCTGAGTTCCCTCACACCAAGTGGATGTGGATGTCTGAGGAGGAGGGAAGGGGCGAGGTTTTGGCTGAGAGCCCAGACCTGCTCTCAACTCCCATGAGATGCTGTCTCTCCACCTGTTTTGGAAATCCCACTTGGGTTCTGAAAACTCAAGAGGCCTTAATGTCAAGCCAACATTCCAGCAGGAGGACAAGCTGAGGGACAGTGGCCTCTGGAGTCAGCTTTGTGCCTTTAGCATGAAGCATAAAGTTTATATCTCACTGTTTGCATGATAATATTCCTAAAATTGGTTGATTGCTCCAATATGCCCATATTGAACACCTGTCATATATCAGAGATTAGGTGGGGGGTTTGGAGTACAAAGTCCAATGAGATCCTCAGGATCTCCCAGGAGTTTCCAGGCTGGTGACCACGTAATTGTGGAGAGGGCTGTGGTCATAGGTCCAGCTGCCCATGGAGGAGACCAAGTGGAAGGGGTAGAGGGAAGTGACCCAGTGAGACAGTGGGATAGAGCAAGCACCTGGGCTTCCTTTCTCACTGGTCCCTCTCCCTTCCTGTTCCTAGGTCTCCCTCTTTCCCCTTCCTCCTCACCCTCTCTCCTCTTCCCAATGTGCCCACCCATGTGCCAGCAGCCACGTGGGAGGCAGGGATGAAGTAGAGGATGATGAAGGAGACAAAGTGCATTCTACACATGCTGCCAACCAACCTTGCCCTTGGACCTTGCAGAGTCTCCAGCTCCCAGCCCTATGGGGATCTCACTGGGAGCCAGGTGACATTGCTAGTGGACCACCTAACAGGTCAGCTCCATGGAGGTGCTGGTCATTTCTAAGGGGACATTGATAGATCAAACATGCCAGGCAGGGACATTGTGTCCTTTCTAGGAGCAGCGACAAGGAGGAATCTCTTCCACGGACCTACTGAACACCGACCGATTATCTCAAGTCAACGGAGAGTCATGGGTATTTTAAGTGGAATCAAGTTGAAAGGCACAGATGTCCACATCTCCCAGCAAACAATGCCTTCACCAATCCCCAGAGGAATCGGTATGGGTTCTTGTGTCTCCTACCTGCACAAACTCATCCTGGTGGAGGTCGATGTACTGGAAGAGCTTCTCCAGTGGCCCAGAGGGCGGAGGGGACGAGGAGAACATCTCCCCTCCAGCAGCAGCAGCAGTGCCAGGAGAGATGAGGCCTGTCAATAGTTGACAGGGGAGATTAGGATAAGTGACAGCTTGGAGTTTCAACCTTTGATTGCTTTGAGCCCAGCTGCTTCAAGTCAGTCGCACTACAGTAACAGAAGATAGTAGAATCAGAATGCACTTTTTGTCATATCTTTCCCCAAGCAGTTCATTTTCAAAACTAAAGGATTTTAATAAGACAGAACCAAGTTAATGAGCTTGTCTTTAAGCCACGTAACTCGGGTCATTCTCATGACACAATCTGGTCCACTGGCTGCCAAGGGAGCCTGGGATCCATGTCCCAGGTGTGAGAGAGAGATGTGTGAGGCAAAACCAAACACAAGCACACAGAAAGGACCTAGGTGTGATTATCACTTAGGAATGCCTAAGGTCTGTGCAGTGCCTGCAGTTGAGTGCCTGAAAAGCAACTTGTGTTGGCTGATCCCTGTTCTCCCAGCACTGGGGAGGCTGAGGCAGGAGGGTCAAGAGTTCCAGGCCAGCTTTGATTATGAGTGAGAACTTGTCTCAGAAAACCAGAAAAAAAAAAACCAAAAACTAAAGAAAGGAAAAATGTGACACTGAGGGCCAACCACCACTTGGGAACGCCCCCTGGTCCTGGTCTCTGGCTCTCCACAATCTCTCTGGAACTCTTCACTCTCTAATGGGTCCCTTCCCTCCCCTCCCTGGCTTCTAAATGAGACACTCACCCAGGACCAGGGGACCCCCTGGAAGGGGGGCTGACAACAGGACCCTCAGTTATGCAGCTGTGCACCTGAGGGCAGGTGGTAGGAGAGGAAGGGGAGGGGGATGTGAAGAGCAGGGGTTGGGAGAGGGGCTAAACACCCTGTTCAGGCAAGCTGCCCGCTGTCTCTGGTGACCAGCCAGACTCCACGTTAAGAGCCAAATCCATGTCCCCTATTGCAGGAAGGGGAGGTTTAACACAAGGTCAGTCATTATTTTTGTCCCTGAAGCCCCATACTTTATCATTTTAAAATGCACCATTTTATACTATAAATTTATGGCGTTTTTTTAAAAATCTATGATTTTTTAGGTGCCCACCTGTCCATGGGTGGTGGAGAGCAGGAGGGAGAATGTGGGCTGGCTGAGGTCGCTGAGGCCTTGAACCACCTAGAGACCTGTAGAAGATGAGAATGTGAGTGGTACCCAGAACTCGGCAGGCTGTGGTAGTGACCAGTCTCAAATGTGCCAGTCCTGCCTGGTCTGCAAATGATGGTGACCTGGAGGCATCCCTTAAACCCATCACCTAAGATAGGAAGAGCCTGTGCAGGCTCCTCAGAGGCCTCTGAACCCAGAGGCATGGTTCAGGCAGGTGTTGGGGAAGATCCCTTACACGCTGCTTCAGCTGGAGTCAGCTCCAACCACGGAACCAGACAGAGCAGAAAACACTGGTCCAACAAGGAAGAATTCTGCCCAAGGCAGCTTTTCCTTCTGGCTTTTCCAAAAAATAAATCTTATTTTAGCTGAGTACAGTGACTGTACCTATAATCCCAGCTTCTCGAGTGGCAGACTTTGGAAGGATTGCAGTTCGAGGTCAGTGCCCCAACAAATGTTAGTGAGATCCCATTTCAACTAATAAAATCTGGGTGGGACGGCCAGACACATGTCACCCCAGCTATGTGGGAGATATAAATAGAACTGAGAGCAGGTCTGCCTGGTAAAAGTGTGAGACCCTGTTTGAAAAGTAACTAAAACAAAAAGGGCTGGGGGAGTGGCTCAGGTGGGCAAGCGTGAGGCCCAAGTTCGATTCCAGTACCACCATAAAATTTTTATTTTAAACAATTTTAGATTTACAAGAAAATTGAGTGAAAAATAGATTACCCATTTTTTCCCTGCCCCAGCACACACCCTCATTATCAACAGAAAGGCCCATCTGCTACAACTGAAGAACCCACAGACACATGGTTATATCCAAAGCCCACACAGTACACGTGGGCTCCCTCTGGGGGTTGTACATTCCATGGGTTTGGACAAATTGAAATGACACTTACCCATCATATCACATGGGAAATTATACTCACAAAACCCCTCTGCGTTCTACCTGTTCACCTCCCCACCTCCAAACCTCTGATCTTTTCACTGTCTTCAAACTTGGCCTCTTCAGTATGGCATAGGGTGAAGTCAAATGCATGTAAACATTCACGTTGGCCTCTTTCACTTCATAACTCACATTCAAGTGAGACCTCATGTCTTTTCAATACTGAACATCTATTGTCTTAATGTAGATTTTTGTACCTTTCTGCAGTGTGGAAAAAGCACAGACCCTGGGACCTGGCAGCTCAAGGCTCTGACGACTCTGTCCGTCTGTCCCCAGCTCTGTGCTGAGTGGCTTCCCTGGGAGCAAGTCCTATGTTACATGGGGCAACTGAGATGTTAAGTCCAACTGCCCAGCACACTGTGGACTCAAGTCCCCTCATAGTCCTTTTCCCCAAGTTAATTTTTAAAAAACTAATATCCTAATCCTTGATTACAAGAGGAAACAAATCTCAACATGACATTAGCTGTCTGTGTGGCACTTGAGGCCCATCCAACAACCAGCATTTGGCACTAGCTGTGTGTCAGGTGCTCTTTGGGCCACCAAGGTGATCCCAAAACATGTGAGGCACTGGAACGGCCCATCCTGAGATGCCAGCAGAGTAGGAGTAGACTTATCACACTCGGGTATGGACAGGTGTGTGCGTGCTTGTAGGAGATCAGGAATAGAGAGAGAAAGGCTCTATCCCAGCCTCCATACTGTCAGGCTTCAGGTTTCTAGAGGGTCCAAGGTGCTACCCAAATTCATGAGCATGGCCTGTCCATTTGGGTCTGTGCTCGGTTTCCCTCAGAGACCAAATGCCTGTGAGGTACAGAACGTCTCTTAGCATCTGCTACAAACCCAATGTGAGCATCGCTCCCTTCAAAGTAGAAAGGAAGGAACAGCACCCATACCACACCATTGAGGCCAAAGGGGCCATTGTTCCAAAGGATACACCACACAAGCTGTCTGTCGCCATCTTGCCTACCTTACAACAGAGCATCAACAAATCTGTTTGAAAATCAGGCAGCTGAATATTTCACACTTCAATCGCCGTAACACCTTCATGGCTGCCTCTCCACAGAGCAGCCCGACTGATCTGGCACTGGTGGCTTGTGCCTGTAATCCTAGCTAGTTAGGAGGCTGAGATCAAGAAGACTGCAGTTCTAGGGCAGCCTGGGCAAATAGTTCTCAAGACCCCATCTCCAAAACAAGCAGAGTACAATGGGCTAGAGGTGTGGCTCAAGTGGTAGAGAGCCTGCTTTACAAGCATGAAGCCCTGAATTCAAACCCCAATCCCTCCCCCCACCCCAGCCAAAAAGTGGGTTAACCTCTTTCGGAATATTCCTTGGAATAAACCCAAATGTCTGACTGCAGCTGCCTCCATGCCGGCAGCACACCTTGGCTTCTGTACTCCAACTGTGCAGAGGTGAGTATCCAAACCGACAGACCTCCAACATGCCTCATAGCCAGCCTAGAGAGAACTGCACTTGCAGAGGTATGTTCTGATTCTTCAGGAATGCACCTCCAACAGAATATTGGCCCAACTGAAAATATCCCAGATAGCGGGAGAGGATGCATCTGCCCAGGCAGAATGTCACTCAGCATGGGCTAAAACCATCCCCATCCAACAGGAGAGCTGCTCCAGGCTGGTCTAACTTCTACCAGGACATCGCTGAAATGATACAAGGGTGCTCTGCTTCCAAAACTTTATGGCCAGAAGACCACAGAAACTACATGTTCACAAAACCAGAGAGAGAGAGAGAGAGTGCAACTTTGACTCTTTGGTAGGATGCAGATAAAACACAATCCATCAAATAGAATTGAAATTTGGAAATAAGTCTTCATACTTACAATCGACTTTCAACAAAGATGCCAAGATAACTGAATAGGGAAAGAACCGTCTTTTCAATAGATGGTGTTGGAGCAACTGGAGATCCACAGAGAAAGGAGGAAATCAGCTCTTCCCTAGATAACATTCAAAAATCAACTCAAAATATGTCAAGACATAACTGCTAGTGCAAAACCCACAAAACTCTTAAAAAGAAAGCAAGTGAGCCTTTCTAACCTTGGATTACTTGATAGTTTCTTAGATAAGACACCAAAAGCATAGGCAACAAAAGAAAAAGGAAGAAATCAGGCTTCATAGAAAACAAAAATGTACTTCAAACGACCCTATTAAGCAACTGAAAGGCCAACCATAATAATCCCAGCACTCAGAAGGTAGAGCCAGAATGATGGTGAGTCATGAGTTCAAAGCCAGCCTTGGCTACATAATAATACCCTATCTCAAAAACCAATCAACCAACAAAACAAAACAAAGGGAAAACAAAAGTGAAAGGACGAACTCACAGGGGGAAAAAAATTGCGAATCATGTATCTGACAAAGGAGTTGTATCTAGAATATAATGGACTATTACAATTCAATAACAAAAAGACAACCCAATTTAAAGATGGACAAAGGATTTCAACAGACATTTCTCCAAAGAAAATGACAGATAATCACATGAAAAGAGGCTCAACACCAATTAGCCAAATGCAAAGAGCGATTGAGCCATGCTCACTCATGGAGAGATTAAGAGTTTTGACCAGCAGGTGGCGCTGACGGGCCATCCGCCGCTCCCTTCGCCCCCAGCTCTGCAGGGAGCTTGATGCAGCTGAGTTCTCTGACGCCATGCCGAGAGCCACGTGGCCAACCAATCACATGGGAATGACGCCTGCAGACCTCCAGTGGCAGGAAAGTGGAGCTCAGGGTGCAGAGAAAAGCTCACTGTAGACTCTGGGAAGGCAAATGCTTTGCAACCGATCCATCTAAATTAAGATTTGAACTTCTTTTAGTTTTCATTCAATTTCCTTTAAAAAGTTATTTGGTGCTTCTTTCCAATAACTAAAAAGACAAGCTTTTTTAAAGAGTCACAGGTAAAGAAGAAAAAGAGCATGTATATACTCAGATACAAGGACTGGGTATTTCAGAGTCTGGTGGGAGGCAGTCCTGTCTTTGTAAAGGCCTGAGTGCTCATTGCTACTTTTTACTTCCTTACCAGTGTGTGTCCCTATCTCTCTATTTTCCTATGGAGCAGGACAGAGCCCGCTGCTGTGCTGTTGAGGTCGGGCACGAATCCTGCTTTCATCATCCTTGGGTGGAACCCAGGCTTCCTCCATGTCTCCCCTGTCTTGTTCCTTTATTTTTCTTGTGTGATAACTGTGCTTGACCTTGAACTAATCACCCCTTGAAAGTCTGGGGATTCAGAAAGCTCGTTCCTGGATTCCACCTTTGCAGAAAGAAGAGGAGATAACAACAGGAAGGCAACATGGTGGTCTGGAGCCGGGACCTGGGCAGAGAGAGACCAGTCTTCATGTTTCCCTGGTTCTCCTGTCAAAGCTCCCCTTGTCTCCAGGCTCCTACTTATTGTTACTGGTTGTTCTTAGATTAGGGACAAAGGTTCCTAAGGGTCTCTGTGCTGTCTTATCTTCAAATACTTGAACTTTTAAGGCTTTAGATACATTTAGCTTTCCTCCAGGGCATCCCCAGCTGTGCCTGTCTTCTGGTCTGCCCATCCCTGGAGTAAAATATCCAGCAGCAAATACTCTGGGTCTTCTTATCTTTCCCTTCTCCATTCTTCTCCTGATGCTGCAGCCCAGGCTTCCCACCTGGGAGACATCATTTGTCATTCTCCCTTCCCCTCCCTCCAGCTAATAAGCAAGAAGGCTAGGTGACCTGTGTGCTCAGATGACTTGGGTCTGGACTACATTCCCCAAGGTCACTCCTGTCTCCCACCATAGAACAGCAGCCAAAAGGAGGCTGGGCGCAGGGGACCTGGGATAAACCCCACAAGTGCACTGCTGATCTTGAGGTCAAATAGATTACAGAATAGAAGATAAAAGCAGAGCTGCCTCCCACCGGGTCTCTGCCAAGGATGGGTCATTGGGAACGCAGGAAGCCATTTCATTGCTGGGGCCAACTTAGACACCAAAATTCTACTTTCCAACTCATCTTGAGTCTCCCTGTTCTTATGTGACAGAGACTGCTCTGTCCTATTTCTGTTTTGATGAATTTGTCATAATAGAAAAAAAATGTTTCATTAGCCTAGTTTATCTCACCATGACAGGATTTAAAGCAAAACAAAACTACAACAAAACAAAAACCACCAGGCTTTCTGGATTCTGTTGATCTCCTGCAGGCGAAGCAGAGCCAAGGGATTCCTGCAGATGGGAACGCATCAAGTCTCCAAGGGGGCTGGTAGGGTAGGGTCCCCTCAGAGAGCAGCAGGACTAACTCCAGGATGAAGGGAGCCATTTCCAGTGGCACAATTCCCCACAGAGTCTCAAGAACTGCGAGTTTCTGCACCATTCTCTAGTTAAGGTCTGATCAGCAAGTGTGACTCAGAGAAACTTTTGGCTAAGGCCAAATTTGGCTTAGACTTATTCCCAGAACCAAAGGTGAGGCCCACACACGACGTGCCAATGGCTAAGCATACTAACAAGAGAGACCAGTTTGTTGGGAGCCTAAGCAGGCTGCGAGGAATGTTAGGCAGAGCCGTAAGGAGTCTGAGCTCACAAGAGCTGGGCATGGAAGAGGAACTGAGTGACAGTCGCTGGCCCTCTAGCCCTCACTGACTGTCTGGCTCAGGGCAAGTGAAAGGCTCTGAATCAGGGACAATGGAGTCTACCACGCCCCATGAGGATTGGCAGGGGATGGCACATATATAGCTCTGGCAATTCATAGCCTATGCATGGAACATTCTGTACTGGGTAGAAGACAGCTAGTCCAATGCTACGAGGCCCAGGATGTCCCCTCAGTGCTAGCTGGGTAAGGGCTCTGGCGAAAACATGGGGAAGTAGAAAGTTTGCACCCTTAGTGTGCCATGCTGGTGTGGTGCTGTCACATTACATCCCTTTTCCTTCTAGTCTGCGGGGATCTGACCCTCTAACACATCAGCCAGAGAGCCAGCCCAACTTTGCATTCCTGAGCTTTCCATCACCTGGATAACGACAATGGCTTTAACACAAAGACAAATTCAGTTGAAAGAGGAATGAGTCTAATAACCAGATTCCTGATATTTTTTTCTCCTAATGAAAGGAATCTAACAAGAATGAAGAGATATACAATACAGGTGACAATAGTGAGGCCAGATAAAGTGCATTGTGGGCTTCTCAGAAGCAAGAACATGTCTGATTCTATGCCTAGAACAGTGTGTGGCCTCCAAGTTTGCAGGGTGCCAGGTGGAAATACCAAGTGATTGAGGCAAAACCCTCTGTGAACTTGCCCTGTTGAGGTCACGCACCTACAGGCCCCACTCCCTTCTTCCTTTAAATCTCATTGGAATTTTTATTTTTGCATAGAAGCCTTAATGGGATGTATGCGTAAAATATCTGTGAGAGAGCCCTCGGGGAACAGCAGAAGTAATCCAGGGGTTCTGGTAGCAGAGCAGAGAGAAGCAGGAAGGGCTGGGGTGAGCCAGTGGAGCCGGAACTGGAACCATAACCATAACAGGAACCGGGAGGGGCCGGGTTCAGGACAACGAGACTGAGTAGGAAGAGATTGGAGGTTTCTCCAGGAGGGGAGGGCAGTGAGCAGGATAGAGGCACCAGATGCAGAAGTCACCAAAGGACACATTAATTTCTCTAGAAATCTGTAATTACCTAAGTCGTCTTCTGTAAACCCCTAAACTCATGCCAAAATTGTTCACACTGCCAGGTCTGGGGCTTTATCTGCCCTTGATGGCTGGAAAGTGCAGCCCCAGGGTAAGGGACACAGAAATCCAGGGAGTGGCCAATCCTGGAATGGGGTCCCAGGCTACTTCTTGTTCGTGAACAAAAGTTCAACAAGTAGAAATTCAAGGGCAAGGGCAGGGGCTGTTCTCTCTCTGTGTTGGCTTCCTAGGCCTGCTGTAACAAAGTACCACAACCCCGGCAGCTTAAACAACAGTTTATTGTCACAATCTGGAGGGCAGAAGTCCTAAGTCAAGGTGTGGGCAAGCCAGCTCCCTCTGAAGATCCTTCCTGCCTCTTCCTGGCTCCCAGTGTTCCTCCCAATCCTTGGCTGCATCTCTCCTGTTGCTGGCCTGGAGCCCAGAGGAAATTTGCCCCAGGCTGTTGTGTATGCTCCAGCTCTTCAGTCATTACCTTCCTCTAAAATCATCTGCTTCTCTCTGCAACTGTCTGGGCTCCACCGCTCCCCTATGGAAAGAGTATTTAAGCCTCAGGTAGCTGGTCCTTTCTTTGACTTCCGTGTTTGGTTGGCTCCTGTGTACAGGTGCACATTAGTGAGTTTGCTAATCTTTTCTTTTGTTAACCTGCTCTTTGTAATAGGGGTGTCGGCCATGGCCTTTTGTAATGAGCAGAAAGGGATCACCTCTTTTCTGCTCCTATCTTGTACTCTTCAGAAGTTCATCTTGCAGGCTCAACTTGAATGGCAGGTGTTTATTCTCCCCCTCTGGAATTATCTCTGCCTAGAAGTGCTGTGGTTGCCTCCACCTGCTGCTTTAAGGTACCCATGTCAGGTCCAGATCTTAAATCAGTGACTCAGTTCCTAAGCAGTGTAACCCAGAGAGCTGGAGCTTGTTCGTGGGCACTTGGTGGCTCTGGCTGTGGCTCTGGCTGCCTTCCAGGCCTGCAGTGTTCTTGCTGCCTTGTCTGCGGGAGTCTCACGCCTTCGTGCCGTGCCTTATTCAGACGCCTGGACCAGGAGAGCTGGACTTCAGCCCTAGCTCACCACTTTGTTTTGCCTTGTGTCTGTTCAGTAGGGATATTAGTATGTTTTTGAGTCTGTGCCTTTTTGATTAAAATTTTAGGATACATGCAAATGTTCTCTCTGAAGTGGAGTCCTTTCTTTCCTTCTCTTTCCTTTTGGCAGTACTAGGGCTTGAACACAGGGCCTCGCACTTGCTAGGCAGGTCCTCTACCACTTGAGCCAAACTAAAGTGAAGTTTGAAGTGTGAGCTTGGACAGTATCTTGAGTAGAACTTGTCTATGACTACATTTCCTAGAAGGAACCATCCCCACAGCCTGGCGCCATGCTGGGCTTAACATGAAGTCTTAACTTGAAATCTCCACAGTAAGTACTCCCAGCTTCAAAATGCAGGCTTTCACAAGGAGGAAGAGGACAGGGTGAGGCCGGACACGAGAAAGGCTCACTTAGACGTTTGGGTGCTCCCATCACTAACCTGAAGAGAGGCAACTGTCCGTGTCCTGGATTTCCTCAGCCTTCAGGATCAGGGCTGGGAATGATTCACACCATGGTTCTGATACCAGGAGCTCAGGATCCAATCTGCCAAATCAGCAGGGCCAGGGCAGGTGGCTGCCCCAGGAGCTGCTCCTGCTGGACTACTGGCCTGCAGTACAAGGTGCTGAGTTGGAAACCCAGATGAAATATAACAGACACCTTGGACTTGGACTCGGAGTCCAGGGCACAGAGCTGCCCCTGGGTGTTCTGGCTCCTCCCTGTCACCTGCCCACTTTGGGGAGCTCCACGTGTACACATTTCCTCTTCACCCTGTCTCTCTTCACCATGTGCTCATTCCTTCAGGATCTTCTGGGTCCCCTTCTTTGCAGTTCCACTACAGAGAGTCTTTCACTTGATGTGCTGCTGACTGCCGGAAGCGGAGTGTGTACCTTTTCTGTGTTTCACGTGTGCCCTGAAAGTCGCCTCTGTTCCAATCAATTCCCCTTAAAAGGGGGAGATTGCAACCTCTTGAAAGAGCGATTGAGACACTGGATACTGGGGCATTGTGCTTTGGGGACAGAAGTCCCTCGCCTCCTTGTGCACAGGAAGTATCGTCTCAGTGTGTGCAGGGCTGGGATGGAGCAGGGACAGCTTACGGTTCAAGCCTCTGCTCCTGCGTTCTCCTTTCTGTCTGAAACGGTGAGACTAAGTAGACCAGAGCTTGTCCATTCTCTGGCAAACAACCACCACGCCCCCTTCCGCCTCAAGGCCCACAGACCCCCTTTCCTCTGACACCTGTCTAGGAGCCTGGCTCCAAGCCCCACACAAGCCTCAGCTCCTGATCTGTTGGATACAGGTGCATCCTCCAAGAGCACTGGTATGGACCAGGCAGCAAGGGAGAATCTTAGGAGCTGGCTGGAGCCTGAAGAGCAAGTGTCAGGGACAGCCGACACCAGCTCCCAGTTGGGTGCCAGAAGGCAGATTGCCAAGTTGGCCTTTGTGGCTCTCAGATGCTTTCTGGTGTCCAGTCCCAGCACATCCTGGAAAAGACTTGCCCTAGAGGACATGCCCACCCTTCCTTTGCACCTGACCGTCCAATGGCGCCTGGGATCAGCAGTGTACCCACGGGCATGGTGACCATGGGTTCAAGTTGGTTCAGGGCCTCCGTGCTAACAAAGGCTCAGAGTGCCCCTAACCCCACTCTCTCATTTTCGGGGAAAGTTAGAAACATGCACAAAAGTGGACAGAAGAGTGCAACGAGAATCCATGAGCCTGTCAACCCGTTCTAACAAGTATCAACTCTAGGCATCTTGCTTGGGTGAAAAACCCCTTCCAGACTCCTCTCCCTGCTCCCAGGTAGGGCATGGTTAGGACCATGGCTGTAGAAACTGCTCATCCCTCCTATGTGACCCTGAGTACTTTCTTAACCCTCTAGTGTCGTAGTCTACTCATCTGTGAGATGGGACAATACTACCGGCCTCACAGATTGTCGGAATGATTTGGAAATGTCGTTGCTGTTAAATGAGAGCAGGACTAGGAGCACCCTGAGCCTTGGTGAGCAGGGAGTATCCTGAGCGAACTTCAGCCTGTGGCCACCATACCCATGGTCACACTGCTGAACTGGGGCACCACTAGCCGGTCAGGTGCAGGTGAAGACACCTGACATAAGAACCAGTGCAGGGTTTGTCAGGAGCAGTGCTGCAGGTATAGGACCAGCCTGGCTGCAGGGAGCAGGGCTGGCAAGACTTGCCCCTAGGACAAGTCTTTCCCAGGATGAGCTGGGACTGGAAACCAGAGATACCTGAGAGTCATGAAGACCAATCTGGCAATCTGCCTGCTTGCACTCACTCAGAACTAGTGTGGGAAGCTGGAAGTCTATGAATTCAAAGAACTAAATGTTGGTAGAAATAAACAGCAATGGCCATCTCCCTGTGAATGGGAAAGCTCTTCCTTGAGAGGGGAAACAGTTTGTCCTCTTGTTGGAAGAAAGCATTGTCTGCTAATGTCTTTCTCTCTTCTAATTCTCAGTGGGCTGGCTGGGCAAGAGAGCCAGATGCTACCTTGTGTAAATCCACATCAGAGTTGCCTAAGTCAGAAACAGGCTGGGCCCTAGATAATAAAATAAGTAAGAATTGTGCTTACTTATTGAGTATGTCTCAACAGGAGACATACTCCAGATGAGCTAAGAAAAGCCTGGGAAGACTTTCCTATTTGAACATGAGAATGTTCTCAGAGTCACGTCAAAACCCTGTGAGTTGGAGTGGGATGGAAGGTATTTACTAACAACGGAGATTCATTGGCCAAATAAGTTCACGAGAAGATGCTTGACGCCATTATCTATCAGGAAGATGCAAATCAGACCCGAGACATCATTTCATACATACCAGCGTGCCTACAGCAAAACAGATATCCGATAACAAGAGCCGGCGAGGACGCAGAGAAGGTAGAATGTTCATGAGAACCAGAGGGCAGAGTCAAGTGACAGACCACAGGACACAATTCCACTCCTAGCTACATGTGCTCAAGAGAAATGAAAACATCTGTCTACATCAAAGGTGGTAAACAGTGTCAAGAGCAGCATTACTCTTGGTAGCTAACAGGTGGAGACACCCCACATGCCAATCTACTCTTAAATTAGAAGAGCAAAAATGTGGTACAGTCACACAATGGAATTCTATTGGCTGTGAAAAGAAATGACATCTTGATACATTCTACAACATGGGGAAAGCCTAAAAACATTATATTAAGTAAAAGAAGTCAGAGGGCTGTGGTCATGGGAAATTTGAATATAAACTACATGAAAACATTGCCATTCAGTTATTATTAAGAACATACAACCACCCAAAAGGATTACTGAGAGCTGCTCCAAACACATTGTCCCTTGGGCTGGACCAGCAAACGCCTAAGCACATTTGTAAGTAGAACGTCTTGTACATGTAGAGTATTCACCTGCAGGTGGCTTGCTGCACACACTCTCTAGGTTGATAGGTGGTCAGTACCCCAATTTGATGGGCTCTGTGCCTTGGTGGCCCTACTCACCGTTCTCCCAAGTTTGGGATCCATTGGACTGGAGTTTTGAAGCCTTCAGCACTCCTCCAGTCTCCAAGGACAGAAGTCTCAACAAGGTCCAGGATGGCTCTCACTACGTATCTCTCTGTATCCTGATATGCCCAACCCACCCTGTTCCCCATCCCCCGGAAAGCAGGCAAGGCTGATATAGTGGACCTATTCACATCTGGAAAACAAAGATACTGCTTTCAATTTGCCTGCAGAAGAAGGAACAATGCGTCCCATATGCACAGACTGGGATGAGATAGTAGCCTGAGGGTCGTCTGATGCCACTGAAGGCCAAGGCCTGCTTAGGTGACAGCTCCCCAGGTACTTCACTCCAGGAATGGGGGTAGGGGTGCCATCTTGAACAGCAGTGAGCAGCACACTCACCCAAGGCCTGTGGGCAGAGCCAAGCTAGAGGCCCCAGCCTCCATCTCAGGGCACGACCCCAGCTCTTTTGCTGTGGGCTCTTGGGCTAGAGTGTTGCAGGTCTTGTGTTGGTTTCCCAGGGCTTCCATACCAAAGTACCTCAAATGGGGCATCTTACCCAGCAGACGTGTGCTCTCCCTATTCTTTGGGGGCAACAAATGCCAAGTGAGGAGTGGGCAGGGCGGGCTACTTCTGACCTCAGATGGAAAATCTACTCCAGGTCTCTCCCCAGCTCCTGCTGGTTGCTGGCAATTCTGAGTCTCTGCCTCCATCTTCACATGGCATCTCCCTGTGTATGGGTCCATGTCCAAATGAACCCCTTCTTATAGGGACACCAGTCATGTTGGATTAGAGCCCACTCTGCTCTAGTATAAGTGTATCTTTATTTAAATAAAGTCACTGCAAATATAATTATCTCCAAATCAGGTCACATTTGAGGTCCAGCATATGAATTGGGGGGTAGGGGCACAGTTTAACTCATAATAGGCTTTGAGTCCCTCTAATTCCTAGAGAGACTTAGAGCTTTTCAAAACACAGCAGACTGCAGGATGCAATGACATGGTCAGTGCCTTTGGATGAAGAGTCTGGTGCCTGCTCTGTGGACTGGGGCTCCAGGCAGGGAAGTGGAGTCAAGCCTGAGAGAGTGGCTAGGAGGATTGGACTCCTCTCACCAGCAGGCTGGTATAGGGACAAGTCTTACCCAGCTAGCTCTGGTCCCTTTCCACATGCAAGGCTGGGTCCCCCAAATGCTCTGAGCCCAGCACTGCTATTCTCTGGGAGCAGGTCTCAGCCCTCTGAAGGCCCCCGTTGCTTCAAGGGTACCCAGAATTGCAGGGGCTGGAAAGGAGGAGACAAGGCCATGCCTCTTAATGCCTCCATCATGAGATGAGCCTTTGGAGGACACACTCAGACCATGTCCAAAGCATGGTTCTACCCAATCTTGGCTATGCATCTCAGTTCCCGGAGTTCTTCTTGAGAGTCACGAAGAGTAACGACTGAAGCTAGTTTTTCCTCTAACTTGGTGGGAGTCAGGGACCACCAGCTGTGCCTGTCAGCTGGGAGTGGTGTAGGTCATGCTGGGAAGAGGGAATCCGTCCAAGTTCTATGCCTGGTAACTATGGGAATGCCCTATTTACATGGCTGCCCCGGGCTGCCCGGTGGGCAGTAGGGGTGCTGGGTGCACGAATGGCTAAGGAAGTGCCCAGGCTCTAACCTTGAGGAGCTGGTGACATCATTTTGAAGACAGGACAAATGTGTGAGGTGATAGATTTACTTCTTGTGGATCGACACAGGCACATGTTAAATTGCCAAATGAGCCAGTTTTGAGGCAGAAGAGAACTCGGAGGAGAGAGGCTGGGATAGGTAGCACCAGAGAGCAGGTGGGAGGTGAGCACTCCTAGAGGGAAGAAGAAGGAGAGGTTAAGGCCATCAAGCCTGGTAGCATACTGGAGTCCACTGGGGTCTTAGAAAAGACCAGTGCCAGGGCTGGTGGAGAGGCTCATATGATAGAGCGCCTGCCTAGCAAGTGTGAGGCCCTGAGTTCAAACCCTAGTACCATCAAAACCCAAAACAAGCAGACAAATAAAAAGAAACAAAGGAAAAGACCAGTGCTAGACCTGACCCCAGCAAGAATGTGTCCAGTTTGGAAAGCGGGGACTCAGACATATGTGAAGGGAGCTGGGGCTTCTAGGTGGGGTTGGGGCTTCGTCAAGGGTGAGCAGGAAGGACCTCTTTCCAAAAGGTGCACCAATTAGCAGAGGGCAAAGGTGCAAGATCTGAGGACCGGTCAGGCCTCCCATCAGCTGCTCTTTTCCATTCTAGACTCTGGATGGAGTTGGTCTTGACCTCAGGAATGTCTCCTGCAGGCCCACCCTAGCCGGCCTCCCAGATGCCCAGGCTGGGGCCGCGGGATTGTCTCCTTTGACACCTGAGTCAAAGTCCGCACTGGGCCTCTTTGGTAAGGTTTGCTCACGACTCTGTGCTGTCCTGAGGAGCAACTGCTCCTGCAGAATCGCCGCTTCCGTAAACCTGGGCTGTGAACCAGCCTGCGGCAAAGGCTATCTGAGGGAACACAGGCCAGGCGTAATTCTGCAAGCACGCCTTCACTCCCAAGTGAAGTGGCCCATTTAGGAGCCTCTCTGTTATTCTGCTCTGCCTAGGCATCATACGGTGCTGAACACCAACCTTCGTGAAACCAACTGACCAGGTTGCACCATGAGCTCGAGGTGGCACGTAGTTGCATTTTGACTGTGAAATGGTGCAAAGGAAAGGAGGGCTCTGCTCCCCACTCAGACTTCTCCCCAAGTTTCAGGGGTTAATGCAGATGTTGAAAATTGCCTCTGAAAATGTGTCTCATGAGCATTTCCTCTATCTGTCATATATTCTTTAAAAATATATTTAATTGACTAAGATTGTACATATTCAAGGTGTACAATGTGCTGATTTGATATACACAAATCACAATCAAATTAATTGTCTTAGTCCATTTTGTGCTGCTATAATAGAATACCAGAGACTGAGAAAGTTATGAAGAACAGAGATTTGTTTTTTACAGTTCTGGAGACTGGGAAGGCCAAGATCAAGGGCTACCATTGGCAAGGGATTTTTTGTACTGAGTTGTAGAAGGCAGAAGGGCAAGAGAGTATGGGCACAGTGCATGAGAGAGGGGACAGAGAGGAGAAGAGAGAAAGAAGGGAGCTGAACTCATCCTTCTATGAGGAACCACTCAAGATAACTCACTGCTCCTGTGATAAAACTGCACAAAGCGCTCCTGACCTAAACGCTCCTAAAGCCGCCACCTCTAACGAGGTTGCCTTGGGGATTCAGTTTCTCACACACAAACTTTGGGGACACATTCAAACCGTCACAGCATTAATTTATTGTCACCACTCATGGTGCACATTATATCCCCAGAACTTGGTCTTGTAATGGCACATTTGTGCCATGGGACGTCTCTCCACTTCCTCAGCCTTTAGCCTCTGGAAGTTACCCTCCTAGGGGCAGTTTCTGTGAGTTTAGCTTTATAAAATTACAAATACAACTGAGATAACATGGTACTTGTCTGTCTGGATTACTAGGGTTAGTATCACCTAGATAACAGCTGCTGGGTTCATCTATATCGTTGCAAATGTTAGGATTTCCTTCCTTTCGTGCCTGAATAATATGCCATTGTGTATATATAGTATTTTTTTGTTAAGGCACGATCTTGTTACTTTGCTCAGACTAGCCTTAAAATCACTATGTAGCCCAGGCTGGTCTCAGACTAAAAGTCTTCCTGCCTCACCACCCCTGGCCACCACCCCTGGCCTTACAAGATGTTTTCATTATCCATTCATTTTTTTGGAAGATATTAAGTTCCTTTCCATTTCTTGGCTATTGTGAATGAGGCTTCAATGAACATGTGAGTGCAGAAATCTCTTTGAGATATGATTTCCTTTGGACATATGCCAAAAAGTGGGAGGAGCCTCCATACTGCTTCCTACAGTGGAATACCAATTTACATTCCTCCCAGCAGTGTACAGGAATTCCCCTTTCTCCACATCCTCATTTGCTTTCTTGTCTTTTTTGTAATAGCCACCTTATGATAATCTTATTGTGCTTGTGAATTGCATTTCTCTGAGGACCAGCTGAGTATCTTTTTCATATACTTGTTGGCCATTTGTATGTCTTCTTTGGAAAATTATCTACTAAGGCACTTAATAGATATTTATATCATATATTTATTCATATTAAAATGAGATTATTTGGGTTTTTGTCATTGAGTTACCAGTATATTTTGGAAATCAATCCCTGATTGGTTATATAGCTAATGAATATTTTCCCCCATTGCATGGGTTGCCTTTTCATTTTGTTGACTGCATCCTTTGATGAGCAGAACTGTAATTGGATGCAGTTTTAGTTGCTTATTTTTGTTTCTGTTGCCTATGGTTTTGGAGTCATGTCCAAAAAGTCAGTGTCCAGACCAATGTCACAGAGCTTTCCTCTGGGGTTTTCTTCTAGCAGTTTAATGGTTTTGGTTCTTATTAAGTATTCAATCCATTTTAAGTTGATTTTTTTTGTATGGTGCGAGATGAAGTTCCAATTGTATTCTGCTGCTACATGTGAATATTTATTTATCTCAATACCACTTAGTAAGGAGACCGCCCTTTCCCCTTTGCTGAGAATCAATTGACTGTAAATGTGTAGATTTATTTCTGGACTCTCTCTTCTGCCTCATTTGTCTCTGGGTCTGTTTTTATGCCAGTGCCATAGTGTTCTGGTTACTGTAGAGTTTTAGTATAGTTTGAAATCGGATGCTGTGATACCTCCAGTTTCGTTCTTCTTTCTCAGAATTGCTTTGGCCATTCAGGGTCTTTTGTCATTTCTTAGAAAATTTAGGATCATTTTTCTATTTCTCTGAAGGATGCCATTGGAATTTTGATGGGATGGCATTGATTTTGTAGGTTCCTTTAGACAGTGTGGATGTTATAACAACATTAATTCTTCTAGTCCATAAACAGGATGTGTTTCCATTTATTTGTGTCTTTTGTGTTGTTTTTTCACCAGTGTTTTACTTTTGATTATAGAGATGTGTCACTTCCTTGGTTAAGTTTATTCATAGATATTTTATTCTTTTTGATATTATTGTAAATGGAAAGGCTTTCTTAATTTCTTTTCTGGATAACTTGTTTTTAGTGGATAGGAATGCAACTGATTTTCTCTCTCTCTCTCTCTTTTTTTTTTTTTTTTTTCCTGTGATAGTGGCCTGCCTGCAGAAGGGAAGGTCCCTTCCTCGGCTGTGCCCTGGGAACCAGGCCTGCCTCCCAGCTCAGCCCCAGACAGACAGAGCAGAGCACAGACACCTTGATGAGGGGCTGCCCTGACAGTATGGGGGTGGTTCTAGGGAGGCCCAGCTGGGGACTCACCTGGGCAGGGGGCTTTGGAGGAGGTTCTAAGGCCTCCTGTCCCAGGAAAGGCTGGGGGAGGAGGGCTGTATCTCTTCCTTTCCCTCACCAGCAACAGTCGGAATGCAGCTCACTCTCCTGTAGTGATTTTGTCTTCTATAGCTTTACTAAATTCTTTACTTAATTCTAGGAGTTTAGGGGGAGTCTTCAGTGTTTTCTATATGCAAGATTGTGTCATCTGCAGAGATTGTTTAACCCCTTCCTTTCCAGTTAGATGGTTTTTAATTTCTTGGAAACAACTTCTTTTTATCTGTTTTCTTTGGGACACATGCCATGTACAACTGTGGTGTAGAGGAACGTACAGCTGCCCTCTGATATCTGCTCTCCATCTCCTCATAGTCCTAGGACTTTAGCAGGCAGTTTCCAGCCTCCACTGCAGGTGGACTGGCTGTTAATTGTGATTGTGCCCTCAAGGGAAGGAGTGTCCTTGCCCTCCTTTCCTGCACCTGCCCACTGGCTGTCCCAGCAGGCAGGACCATTAGTGAAACCCAGAGTGGAAGAGAAGAAAGAGCTGTCTAATAGAGGGCCCTGGGCCTCAAGTGATGGAGGAGTCACCACACCAGCGCTGGGTTTTCTGTACTGCCTTTTACATGAAGGATGAGATCATCAACATTCATCCTGTGGGAGCCGCCGTTTTGGTTACAGCACACTAGCCTGTATTATCACTAGTTAATATGCTGTTGTTTGAGGAGCCAGACATTTCCAGCAAAACGTGTTCTGACCCAAATCTCCAAGAGCGACAAGAATATAATACACTTCGCTTCCCCTAGGTCACACAAAGAACCTCGATGTTCTTTGGAGGTTCTTGACTTACTCTTGTAAGTCAAGAATGTGGTTGGTGGATCATACCTGTAATCCCAGCTACTTGGGAGGCTGAGCTAGAGAGGATTGAGGTTTAAGACCAGCAAATAGTTCATGAGACCCATCTCCAAAATAACCAGAGCAAAATAGACTGAAGGTATGGTTCAAGCAGTAGAGCACTTGCTTTGCAGTATGAAACACTGAGTACAAATCCCAGTCCCACCCCCCAAAAAAGAATGTGGCACAGTAAGTTCTCTCACTTTTGAAGTCAGACAAGGTGGCGTGTTCTCCTGGTCAGCTTCCTGCTGTGGAAGAAATACAAGGCAGGACAAACCTTCGACTTCCAGGATAGGGGAGGAGCTCCTCGCCCAGAGAACAATTCCTCTTGGAACCTTTGTTGCTAAATTTTGGGCATTCCATTAATACTGAACAAAGCTTTTATCCTAGCTAGAAACAAAAGTTAAACTGCAAAGACCCTTGGGAGAACTAGCACAAGGTTTGGGTCACACAGGCATGTAAAATGGTTGACATCAGAATGTTTTCTTGGGACATAATCCCTGAGAACTAGAGGGACTGTGGAAGGGGACATGGCTGGGATGGAGGTGAAGAGGAAGGGGGAGACACCAGGCTCCTGAAGACACACTGGAGATCACTCTGGACAGAGGGGTATGAGGGGGTGTTACATGTCCTAAGAACACATCCTTATAGCCCAAAGAGTGACTTCCAGTTTTGTCATTGTGTTTCTATTAAATGTCGGATGTGAGGGGCTTCAAGTTCTGACCTCTGAGTCAAAATAGTCAGCAAGGTGGACAAGATATAAACTTTATGGTGAATAAAGCTGCTACTTTAAATGTAGATAATTGTGAACAAGAACACTTTCTGTATATGCAGACCAGGCTCCTTGTGGACAGCTTCCTGCCAGCAATGGCACTGCTGTCTGCCTTTTCCTGGCTATCCAGCCTACAGGGTGTGGTGGTCAGAGACACCCAGAGTCCTACCTTTGGTGCTCAAGATTTTACCTTTGTGTGTATGGGGGTGAGGGATTTGACTCAGGCCTTCGCACTTACAAAGCAGGTGCTCTATTGCTTGAGCCACACTTCTAGTCCAAGGCCTGCCCTTGGGTCCACCTTGGAAAATTGCATATGGAGTTCTCTCAGCAAGATACTGCCTCTCTGTGAGCTGCTTTCCCTGGCTTCCCAACTTCAGGTTTCCAGGGACTTCTATCAGTACTCACCACTCTAGGTCCTCTGCCAGGCGGTGGACCATCATGGCCATGCCCTTGCCAGCAAAGTTTGGCTCTCCCGTGAGCATGGGCTCTTCATGTGCAATCTCTGGCAATAGAAGCTGCTTCCTGAACCTGCCCTTTCAACTCTTGGATTCTACACTTATGTGAGTATAAATCCTATTTCTAATCTTCAGGGTCTGGAAGTGTCACCTCTCCATGGCTGGTGGGTCTCAGAAGAATTGCTTCATGGAGCCCCACGCAGGGTGCCATGTGCTGTGGTTTGAGAATTGCTCGAGATGGGCTCAGGATCAACTAGAGTCCATGAGGCACGTGAGATACTGTTGGGGATTCTGGGGGAAGACCTTGTAGGTGTTTTTGTAGGCGTAGAAGCTGGAAGGATGCGTTTCTTATGGTTGTGAGGGAGGCATCAAGAGGTGGGGTGCTGAGCACGGATAACACTGCAGTGCTGGGTCCAACTATGCCTGAAGCCTGCTGTCCTTGTCTCCATCTTTAACGTTTCACTTTGAAATGATACTAGACCTACAGAAAAGTTGCAAAACTGAGAAGTATCCATATCACTTCACCCAGTTAGCATCTTACGTGACATAGGACTGTAAGAAAATGATCAAACTAACATCAGTGACAGGTTTGATTCAGCTCCTGCAGCTTGGGTTTGCTAGGTTTTTCTCACAGCGAGCCCGAGGTCACCAGACCTGCCATGTCCTCCTCAGGGCACTGTGTGAGGGTCACGTGATGCTGAGGTGTCATCACTGCCAGGTTCACTTTGATTGCCTGGTTCAGGTGCACCCGCAGGCTCTCCACTGCAAAGTCACTGTTTATCCCGTTGCCCTACGGATTCAGACCTTGGGGAGACGATTGCAGGCTGTGCAAGCAAACATCCTAATTCTTAAATTTTTGCCATCATTTTAGCATACATTGGGGGCTTGTGCCCACAGCAGCCGTGGTGTTCCGTTTTTCCTTCTTCCTCCTGCACAGGAGGCCCTGCCCCTTTTCAGCACTTACTCAGTTATTTACATAAGGTTGGCTATTTTTCCTCTGGGTCATGATCCAGTTCTACCAATCGTCATTTTCCTGGTCAATTTGCTCTTCAGCGGATCCCAGCTGGCTCCTGCAGCCTTCATGTTACCATCTACAAGATGCTCCAGGCTCCCCTTGCATTTGTACTGCTCCAGCCCTGGGCTCAGCCATTTCTTCAAGGAGCCTCGGTTCCTTTCATGAGTTTCCTGTGGTCTTTGATACCAGCTGTGTGGCATGGGATTTCCTTGGGAGACCCTAGGAATCATATGCCTCCAAACTCCAATGATGCCCAAAGTCCAAGGGATGACTCAAACAAATCCAGTGTGGATGTGTAAAATGATTTTTTTTTGGGGGGGGGAGAGGTTTTTTTTGTCTTTTCTTTTTTGGTGCTGGAATCGAACCCAGGGCCTCACTCATGCTAGGCAAGCGCTGTACCACCGAGCTACATCCCAGCCTTATAAAACGATTTTTAACAGGGTTTACTTCTGGAGTAGTGGGTGCCTACAAGGGACTATATTTATACTGCGTAGTGTATAACTACTCAAGAGCTGTCACCTAGACTCTGCAGAGTCCTAGAAGTCACCAGTCGCTGCCTTCCAAACTCCCTGTTTACATGGTTCTAAGTCTGTAGCAGAAATCTGGACCAGAGTAGCACCCAACGTAAAAAACCAGCAGAAGTAACTACAGCTCACGTACAAGACCAAGACCCTGGGAAGTTACGCACTTACGCTTGCTCCATCCTTGTTTTCAATCAGAACTCTTGGTGATCTTGGTAGACACTATCTGAAGGATAGTGGGAAGGAGGGCTTGCTGTGCAAGATGGAGTCACTGTGGCTAGAGTCAGAGGACTGGTTGGTTATACTCCACACCACTCCTTTATCTGACTTTTACATTTTTTCCTCCCCTTCTTCCAAACTGTTTCCTGAGTCCTGGAGAGGTGTTATGTAGATATCACTTCCTGCAAAGAGAACATTGAGCCCTTATTCCATAGCAACAGTACAAAGCACAGCAACAGATGTTACTCCCAGAATGACACAAACATCAATTATAGACATACATGAGTGCACATATAGCATTCCAGCTACTCGGGAGGCAGAGGTAGGAAGGTCACGGTCTGAGACTGCATCAGGAAAAAGCACGAGACCCTACCTGGAAGCAAAACTAAAAAAAAAGAAGTACGTGACTCAAGAAGAGAGACAGAGCAGCCAATGTGCAATGTGCCAAAGCACCATAGCCATCTGAACGACCTCTGCGGATCGTCAGGCTGTTTAGACAAGGTATCAGAGCCATGGCCGGGTGAGAACAGCCAGCCACCTGCCTGCACATGCACGTGCACCGGCCAGGCCAGTTATATGGCAAATATGGACACAAGTGATTCCCTCACAGCCACCCTGTGCCTGCTGATGGGTTATACACCCCAAATCTGTAGGAGGCATTTTGTCTTCTGGTCCATTCTGTTCTTCAAACCTTACGGCATTCACGCAGCTCTTGGGTGGTAATCGCCCCATGTGCCGATGAGGAGGAGTGTCCATTTCATTGTCTTTACAGACAAAAGGGGACAAAATATGCAGATGTCTGTACTCAGCTACCATCCAGGTTATGCCATCCCATACTGTGGTGTGCATGGGTCAGGATTTCTTTGTGTTTTCATCACCATAAAGGCCTCAATACAGAACTGAGTCCCCCAGAGCGCATGTCTCTCACGCTAATATTACTCAAAGGGAGCCCCAGGGAGTTAACCCAATTTTGGGAGGCGGGAAGGCCAGTACATTCCAGGACATGCCTGTGTGACCGGCACGGGGAAGTTCACCACTTACCCAGCACTCAGAGCTGCTGTGGACTGTCATTGTAGCCGCCTCCCACTGCAAGAAGCGGCTCCCCTTGACCGTGGCCGGGATCAGCAGTAATCCATGGGCTCAGACACAAGTTTAGACAGCAGTGTCATTGGCACATCATGTCATTTAACAAAACAACAGCGGTGGCCTTCCTTGCTGGGGCACAGGACTCCCTTGGCTGCTGGCTTTTGTCCTGGCTTGCAGTGTCAAACATGGGTCCCCGCCTACAGAGCTGCCTAAGATCCAGCTGGAGTGTTGTAGGTTGTACCCAAAGTAGTTGTGGTACCGTGCCAGGCAGCACACATGCAGAGCGTGCTATATTGCAGCACACAGGCTGTGGCCAAGCAGGACTGTTGGTGACAGTTCTTCTCCTGACAGCCCACACAGGGCCCTCCAGAACTACGAGCGCTGGCCAGAGGGGACGAAGTTCCAGTTTGATTCCTCCATGTCATGCAAGCAGGGCACATAGTGTCTTCAGCAGTGGGACTTGCTGTCCAGTGCTGTGGGCAACCAGCCGTGGTGGCAATACCCTTCAAGGTGCTGGAGACCTCCAGCACCTATTTGGCCAACAGGTCATAGGGAGGTAGCCCACCCTGGCACTCAGGTTTTCATTCATCAACCTTATGGCTTTGGGAAGCACTCTTTTCCACCCGTGTGGGGTGCCTTCACTTAAATTCTTTGGCTGTTGCCCTAACAACCTGTTTATTCTCCCAATCAAACTGGGCCCTATGAAGTTATGAGGCAGGGGAACGTCCTTTGTAATTGATTGTTTTTGTCCAAGTCTGCTGGTCACAGCTCGTGAAGTGGGTGCATCTGTCCTGTCAGTCTCCATGGGCAAGTATATAGCACTGGGCAGAGAAAGGCCTCTGACAGCAGCTGCACCAGTGATCTGCTTGCAGGGGGCACTTGCAGCGCCTGTGGCAGGATCTGAACGCGTGAGTGCATGTTTGCATCCCCTACTCATGGGCATTCCATCTGTCAATTCCTTACCTGGCATGTTGTCTTATGTACCCTCTAGCTGGTACATCCATCCTTTGAGGCCGTAGCAGGGAACAAGCTTCACGTGTCTGTTTAGCATGCAAAATGTCAGAACACTTTACAGGGATGCCTGCAGCCTGTGCTATTCTCCAGCCTTGTTGGCACCCTTGTGCCCAGATTTCACACGTATTCAATGGACAGCTTTCCCAATGTCTGTTGGCAAATGGCTTACACCTTTCTGAGGTCATCAGACTCCTGATTATGGTGGGGGGAGGGATTCCTCAGTGGCTATGAGCAGCCACCTGGTACACTGTTAGTGGCTCTGTTTTACTTTGCATTTTTTAAATAATTCTTTTAAAAAATATGAGTTGCTCCTGTAATGGTTGACCAAGCACTTACCAGTGATATTTTTTCCCACAGAGCTATCCACAGGCTTAAACCTCTGAGATAGCCCAACTGTTTATGCAGATGGTCAGTGGTCATTCTTTGTGAGTCACCACCATGTATGCTGCTCTCAACTTCCCTTCTCTCTCCAGCCAGATCAGATCTGTGTTCATTTTCATTGCCACTGTGACCCATTCCTGTTTTGTACCTCTTCTAGTGTCTCAATGTACCAAGGATCTTCAGGGATGGGCGATATCCCTTCTAGCACCTTGTCTGGCATAGCTGTTGGGTCAGTCACTGGGTGGTTCAGGCCCAACATTACCTGGCATTTGTCACAGGACTGGCAGATAAGATACTGTGCTGTTGTAAGTGCATATGCCACTTCTGTAGTGTGATTTTGTGCCATGGCTTGGTCAACAGACCCTCACTCTGCCCTCACTGGATATCCCCAGTGATGGACTCCACTTACTGCATAGCTAGCAATTGCTGTTCTGGTGCCATATATCGAGCTTCTTCCCCTTCTGTGCTTGGGACCAGAATCCCTTTGGAACTATTTAGGTTGTTTCTGCTGTTGTCCCCAGCTGTAGTCCTCAGGGCTTCTAGTGACCTCTAAAATAAATGGACACTAGGCCACCTGGACACGATTGCTTAGCCTGCCCCACAAGAACCTCAGTCTGTTCAAAAGCCTCTTGAGCCCTGTTGTCCAATCCCACACAGTCCCACTTTTAATTAGATTACATATGGGACAGGTCACTTGGGCAAGGTGGGGATAAAATGTGCCAGTGCACAGTAGTCCCCACTGCACCTGCTTAACATCCACTGGCAGAGGCTGCTGTAAAATTTTCTCCAGGACCTTGTCGGATATCATGAATGTCTTACCCACCCTAAGACTTCCCAAACTTTTGCTGAGCCAGGCTCTTGCACCTTGGGGCACCGATCTCCCATCCCCATCCCTTCCGGTGTGCAGTACACCTCCAGATGTTTTCCTGTGACACTCTCAGAGTTTATCACGACATCCAGGTATGGAAGGAACGTTTTCATAGTGGGTTGGCAGGATAACAGCACAAGGTCCAGAGCCCCCATCCCATGGCAAATGTAGGTCGCCTTAGGGGAGTACTCTGAGGGTCATCTCTGTCTGTTCCAAGTGAATGAAAACTGGTCCTGGGGCTCACTGGCTAAATGAATACTAATGAGAGCATTAGCAAGATCTAAAGCAGAGGGATGGGGTCCCACCCCCGTCTCAGAGTTCAGTCGGAGGGGGTGGCAGTGTTGGGTACAGCAGCATGGACGGAGGCACTGCCCCATTCCTCTCTCTGTAATCGTTATTCTCCACGAGCTGTCCAGCTTCTTCCCAGCCATGCCTGACTATTAAAGGGACTTTAATAGGGTGGGATGAATGATTTCTGCCTCTTCCAGTGTGTTGATGGTGGCTGTGATTTCTTTGTATCCCTGATATATGTGAGGCAGGCAGTCTCGCTGGTCCCACTTAGCCCAGCTGTGTGTCGCTGCCTTTGCCACTTGCACCCTCAGGTGGAATTCTCTGACTGGTGTGCGGGGTGTACCCCAGAAGCACATCCACCCCCATATGACAAACAGTGTATTCCTGGCAGGAAAGGGAGAGTCACCCGCCCTGAGTCTTCTTCACTTGCACTCCCGTTTCCATTTAGGAACAATCCTTTAAGACAAAACCTTATTTTAACCTATAAGAACTTTTTTTAGCCAGAAACTGTTTTCTTACTTTAACTTTGTTTTTTACATTTTTAAATTTCCTACTCACTGTTTTTTTTTTCTTAACATAATACTTTAAAGATCTAGTCACAAAACAGAGCAACATAACAAAACAAATTTACCAGTTATCAAGAGAGCTGAACCCAAGCAACATTTATGAAACAAAGCGAGGTCACTAGTCCATATATAACTAAATTACAAGGTTCTTACTTTCTACAGGTCTTATGCAAACATTTTTGCTTAGATTTCAAAAGGACTCTTACATTTTTTTTCCTTTGGTATCACATGAGTATAAGAGTTACTGAATGTTACATTTCAGCTAGGGCAGGATAAAATAACACAACTTCCAAATGACCTTGAACAGCAAAACCATCTTAGTACGAGCAAGAAAAAAAGGAGAAGGGAGAAACTACACGGAGAGCCCAAAGTCTTTACTTGTTAACCTGTAATTGCAGTTCAGGACACCAAGGGCTCCTGTTCCCCTGCAGAACTGAGGGAAAAGCAATTCCAGTAGCGTGGGTTGGACAGGAGACTCACTGTTGGGTCCAGTGGCAGCAAGCTGGGCCAATAGCACTTGAATTCTCCCAAGTAAACATGGTCTTATCCAGCCTCGTGTTGGAGACCAACCATGAACCCTGTACTGGGATATAATGGAGGTTGCACAGCCTCTCCATGGTAGAAGTTTGCACAGCCTCTTCTACCATATTTGACCTTTGTTCTCCTATCTCCTTGAAGAATACAACCTGCTGTGTCTGCATACCAGCCCCCGATGCAAAACTAGATAAAGTACCAGAAATGTTAGGAGACTCCCCGATGCCAGATTAATCAATACCTTCGATAAGGTGTCCTGTGTGCCTTGATGATTCCAGAACTGATGTGTTGTAATTAAGCTTCATTAGCCTTAGGAAAATTAGCCCAACCAAACCTCATTCCTTTTACCTTGCATCAAGAATTGTTAAAGCATGATTTTTACTTGGGTCTTTTCCTTGTACTGACCTATAAAATAAACACTCTGGCTTTCCCATCAGGAACGTGCAGCCCTCCCGTCCCCAGCTTTTCTGTTATGTCTGTATGTCTGTGTGTGTCTTATTTCTCATTCCCTGCTGCTCTTAGGTTCATGAAGCATACCCACGCAGGTCGCGGGCAGCCTAGTAATTGGGCATCCAAGGCTGCCTCCATTTCCCCAGGGCCCCCCAGGCTAAGCCATAAGGGGCACCTTTGACATTTGCCTGAGTCAAGCAGCTCCAAAGCAAACTATTCCCTAGTGACACTGATTTCCTGTGCAGGATCACTATTAATACCTCCATCAGCATGCTGAGTCATGGATTTCCCCTTTCTGGGCATCAGGGACTGGGCTTGAGGGACGTTGGCTAGACTTCTTTTTGTGGTATTGGGATTTGAACTCAGGGCCTTCAGACTGCTAGACAGGCGCTCTATGACTTCAACCATGTCCCCAGCCTATCTATTCTCATCTTCACATTTATCTACTTCTCCCGCCACATCAAAGACTAAGGTGGAGGATGCCTTTCCCATATCCTTTTCCAACTGCAGTTTCTCCTTGAAGGAAGCAATTTTCCTATGGGCGGATAGCCCACCTTCAGTTGCATATTTCACAGCTCATATTAACATAGCTTCTGCAGTTCTTCACACATGTGCTACTTTTGGGGATGCAGTGGGGTTACCCCCAAGGTTGCTCCCCTCTGACTCATCTTTCAGTCCATCAGGTCCCTGTTAGGGTACCAAGTGTGGCATGAGTTTCCTTGGAAGGCCTAAAGAGTCACGTGGCTCCAAACTGGGATGACACACAATGCCCAAACAATGACTCAAACGAGTTCAGCATGAATGAATAAAATGAGTTTTGGAAAGGTTTACTTCCAGAACAGAGGATAATTACAGAGGACTATATTACCTGGCATGGCCTGTAACTCAACAGCTGTCGCCTGTAACTCTCCTGACCCCTCAGAAGCTACCAAGTCCTGTATACCAAACTCTTCACTTATGTAGCTTTAAATCTATAGCAGAGATCTGGACCAGAGCAGCAGCTAAGTTCAGAAACAGCACAAGTAACTACAGCTCAAATATAAGACAGAGACCCTGGGGAGTTACACGCTTATGCTTGCTCCACCCTTGTTTTTATCAGGGCTCCTGCTGACCTTGGCTGACACTATCTGGCCATGGGAAAGAGGGCTTGTTGTGCTGCAGTCTGGCATGGAGAACTAAGTGATGGTTTACTGCAACATGAAGTCCCTCTGGCCAGGAGTCAGAGGACTAGTTACACTATAGCCGCGCCAACCAACGCACTCTGATTTAAACCAGCCTGACTGATAGGAGTTGGATAGAGACATGCCACTTCTCTGTGCCCACAGGGAGCAACAAGTGATCACCGCTTGTGTGGACGAGGGAGGGCACAGCACTCGCTTGGAAAGAACCAAGTCTCATGTTCTGAGCTCTGACCACTGCCCTGCACAGTGAGCTGACAGTTACCCAGATGAAAACATCAGCTTGTGTTGGGTCTTTTCTGCCAAAGGATTTAATCAGAAACTACCGCTGCTGCAAATGTTAGTCTCACTAACTCGCTTCCTATACACTGATAAGTTTCTATTAAGAACAAAAGCTTGTTATCCTCAGCTGGATCGGGGCAAGAATTCCGCTAGATTCCCTGGTTCCAGAGCTGATAACCAAAAATGGTTACTGCTTCCTTGAACTTTTAGACTTCTTTGTTCCCAAAGCCCCCTCCCAACCTGGCCCCTTTCTGATTACCCAACCGCATAGACTGTGAACTCCCAACCTGCCCAATCCAGGGGCAGGGGAGGGACAACATGGTGTTAGATAAAAACCCTGCGGACTTCCCCCTGGTGTGCACCCTTCTGCAGAAGTAAATTTTGCCTTGCCTATTGACTTCAAGTACTGTTGTCTCTCTTGTGACACCCCAATATCATAAAAATATTTCTAACACACCAGACCAGCACACATCTTCAACAAGACGCGTGTGTTCCACACATAAGCTAGATACCATGTGACAAGCAGGTGTGTGCTCCATGAGTAAGCCAGATCACAGCAATGCTTCAGAGGTCAGTTTTCACTTTATTCAGCAGTGTACGCTGACAATGGGATGGTTCTTCCACTAGGACTGTTGGGTTAGGCTCTGAGGGGTTATAACAGAGGAAGGGACACCAAAGGACAGGACCACAGGACAGCGACTGGTCACAAAGAGGGCATCATGGAATAAGAAGCCCCTGAATTTTCTCATTTTCTTTCTGAATATCCTAAGTGTGCATCACCTGATACAGAAGGCAAAGACAAGTAGCCCTGTGTGACAGCCAGCACTCCCTATAGAGCTGGTGCTTTGGGATGCTGGCTGCTTTTCTAGAGGTGAAGTCACACTAGCCACCACTGAGCACCTCCCCGGGTGTTGGTCAGCTGGCCCTGCTAAGCCACCAGCACTGAACATTTCCAGCTGTTCAGTACAGGCTAATTCTAGCTGTCTGACAGCTGGACCTGCAGTGTCTGTTCTTGGAAGTCTGTGCAGACAAGGAAAAGTGGGGGAGGAACTTTGATTTTTCCCAAGAAAACCAGAAGAAGGCAGAGGCCAGGACTCCTTCTGGTCAGACTCAGGCCTCCACAGGGAGCTGGCTTCTCAGTCCTTCAGCTGAGACACCTCATGCAGATACGCGGCCAGCATCTTGGTTCCTTCTATGTAGTTATGCCTAGTGAAAGAACAGATCACCTGTCAGCTGCTGGCAAGGAGTCAGCACTCAGGTATGTAGGGATTCTTCCCCAGGAAGGCTGCATTTCTTCTACAGAGCTTCCCCGTCCCAGCCTGGAGTCCTGCTTGCCTTTAGAATTCGGCCACCTTGTTCTCAAGTGCAGGTTCAGTCCGACTGCCTCTCTCCCCCAACCAATCCTGACCTAGTCTAGGAATGGGTTCATCTCACCCAGGGCCCTGGTTGTGAATGGCTCACCTTCATCTAGGTCCCATCATTGTTTCTGAAGGCCAAGCCTCCACCTCTGCTTCCCCAACCCCTCATGGAGGGTCTTTGCTCTGTCCTTATCTCACATGTCCATCCTGTTTACCCCAGGATGGGGCCTTGCTTCTCGTCTTCCTTAGCAGCTCCAGGGCTCAGATGCTGCTCCCTGTGCCCACCTGCCCAGTTCTCTCCTCACTGCACTAACCAGAGGCTATCTCCTTCCCACAGGCTGCAGGAATGCCAGTATACCGTCTCATTGTAAGCTGTAAAAGGAGCTTAAGCAGATAGCAAAGCAGAGAGGGTTTTAGGAGTGGTACATAATGAAAGTGATGAACACAGAACACTGGTTGAACCTTGATTCCATAAACCACCACCAGCAAGCCTGGTCCCTACCTCATGTGGGAAGTTTTCACAATCAAATACAACTGGAGGTGGAATGGTCACAGAGCTGCTGCCTCCCACTTGCTTTTCTTAGAAGTAGGGCAGCTGCGCTGGGTAGGTGGAGATGTTCGGTGCTGGGGGCTTAACACAAACAGATGATCAAAGCCCTGGAGTCTCACCTGTTCAGCTTTTCATTCTGAGAGTGGGCACCATCATCTGCCGACCCCACTGGTAACAGCATGACATTCCTGCCTGTGGCCTCCTGAAAGGTCAAGGTCACAGGAATGCTGCCACCTTCCCTGGTCAAGTCTGGTTCAACACCAAAGACTAGAGAAAGTGGGATAAAAGAAATGATGAGCTTTGAGCCAGATGTAGTGCTGCATACCTATAGTCCCAGTTACTTGGAGGCAGAGATTGGGAAGATCACGGTTGAGTACAGTCTGGGCAAAAAATTAGTGAGATCCTCATTTCAACCAACAAGCTGGGCCTGATGGTGCTTGCCTGTGACCCTAGCTTCTTGGAGGCATATGTAGGAGGACTGAGGTCTGAGGCTGGCCCTGGGAAAAAATCAATACCCTAGCTGAAAAATAACTAAAGCAAAAAAGGGTTGGGGGCATGGCTTAAGTTGTACAGTACCTATCTAGCAAGCATGAGGTCCTGAGTTCAAACACTAGTACCACCAAAAAAGAAAAATAGAAACGATGAACTTTGGGGCTTGGAGGCCAGAGATCCATCACAGGCCACCACCCAGCAATACTGAGTCAGACCAACATGTCCTGATGCAGTCAGCTGGGGGCACAGGCCCATCCCACATCCTGGCCAGAGCACCATAGACAGGCAATGCACAGGGTCCTCAGACATGCTCAGGGCCCTGTCACCTGTCCCCAAAGAGCATCCAACCTGTTTTCATCGCTCTTCTCCCAGCCATGTAATGAGGGTGATTGAAGTCAGACACCCAGGGCTTCCCACCATGGCCCATGTACACCTTAAAGCTGTTGGGGCTGTGCAGCTCAGCAAACTTCTCCGTCAAGTAGCTTGTAACCTACGTCATAAACAGAAGAGACACGTTATTTTGTAAGTCTGACATCTGACACAATGGGAGTGACCAATGGGCTACAAAGAGTCTTCTATGGCGAGTCTGCTTTGAAGGGCCTATGAGTCTACAATGGGCCTTATTTTCTGCTGCTGAAAAGTGACCTGCTTAACATGATAGCAGCAAAAGGGACTTAAGAAGCAAAACCCAGTTATTTGAAAGTAAAAGGCAATGTTTTAATTTTAAGCAATTCAACCTTTATATAGCAGTTCTAAATGATGATAATACTTACAGATTAAGTTTAAAAACAATGTTCTCTGATTTGCTTTAGGCTATGGGCAGGATATTTTGTGTCCATCCAAAATTCTTAGGTTGGCACTTTAAACTCCACTAAGTTTGGAGGCTAGGGCCCTTGGAAGTAGTTATGGTTAAATGAATGACTAGGGCAAGGCCCTGATTGAACAGGATGAGTGTCTTTGTAAGGGGAGACACCAGAGAACCTGTGCGCACTCTCCATCGTGGGCGCACACAGCAGAGGGCACCAACTGCAAGCCAGGAGTGGACCCTACCAGACGCCATCTGCTGGCACCTTGATCTTGGACTTTCCAGCTTCCAAAAACGAGAAGAAATAAATTTCTAACATTTAGGTCACCTAGTCTGTGACAGGCAGACTAAAAGACTAATGAACATTTAGAAAATGATCACAAGCTAAATTCCATCTGGATATAAAATAGACCCAGAAGCTGACACAGGGATATGGCCTCAAGAAGAAATCTCAGTTCTCATATGAAAAGCAGGCCTCAGAGTTCTCTTTCTGGAAGCAAATACACAGCTTCCCTCTTCATGAAACCTCCCTGCCCGGTATGGACACACACATGACTGCACGATGAGTCCCACTGACCCTCTGCTTCTGGGACCCTCCCTCTGTTCCTTACTGCCTAAGAGAGGTGGTCCCTGGACTCTTACATGACATTTGGCCCAAAGTCACCATCTAACCCAAATCCTTGGGGTGATGTCAGAGTTCAGACTTCAGCATACCTCTGTAGTAATGAAGGTCACTTAGGTGTGACTCTTGTTCATATGGCCTTCACCTCTGAGAAATCCTGTACTGCTTATTCTAGCAAGTACTAGGTAGACAGGAATACTGTTTCTGCCCTACTGAAAACCTCTGTTCCCCAAAGCCTGTGACTACACCATAGCCTTTGCCCACTTTCCCCACCCCCACCTGCACCCCATGCCCCACTTGCCTGCTCACTGACAACTTCAGGGATCATGTCTGGCACAAGCCTGATGGAGAATTTGCCAATCACCTTCCTAGGAATCACAGTCTTGGCCCCCGACCCAGAGAAGGCACCTTCGATGCCATGGAGGGAGAGGGATGGGTACCGCCACCGGTGCATCAGGATGTCTTTCTGCAGAATCACAACAGAGGGTACAGCTTAGCCTGTCTGCTCACTGAGGAGATAGGATGTTGACTGAGCAGCCTGCTGCTCCCAAGACAGGACCCAGCCAGGGTGCTGACAGCACCAGAAGGAGGTACCACAGGTAGGGACCCACATGGCTGGGCTAGTTAGAGCCCACCCAGTATGCTGCACCTGCTGCTACATTCCCAAAGGAGGGCTATGCTGTCTCATGAGCTGATGCTGACTATGCCACTGGGACGACATGCTCTGACCCTGCTGCCTCCCAGCTCCCCCACAAGCTCAAATTGGCCTGTCTCTACTGGCCAACCAGTGCCTCCTACAGGACTCTCGGATCAGACTCCCCCAGGCCTGCTGGCCCTACTCCCCGGCAAACCCATGGCACTTGGCCTGGCAGCTCCTTCTGCAGTGCTTTGCTGCTTTGTCTCTGGAGAAGAGGAAACTCAAAGGCCAAGCCTGGC
Organism: Castor canadensis; assembly: GCF_047511655.1. Taxonomy (NCBI): domain Eukaryota; kingdom Metazoa; phylum Chordata; class Mammalia; order Rodentia; family Castoridae; genus Castor; species Castor canadensis. The sequence continues at coordinate 4,503,125 of NC_133389.1, forward strand.
CTACTCCTTTTGCGTTCCAGGGCCTAGAAGCAGAGCCCATTGCTGGATTGATTAATGGTGGCTACATGGAAGGTACTGGATTGACATCCACAATTCATAAGACAGAAGTAAACTAATTAGGAGAAAAGTCACCACAGACTCTGGACAAATGGCTCTCACCTTCGCACTTGGCCCTTTCAGGATAACTGAAACTAATCTCTAGGCTAAAGAAACCACTCTACAAACCGAAATAAAGCCAGAGACGCCTGCTGGCAGGAGTGCAGGAGCGCCCTTTACTGTCTCTGCGTATCTCCTCTGTGCTCAAAAGTGGACTGTGCTACTCAGGAATCCTCACCGCTCCCAGCCTGCCACACCCTGCTTTCTGGATGTCTGTGCTATCTGAGAACTCGTGCACACATTTCCTGCTAGGAGGAGACTCAGCCTAGGACGTGAGCGAGCCCTGGCAGACTGCACAGGGTGGGTCCTGGGTGGTACCTTGCAGCCGTGCAGAAGGGTCTTAGCCCCCACATCCCTGGCGTACTCCTCCATGTCAAAGTCGATGCAGTCGTACAGCCCCTGCTCCTCGTCAGTCACAGGCGCCACGGCCTCATTGATGCCAGGGATGAGGATTTCCCCTTTCCTGCCTGTCAGAGAGCCTGAGGGAAGCGCAGAGGGTGCAACGTTCAGATGAGGCAGCAGAAGCAGCTTCCCAGCTGCACCAACTCCAGGAAGTCAGACCTGGGGAGATCTGCAGCTCACACTCCCAGCCACATGGGCGGCAGGAGGCAGGAGCACAGAGAATGGCTTCAGTAGTGACATTCTTGAGCACAAGCTACCGCTCCAAGTACCTTATGCCAGGAAATCATTTAATTTTCACAACAGCCATTATTCCCATTTTTCAGATGAAGAGATGGAAGACAGGTGGAATGCGTAAGGTGCCCTTGGTCATGCACCAGCATGCTAACCAAGCAGCACACTGCAAGCAGGCTCACTCTAAAACCCCATGCTACCCAGTGTGTCTTTTCCATGTGCATTCCACAAGAAACTAGCTGTCCCAGGTGGAGGGGGAATCTAGAAATGGGGCAGAGCAGATCTCAGCCTCAGACATGATGCTACCTCACCTGTGGCAGGTCCGGCCCCCAGGGGAAGAAAAGGAGGCTGGCAGAACTACATGGGAAGGCACAGCCCCATTCCGTCTTACACTAGCAAGATGCTGGGAACAGGAAGCTGTGGTGGTTCTGCTTCACCAAGCAGGGAACCTTGTGTGGCCAGTTTAACAGCAAACACATGCCTCCCAGAAATGAAAGGTACAGTGGCCAGGGGAAGGAAAGCATCCTGAGGTTCTAGAACACAGGTTGGACAGCATCTGGGGTGAACCTGTGGGCTTTGGGAGGCAGCGTCAGGCTTCAACAGGTAGTGACAAAGTATGGGATGGTCCCAGGCAGAGCAGGAGGGAACGGAGGCAGAAATGAAGCCTGGCAGTCTTTAAAGAAAACAGTGAGGGAGGGGAAACTTGTTAGAATTGGAGACCAGTTGGCTTGTGAAGAATACTGAGATGTACCAAATGCTGAGGACAGACAGCCTGGAAATAATGCCTGCCTACTTCCCCAAGCCACACAGTACTGACAGAGCGAACACCAGCTCACCCATCAGGAAAATGAGATCCGTCATGGCCTCATGCACCGAGCCACCATACACCCCAGAATGGAGGTCCTTGTCACTGCATTCCACCTGGGCAGAAACAAAGGCCACATTATTTGGCCACTTAGTGGGAGCTTATTTTTATCATACACTGAACAAAGAACATTCATAAGACCTAACAATTTTCCAAATCAAAATCTCCCTCAAGGAGCAAAGCCAGGAGCTTCCCAACTAAAAAATTCAGAGAGCAAAAACACGTGTGGATGTGCTGACCATTGCACTAGGATGCCAACTAAAGGTGCTCTGGGAATGCTGGCCACAGGTGATGGACACTGCAGGGTAACCTCTCCAGTACTCAGAGCCTTTTCCAGAGGAAGGGCAAGGCCCTGCTGTCCTTTCACAAACCCCGCCCCAATCTTCTAAGAGAGCCATACACAATGTGAACCATGACCAATAAACCTCAGGACCTGGGTTCAGATTCATCCCATAACTAACTAGTCGTGTACCTAAGGAGGCAGCTAAGTGCTATGTACCCAGTCCCCACCTGTAAGGGGAACAGGAAACATGCTCACTTACAGCACCAGGTCACTTGTAACATGCAGAATGTGCCATGCCAGGTGAGTGTGTAGTGCAGCGATGGCCCTGATTTCTGCCCTGTTCAGGTGATAAAGACCTGTATAGACAGGACTGTCTCATTACCTAGCACCTGGGCAGGAGGGACCATCACCCTTATCTGAGAGGTAATTTCTGCCCATGAGTGGCAGAAGTCTCTGCTGTCCTGCGTGATTTCTCCTTATCTGGTGGCAGGGCTCTGTTCTCTCAAGTCATGGGATGAGAGCTTAGGTGCTGAAGTGTGAGCACGTGCACTTTTAAAGGGAAGGGTTCCTCAAATGTTTGTATATGTCTCGGTCTTCTGAGATGGACTGGCATTTGATTTCTTTTTAACTGCTCTAAGGCAACATTACAAACAATACTGTCCTAGTTTGACATCACTATGACACTGACTTCTGACCTCAGAAGTACACTGCCGTGCTTAGGGTATTAGGAAGGTTTATGGAACCTAAGACACAGGCACTGGGCCAGCTCTGAGTTGCTCTTTCACTCGTGACTGATGTCTTGGTACTTGCCTCCAGCAGAGCACCGAGGAACAAGCAGGCTTAGGCATTAGCGAGAAATGAAGGGAGGCTGCAGAAAGCAGCACCATACCTCAATGAAAAAGTAGCAGATACCCCTGAGGCCGTACGTGATACAAGGCTTCTTCTTCCCCAGCCAGTAATTGTCAGAAATGCAGATGTAATCCACATCTTTAAAGAACTTGTCTTTCTGAGCAAAAATCAGCTCGTCCAGGCCTTCGGAGCCAGACTCCTCCATGCCTTCCAGGCAGAACTGCACGTTGACAGGAACCTCCTGTGAGAGAGACAGCAACAGGACATTCAGTTTTCCTACTTTCCTTCCAAAGTAACACATGGGAAACCACCACTGCTTTGAAACTGTAAATTTCAAATATCTGACCTCCTCCTGACCAGTCAGAGGTAGGTACTGGCCTGCGGGGGCCCAGATTCGGAAGCAAAGGCCCTCTGCACCATGCCAGGGCTGCACCCCTCCTAGGATGACCCTATCAGGAACACAAAGTAAGTGCACGCAGAGAGTGAATGAGGAGCTCCAGGAAGCCAGAACTGCTCCTTCTGTGACAGAGGGACAAAGGACATAGGCTTGAAGAATAGTACTGAGTCCTCCCTGTCACAGAGACAGTCACTGTTAACGTAGGGCAAGTGAGCGAGACTTCTCCTGTGCTGAGCGGGCCTCCTGCACTGTCAGCATCACTCTGTACAGAAGAGGTGCTTTTTCCTAAGGAGCTCAAAGTAACTGCAAGCAGTGACATCATGGTGTCTGGATCATGTTTTCTGAACAATTTTCCAGGTCTAGCTTCAGAGGGTGTGGCAGGTGACCCATGCACAGATAAGAAAGGGATGCTACATGAGTCAGGTGACTAGCCAGAGGCTACACGGGGTACAGAGCAACAGGGCCAAAACATAGACTCAAGTCTAGAAAGTCCTGGTTCAAACCCACGGTTGACTACATTGTTCACTAGATGCAACCCTCCTACCCCTCCAGTCACTAAGCATGCCCCATTCCTGCTCTCCTTCTTCTCTTCTCAAGGACATGGACATACCGAAAAGGCATACATGGAGCTACTTGGATGGCTCTGTCCTGTACACAGCCACCCCTCACCTCCATGGGCCTCAGACCCTGAGGCACCTTTACCTCAAGGCTAAGGGCTCTGTGGGGCCCTGGAGGGGATGAGGCGTCCTGGTTTCTGCATCTACCACGCAGGCTGTCCGTAGGCAGTTGGTTAGTTCTCTTCCGTGAAAAATGATCCCTGGATCAAGAGGGTCTGAAACCCTTTTCAGATCTCTTCTATTATTTCATCAAGACACAAGATAAAAGCCAGATGCAAAACCTATCTATATAGCATTATCACAACTAAGTTAAAAGCCATCAAAAAGCTTGGTAGGTAACAAAATATTAATAGGTATTTTGAGGGTTTCTAGCAATTTTTTTTTCTTTCAACTTTTCTGCATCTTATCAACTTTGAATAATGAGTGGATATTTCATAGCTGAGAAAAATACTTTTTAAAAATAAAATCTATTTTTAGAAGGATATAAATCACACAGACAGAATGAAGAATTTGCCCAACATCCTAAGGCCGGTTACATCCTGGCAAGTGGCCACATTCACAAGGATGGTCAATGACTAGGAGTTCATGTCTGGGTTAGGGGTTTAACTCTGTAACTCAGTTGGACAGTTTGGGAGCAGTTAGCCATGAATGACAGCAATATGCAAAGGTTCTTCAAGGTCTCTGAGACAGAAATACCTCAAAGAAACCTTCCAACCTGTAACAGTCTCTTAAATTGCCACTCCCCTAAAGCTTAATCCTTTTCTCACTCTATAGTAAACCACCCCAGGCATCAGATGGACCTGGGGCAGGGAATTCCACACAGGTAATCTCTTTAATTAAGCAAGACAAAGACCCAGATCCATAGGTTGCATTCTAGGATCAGATGGACCTGGGGCTGGGAATTCCTCAGTAAGTACTCCAGCTCCAAATGCTGATCCATCCTTTTCACCCTAGAGATGACTGCTTTCAGTCTATTCAAAGTGTTCTCTTTTCCTAACAAACTTCGCTATCCCTCTCACTGTATTTTCCTGTCTTGCCGGAATTACTCTCTCGCCAGATGCAAGGGCCAAAGACCAAGGAGGACAGCTGTGCTGACTTTCTGGTATAGCACTTGCCTGGCATGCCTGACAGCCTAGGTTTCATCCCCAGCATGTGCCAAAAAAAGAAAAGGAGAGGAAGGAAATTCAAATTCCATGTGTTAGAAGTAATCTTGCTGAGAAGTCAGTGGTATGACCTTTGAGCATTTGTAAAACAATTAAACTTTTAACATTTTCTAGAGTTGGAAAGGAAACAGTTGTGATCTTAAGTCTGAGTCACCTGTGCCAAGGTTGGGGATGCTTGGTTTCTCCTACTGTAATCTTAACAGTATTTATTGCTCAGGTAGGACTAGGTGAATTGGACGAATCTAAGGGGACATACCTGACCAGTTTTCTGAAATGCTTCTAGGGCATTCATCCAGCCGGCCACTGGCCCCTTATCGTCAGTTGAGCCTCTCCCATACAATTTGCCTAGAATGACAATCAGCAAATTCAGTTATGGCTACAGCAAACATCTGATAATTCTTTAGCACAACCACATGGGGAGAGGTAGGGGAAAGGGTGTTCCCTCTTCAGCCAGAAGCCTCCATCCACTCCTATTGCTGGAATTCACAGGGGATTTCCCACAATCAAAGAGGCAGTCATGTGGGTGCCCACACGACCTCTTCACTTTACAGCATGTTGACAGCTAGCTTGTGATAAGGGCAAGAACTCACAGAGCAATTCCAGGAAACATCCACCAGTTGGGTTAGCTCATCAAAATCTAGTTACTGTAAGCAACAACCTGTGGCAACACAGGTGGGAAGTATGGCACTTTGGAAGCATATGCGCCATTGTCACAAAACACCACAAACCTCACCCTCTCCTCTGGATATAGAAGAGGGCTTGCATTTTTATTATTTCCTTCTTTCTTTTGTTGTCATTTAAAACTACAGGACATGACACTACTTCAGATCAGAGGCATCAGTTCTGAGTCTGCTGGGAGGTGCCAGGTATAGAGAGATACCTAGGGGACACTTTGGGAGCAAGTCTGAAGAGGTGTGGAGGAGTAACAGCTTGGAAGAGGGGCAGGACTCAGCAACATAACAAGTGCTGGGAGGCCTTAGTAGGGTAGGAGCAGAGGCTTGGAAGGAGCTGGGGAGGGCAAGGGACTAGGACAGGAAAAAGTAGTTTCTGGTGTAGGCGGCTGGAGGACTGTGCCTTTCACATAAAAGTGAGAGGTGGGCTGTGGAGGGAAGACGATGGTGAGGGAACTGCCATAAAGACCCATGGGCTTGACCCTCATGAGGAACCAAGTGCACACAGAAGGCTCACTCAACAACTAACTACGTGAGCCATCACACCGTGAAGAGAACAAGTGCCATTTCAGGAAAGATGCTAATTTCAGTGAAATGACTCTTCTGTGGTACTGGGGCTTGAACTCAGGGCCTACACCTTGAGCCACTCCACCAGCCCTTTTTTGTGATGGGTTTTTTCGATATAGGGTCTCAAGAACTATTTGCCTGGGCTGGCTTTGAACTTCGATCCTCCTGATCTCTGCCTCCTGAGTAGCTGAGATTACAGGTGTGGGCCACTGGAGCCTGGCGTCTTTCTGTTTTGCAGTCAGGAACACAGTCCACACTAGCCAAGGAAGGTCTGAAGTTAGATCATATGCCCAGTCAGACAAAAGGGTCTGGAACTCAGTCCTGAGGGGCAAGGCTTGAAGGCAGGGGCTTGTTTTTGGTCAGGGACTACTGTAGATAGAATCAGTGAGAATTCAGAAGTGAAAGCAGAGCACCTTCACGTCAGGAGGGTGGTGGAAGATGGACCAGTCTCCAGAGGTCCTGGAGGAGGGGCTGAGGAAAAGACTGCTGTCCTCCCAATGCCCCAGAACAGTGCAGCAGCAGCTCTAAATCAGGGGGAAGCACTAGGCAACAGACTTTGGAGGACAAAGGGCCTCAATTTAGAATGTGTGTCAGGAGCAAAAGAAAGCCCAGTAGGCCCATGCCAGAAGGACTCACTTCCATGAGAAAAGGAAAGCCCTTGGAGCTTTCAACAACCGAGGTACGTGTCAGAAACTTCCAGAACCCAATCTCTAGCTAAAGTTAAAAAAATCTATACTGACCGAGTATGGTGGTGCACCTCTATAATCCCAACACTTGGGAGTCGAGGAAGGAGGACTGAAAGTTCCAGGCCAGGAACTTTCATAGTGAGACCCTGTCTCAAAAAAAAAAGACCTACATAGTGAGATCCTGTCTGTCACCAACCAAAACAAAACAAACCCCCAAAACCCAATCTATATTGGATATTATAATAGAAATGTTTTCGCAATGTTAAAAGTGAGACTATTCCAGCCAGGCGTCGGTGGCTCATGCCTGAAATCCTAGCTACTCAGGAGGCAGAGATCAGGAGGATCGCAGATGGAGGCCAGTCTGACAAAGAATTCTTGAGACCATATCTCAAAAATACCCAATGCAAAAAGGGCTAGCAGAGGGGCTCAAGTGGACAGTGCCTGCTTAGCGAGTGTGAGACCCTGAGTTCAAGCTCCAGTACCAAAATAAGTGAGACTTTTCCTCTGGAACAGCCAACAGGTGCTGGGATGCACCATCCTCACCATCTCGCTCCACCAGGGTGAAGGGCTCACTATCCCAGCCATCCTCCAGGGCCGCAGGTTGCACATCCAAATGCCCATAAACGCACACCGTTTTCTTCTGGGGGTCACTGCCCAACTTGCCCAGCAGAATGGGAGGAAGTGGTATCTCCGAGCCATCAGGGAGCTGGCAGGAGAGCAATGGAGAACAGCCTCGTTAATAAAATCAGAATTTACAGCAGCCATTATTAAATATGCCTGGTGCTTTTTTATCTTTGTCATCAATCAACCTCTGCTGTACAGTTTAAGCTCATACTGCGCAGCAGAGTCACTAATAAGATTTTACTTTCTTGGAATCTGAAGTGCCTACCTGAATTTCATCTACCAACTAGTTTGGTAAATTTTTAAAGGCAAAACATTATGCAGCCTGAGTTTGGGAGGCAATTTAATTATTTTCTAAAAAGAAGGCTAAACACAACTACAATCTTAAATGGAAAAATACCTTTTTGAAATTCTGTTTGTAGACGACTGTTATACACAGGATGGACCACAAACTAAGACATAAAGACACAATTCACTTTATACCACACTAAAGATGGTACTCCTTCTCAGCTTTGTCCCAAGGCCCTTTCCGTCATCCATCCTCTGATAAGGATGGGTGACAGGACAGTTGTCACAGAATTCTCTCTGTCTAGAGGAGAAATGCAGGCAAATCAGTCAGATCTTCTCCAACCTTCCCATCAGGTCAGTCAGTGATAGAGTGCTGGCCCAGCACATGGAAGGCCCTGGGTTCCATCTCCAGCACATTCCCCAAAAAACACGAGCCTGGACATATTCTGGCTTCTCATTCAAGTGGTAATTCCCATACAAATTAAACTGATAATGAAGCTAAACTAACAATTTACAAAGAAGAGGTAAAACCAGCAGCAAATGAAAATGACAACCAGATAAGAACAATGCTGGTGATGGGCTGAGCAACTGTTTGACCCCCAAACTCCAGGGCTCCTGAGCATTGAGTGTGTCACATGGCAGGGAACTCAGTAGGTGGTGGAATTCTTGTGAGGATGCAGGCAGGACTTTTTTCTCTGTGAAGTTTTCTTATAAATACCCAAGCAACTCTTGTAATCCAACAGCTACTATGTACAGTGGGTGGGCCTGACATCTCTCACCCACTTGAGCTGCACTCAGTGCGGGTTTGCATGTCAGATCTCCTGAGGCACTGGGGCAAAGAATCCCTCCTCACACAATGCCTTTCCCCGTACAATGACTATATATCCTAAAAAAAAAAAAAAGAATCACTCCTCCTCAGACTTCCGTCCTGGTCACACAGGACAAATGGCAGTCACAGCCAGCTTTCAGCTGGCCTGAGCAGAAAAATGATTTCTAAATGAAAACAAATTTCCTGTAAATAAATTTCTATTCAACGATGCCTAAAATATTGAAATATTTTAACATTTTCTAAGAAGCTGATGGGACCTATATTGTTCAGACCTGATGGTTCTGAAATTCTCCAGGACCTGAACCTCCAGCCTCAACTTTCCTCCATGAGCCTGGACATACTGTGGCTTCTCATTCAAGTGGACACTCCCAGCTTCACATGCACACCTGTCTCAAACCATCCTCCCTTGCCGAACATGGAGCCCTGCTGCCAAACAGAGAGAAGACTGCGTACTGACCTCCAGCAAAAGTCTATACAACTGCAGAACTTCTCTCTCTCTTCCTTCCCACTCCCCCTTGAACCCAAGGCTTTTCACTGCTAGGCAAGCATTCTACCTCTAGTTACATTCCCCCCTCTGCATAACTTCTCTGTGGTGATGAAATCTCTCAATTCCTTGTTAAAAATCAATGGTACATAATTTGAAGTAGTACAATATCCATTTTATTCTTAAACAGAGGGCTGTTTCTTAAGAACTACCCCATAAAGTCAGTGGTAAAAGACAGACCTATTGTAATGAAGCAACCCTTAAAAGTTATTTGCCCCACCTAGTATTTTTATATGCTGGGAAAAAAAGGAAAGAGGAAGAAATCAAGTATGTTCCTAAGGAAAGCAAAATGAAAAACTTGGTCTGTTCTCCCAATACTGGGGGAGGAAATTATTGGGAAGCTGTATTAAATCTTACGTCAACTATTAAATTGTTGTCAGAAGAAAATATCAAAATAATAATACTGGACTGAGAGTCAGAAAGCCTGGATTTAAACCCTGCTTGACCCTACTGTGTGCTCCCAGGGGACTCAGCCCACTCCAATGAAGTGTGCACACTAAACTGAATGGCCACACCCAAATTCCAGGACTGTTATTTCAACTAATCAACCTAAATCTACATTCAAAAGAACTGGGATAAACCAACTCTCGTCATACCCTGCAATAGGAGTCTTCTAAACTCCTATTCTAAACATGCAATTCACATGGTACTGCAATCACCGGAATAATGTACCAAACATGGGACTGTCTACTTCAATTAGAAAGAAAACGAGCTATCCTCACCTGTCAGAATCCTGCACTGAAATGCAATTGACCCCAGCTCTCTCTCTTAAGAAGTGCTCAATGTGGGCAAAGAGGCATGGATAATGTGTAACTTCCTGGTTTGAAAGCTTACTAATTTCGGAGGATGGAATTTCAGCAATTCACCAAAAGCAACTAATTCTTGAGGAACTGCCTATACTTCTCCTTCCTGGAAAAAATGCTGAATATCACAAAATCTTTGCCCCAGTCCCATTGAGGCAATCACAGGAACGTATGGTCCAAGGATCCTTGCTTGTTTTAAAGGTGAGCTATGCATCTGAAGCAAAAGGGCCCCAGGTAGAATCTGCAGCTTGCAGTCCTGCAGGGTTGTGGGTCATACCTTTTGTTTCCCGATATCCACCAGCTCCACGGAGCCCCCCAGCCGCTCAATGTCTGCAGAAGCAGTCTCCATCATCCTTCTGATCTCTCCCCTCTTCTCAGGCCAGGCAGACACACTCTGGATAGCCACCCATTCTGCAAGTTTCTGTTTGTAGAGAGTACGCGAAAACAGGGTTTCTGAAAAGCTGCTGCTTACAGGGAGAATGGGCTAACAGCTGTGCCACGCTTTGGGCACACCGCACTGACATGCTGCGTGTACCTGTTCTACTTTGGACACACTGACTAGATGTAGAGAACAGACCCATCACATTTGCTTTTTTGTAGATTTAAAAAAAAACACATACATCCGAATATGTGTTTTTAACCGTTAAGATGATTTGAATGTAAAACGTACAGAGTCCATAAATAAGTTTCTATCTGAATCTTGCAAAATTGCAACTAAATGATACAGGAAATGACCAAAGTTCTTGTCATCTGAATTAGTTTATCATCTGGACAATAGCCATGTTTTCTAAAGTATAATTTTTAGAAAGAGAATTCTGAAGATTTTGTCTGAAATGTGTCTCAAGAATAACTTAAAAGCATGATTCTTCAAGCTAAAAATCAAGACATAGGTAAGTATATGCATTACTGAGTCACTCAAAACAAGTTTAATGCAAACTAGTTCCTTAATCTGTAACTATCACAGGAAATCACAGATGCAGATGAAAGAAAACTCACAAATTAGCTTTGACATTTCTACAGTCAAAGCTATACCCCCTGCTGATGACATTTCTAGACACGGGTATTAACACTTTCTGACAAATACCAAAAGTGAAAGTTACACTAAAATGAGAAAGCAGATCCCCAGAAATATCTTGAATAGATTTAAATGGCAAAATTCACACTCGCCTCTTCAAAATTTCTCTGACCCCATCCTGCTCACCAGGATGTAATGTTCCCTTACCGTAATGTAGCGGTCCTGGTTTTCATCAATATACTTAAACACAGCAGTGAGGGCCGACATCTTGGAAGCTGACTGAAGACCTTGGAGGTTCTTGGGAGGAGTACAACCGATCAGTCCTGACTGCAGGTAGGGACTGATGGAGACAGCAAAGTGAAGCTTGTTCAAATTCTTAGTTCTAAGTGCTCCTTCACCCTCCCGTCAGCATTGCAACACTCATCACAGGACTCTCCAGGAAGTGACAGAAGAGGCTGAAGATTGCTTTCCGTTCTTTCCAGAGGAAGATTTATACAAAATTGTGTGTCCAACCGCAAACACCTGAGTCGCAGACAATCTGATGAAACTAAAAGTAGGTACTTCCAGTAACACTAATTACTGGGCACTTAAAAAAAGATTTGTTTTACACATTTAAAGTGCAGAGATCTCTCCACTTTCTCTTACCACAGAGGAAATAGGCACTTTAAGGATCTCAGCAAAAATGTCACATGCTGCCTCTACATCCAGAAGTCCACAACACTGCCAGCAGAGCCCCAGGAGAGCCAAATGAGTTCAGTTTAGGAAAGTTAATAATCTCAGTCCAGAAACTGGCCAAGGACCACATACTGCACTCAGCCTCCGGGAGACCTAAGCTGAAGAACTACCCCCGCCCACTAGGGTGACTTGGAAAATGACGCCGCATTGGATGTGTCAGAAAGCTAGAAGACAGCACTGAGAATGTTTTCACTACAAAGACGTGGTCAGTGTTTAAGGAGACGAGGATATTACCCTAACTTAAACATTACATGGTATATACATGTACTGAAGTGTCACGTGCTTTTATGTATCAGTTAAAAACATAAACTTAAAAATAAACTTCCATCGCCTGCAGCCTCCTGGGCACATTTTCTGACATCTAGCTTTCATGCGGGAGAGCTCCTGCTTTGCCTTACAAACAGGGGAAAGTAAACCATGGGACTGCTTTTAAAAAACAGTAATGTTTTTATTAATTATGTTTTGTTCTAGTGGTATTGGGGTTTGAACTATCTGTCAGCATTTCTTTAAGAATAAAAAGTACTTGGCATTCCTTATTTGGAAAGTAATTACAATTTACATTCTTCCCCCACCCTCCCCAGGACTGGGGTTTGAACTCAAGAGCTTCCCACTTGCAAAGCAGGTGCTCTGTCAAAACTCCAGCCCTTCTTTCTCTTTTTTCAAATAAAATTTATAGTAGTTTAAGTGTAAACTTTTAGTATTTCATCTTTTGGCCCATTTGCCTTTACAATTTACCAGAATAAGTTTATTATTTGAAATCGTCTGTTTAAAAACTGCACACGAGCAATGTAACTATTGATAATTACGTGCTATCTTAACACGCCACTTTACCCCTGACTTTAATACTATACTGGAGTGTAGTGGCCTTGGTCTTTAGATGCCTGTACTTACTGAAAATCATTTCGGGTTTTTTTTTTTTCCTGAGACAGGATCCTTTAGTGCTTGGATTACAGGAGTATACCACAAGTTTTAGATTTAGATGGCTGTTGTGGATTTGCTCTCCAGAAAAGTTGGTGCTATCAGTAGTAAACTACTTAACTGCTGCTTTGAACTAAAAACCAGGAATGAATACGGAAGACAATGCCTGTGGACGGAGACTTTCAAACAGGTCTCTCCCATCTTCAAGCATCAAGACTCAGACTAGGCAGAGGGAGAGGAGCTCTGCTGTGCTAGCGAATTCTTTGTGCAGTAGCATGGAGTAGCATGACCCCAGCACTGCTGTCTGGTTTTGGGTGCCAGGTAAATGTTGCACACATTTTTTTTTCTGGCTACCAAACAAAGGGTGACGTGATCCACTGTGACAAGAAGCTGCCAGCAAACAACAGACCCAGGAAGTTTCCCAAGGTGTGCAGTGAAATGAAATCACAGGGCACGAGTAGCAAGTGTGATTTCTGTAAGGGTGATTTCTCAGCGGCACTCCTGGCCTCCTCCTCTCCAAGCACCAAGACAGAGCATGAATGGTATTCCCACACCTCTCCCACCAACCGACAGCACTACTGAGGCATTGCTTCAAAAGCCTCCGGAAGACAGAGCCCATGAACGCTGCTGAGGCGTTCTGAAGGCCAATAAGCCAAATTTCACCATCTGTCACCAAAAGTGCACACAGGGAAACCACCTGTTTACATTAAATGAAAACTTACTTGTTAGCAGGCCCATATGCTAGAGTTGGTGCTTTTCATTTGGGTTCCTCGTCCACAAATCCCAAACTCACCTGGTAAGTCCTTGTTTATGTTCTTTGTAGCTAAAATCACTCAGATGTAATTATCTAAGTCGACCCTTTCACCAAGGACGGTGAACACAGAGACTTTTGAGCTTCCCCACCTAAGCCCCAGGGTTGTGCTCCAAACCACTCCTATTATTAACTGTAAGTCCAGTCCAAACAGGTCAGGCCAGGTTCCACTTTGTCCCTCCCACTCACAGTTCTCCAACTCCCGGTTCCCCCTCCCCCTCCCCCAAAGCCAATAAATGGAACCGCTTTTATGAGCCCTGGTGAACCGGATTTATTAAGGTAAATGCAGTGTGGGTGGATGGAACAAAGCGAACATTCTCCTTTCAAATAAATCACAGCCTTTCTGCCCCTGGAGATGTGAAGTCCCTAGGGGAGGGGAAGCATAGTTTAAATGCAGGCTAGTGAGAGAGAAGGGGCTGGCAGGGTACACACGGATAGTTCTTTAGTTCCCAGTACCTTAAGAATGCAGGGTATATATTAAACAAATGTCGCCATCACGGCTTTGACTCTGTAAAAACCACTCACACAGGGGTAGGAATCTCCCACTTGGCTGTTCGAGAACTCCATTCTGAACTCCTCCCTACAAACATTATCGGTAAGAGGTTCCAGGTCAGGTTCTTCGCCTTATTACACGGAGTCACTAAAAGCAGGTTGACGCTCCCTCTGTAAAGCCCAGGGCCACACCTCCATTTCACAGGCGATGGAAGGAGCGGCCGGCCAACCCACAGGCAACCTGCAGCCAGACGTGCAGGCCCTCGGACGCGGGGGGTGCCTGGGCAAGGCTGGGTCCTCAGCGCGAGGACAGACCAGCGCTCTGCTCCCTGCGACCCCGCCTGCGCCAGATCACCCCGGGGCCTCGACTGGACGCGCTCGGCTGACCCCTCACTCGTGGGACTCGGCGGGGGCGGGCCAGGGCGGGCCCCGGCGGCGGAAGTGGCCCCTCGGGAGCCGCGGGCCCGTCCCAAGGCCTCTGGGTGACTCAGGGCCTCCGAGGCCGACCGCACGCTCCAGAATAGCCTCCATTGTTCCCTCCCTCCCGGCGAAGGCCAGCAGCCCGTTCCTGTAGGAATTAGCGAGACTCCGGGCACTGCCCAGGGCCTCCCATGCCCGGCCGTCTCCCAGGTCCCAGCTGCCCTCCTGCAAAGGCCCCGCCCCGAAAGTCCGCTTACCGCGGCTGGCGCACACCGGTTCCGCACCACGTGTCTTCGGCCACACCCCTCAGCAGTGGGCTCGTCCCGTCCACCAGTCCCAGGCCGGGCCCGGAGGGCTGACGTCACCTCATCCCGCCCCTCGCCGCCCCGCCCATTACTGCCCAGGTTCCTCGGCAAGTCTAGCCTAGCTCCGCCCTTCCCCGACATCGCCCAGCTCCGCCCCGCCCACCGGCCAATCGGGCGGCCTTCCGTAGCCCCGCCCCTCCCTGGCACGGGGCGGGGCGTGGGGCCAGCGCTGTGCTGGGTCCTGGAGCTCGTGGCCTCGTGTCCTGTGGCTGTGCTTCCCCACAGGCGTCCTCGGGCCAGGAGGGCGTGTTAGAACCAGGAAGGAAACTGAAAATCCGAGCAGCAAGCTCCTCTCCCGCTTTCTTTTAGATGTTAGGCTTTAAGAAAACGGGCTGGGGGTGTAGAGCACTGGCCCGGCAAGCACAGGTCCCTAATTCAAACGCGGAGGAGGAGAGGTAGGGGATATAACTGTGCATCATTACAGGTGTAAGTAGTACATGATATATTACATTTTGGTAAAGCATTTTTAGATATTAAAAGTAAAAATTTATTGGAAATACGCCCTTTAATCATGCTTACTAATTTTTAAAAATTAGTTCAATTCTCCATAAGTGAGATTATTGCTCGAATGAGAGAGTTTGGTGAAAAAGGCAGCAAAAAGAAGTGGTTTACAGTAGGATCTGTGGCACACTGTTGCTAGGTTTAAAATTTAATAAGTACATGGTGATAGTAAACAGAGGAGCTATTTTTTTTAATTTATTTTATCATTTCTACATGCACTTACATGTGTATACTTTGGGCTACCTCCCCCTACCCCTCCAGATGAGCTATTGACGAAGAAAACAAGGAGGAAGTTTGAGCCCAGGCCAAAATAAAATGAATATGCATTTTCAATAGTTAATCATCTGACAGAAGTTGGTGAAAATGTTTCTCCTATGAATACGAATAAATGATAAGAAAACACAAAATTTATCCTTACCATAGCACCCTTTTATCCGGAAGTATTTTTAGAAGGTAAGTCTTTCAAGGTCCTACCTGGCCAAATGATGCAAATTGCCCCTGACCTTGATTAAGCAGGCATCCTCCAGGGGGCCACACAGCACTTACCACCACACAGTGCTGGCGTTGAGCCGAGGGTGTTGACAGTGCTGGCTTTGAGTAGGGAGGCCCGGCCAGGCCAGGTGCTGTGCACACGTTCCCAGGCCTCTCAGTGCTAGGGGAGAGCCCCTGTGGAATTGGAACAGCCTGAAACTGACTCCTTAAAACTCCCAGTCCTCCTCAAAGGAGGAGGGTTGCAGGCACTGTACCCTGTACCTGTGCCTACACTGCTGGTGAGTAAATGAGCAAGTATTTGAGTGCAGGTTGGCGCCGCCCTGAATCTCCAGCAGGCGGCACTGGACCTCCAATTATTGGGGAAAAGGCGCATTGCAGGTAACTGATCTTAATGTAAGGAGCCAGGTAAATCTGCTTCTCTTCTTCTCTGCTGGACTTGGAGAGAACAGGGCTATCATGGGAGAAAACGAGAGAGGAATGTGGACAGGTGATCAGAGGTTGGGTCTTTGGGAAGAGAAATGGCGTGAGCTTTTCCTGAGAATTTAGGGACTGTTATAGCACTACAGAACTTACTACTGATTCCTGATCCATTTAATCAACAACATAATGTGCTGCAATTGCTGCAGCTTTCAGTTCCCAGCACCAGACAGAATTTAATGTCAAGAATCTCACTGAGTTCTGATAATCATGAAGACAACGGGGTACCCGCCTCTCTGGAAAACAGAATTTTCCTGGAGCAGAAACCACTGTGGAGAGCCTAGTTATTCTCCAGAAGCCTAGTTGTGGAGACCTAGTTGGTGGCTGTATTAAAGAATGGCTGACAAGTGAAGAGGGCAGAGTGTAAGATCAGGAGAGACATCTGCCAATGGGCCCCAGCCTCAGTGACTGGTAAGTTCCTGTCCCCCGATAGCTGGAGTCTCTCTGGCTCTGCGTTCATTAGAATGTAATGCTCTAGCTCCAAATGGTGGCATTAACTCCGACCTGCAGGACCTCACTGGTACCTCCCACAGGCCCCTCAGAAACCAGCAAGCTGCACTTCAGAGACATCGCAGTTGCACTCCAGGTCACTGCAATTAAGTGAACGTTGCAATCAAGCCAGGTCCTTTTTTGGATTCCCAGTGCATATAAGCTAGGTGCACACTGTACTGTAGTTTATTAAACATGCAATAGCATTGTCTTTAAAAATGTACGTGTCTTAATTTCAGAAATACTTCATGCTCAAACATGTTTACTATCGTCTGAATTGTTGGAAAAATGGTGCCAATGGACTTGTTTTATGCATGACTGCCACAAACCATCAATTTAGAAAGAGCACAGTATCTTCAAACTGAGGTATGCCAGCATGTCCAAAGCCAAACACACAGTTTTCCTCATCTCCTGTTACCTGGGTGGGAGGCAGAATTCTAAGATTCCTGGCCTCCTCTTGAGCATGGTGAGCCTGACCTAATCAGGAAATCTCTTTGGACTAGATTCTAGGACAGAGATGGGAAAAGAATCAGAGGCTCCCAGTTGCAGCAGATGGCCTCCTGCTGACCTTGAGGAAAAATGCCATTCTGTGGAAAGGTCAGGAAGCAGGAAATGCAGGTAGCTTCTGGGGACTGGCAGCTTCAGTCATGTGGATTCAGCCAACAAGTGAATGAGTTTAGAAACAGATTGTCCCCTAGTCAAGCTCCCAGCTAAGAACACAGCCTGGCCCATCCTTTGACCGTAACCTGGTGAGATGCTGAGCAGAGATGCCTGACCCACAGAAGCTGAGAGACAAGAGTTGTTTTTTGTTTTGTTTTGTTTTGTCTGATGGGACTGGGGTTTGAACTCAGAGCTTCGCTTCACTTCCAAAGCAGGTGCTCTACAGCTTGAACCACACCTTTGGTCCATTTTGCTCTGGTTATCTTGGAGATGGGGTCCAAGTTATCCTTGAACCACAATTCTCCTGATCCTAGCTTTCCAAGTAGCTGGGATTACAGGCATAAGCCACTAGTACCCAGCTTGTTTTATTCCTTTTTAAAGGTACAGAATATTTAATGGCTTGTCTCTGGAAGATTGTGTGTGTGTTTTGTTTTTTGATTTTTCTAAGCTGATAATTGTAGCTACTAAGCCCGTGTTAAGCTGTGCTGTCTGTAGAAACATCACTAATAAATTCCATTGCCTCATCTAAATATTTGTGTGTCTGCCCCAACGCCCCACCACAGTCACATGTTGAATCCCTAGTTCCTCTCCAGTCAGATGGTTTTTAGAGCGGGGGCCTTTGGGAGGTCTTTAGGGTTAGATGGAGTCCTGAGGATGGAGGCCCGTGATGGGATTAGTGTATAAGAAAGAAAACAGATGAGAGCCCTCCTGTCCTGTGTCATGAGTGGACACAGCAGGAAAACAGCTGTCTATAAGCCAGAAACCAGGTGCTGGGACACCAAGTCTGCTGGCTTGATGTTGGACTTCTCAGACTCCAGAACTGAGAGAAACAGATGTCTGGTTGTTCAAGCCTCCAGCTTGTGGCATTTCATTATAGTAATCTGTGCTAACTAAGATAAACCATTTATACTTGCTTCTTGGCTGGCTACCTAATTCTCCTTAAATATCAAGTGTTGAATAGAAGTTGCTGTAGTCCAGTGGGAAACCAGGCAATCTTTGAAGGTCCTCTGAACACATAATGGTTCAGTTTGGGTTTCATCTGGTCAAATTTTAAGTGAGAGTTTAAAGGCTGTGTGGTTGGGGTCTTATATGTTCTCTAGAGTGTACAGATCATTTTAGTAAGAGCCAATCCTATGGGGATAAACAACCTAGATGTGCTGGCTCTCTCTGCCCTCCATCTAGACCAGCCTCACCCAATCCTACAAGCTTTACCCAAGTCTCTGTTTCTTTTTTTTTTTTTTCATTTTTCTTTTATTATTCATATGTGCATACAAGGCTTGGTTCATTTCTCCCCCCTGCCCCCACCCCCTCCCTTACCACCCAAGTCTCTGTTTCTTAAAAGAAAATCCCCAAACCTTAATGTGACCCTCCTGTGCTATTACCTTACTTATCTCACTCATTCCATTCAAGTCCAGGTTCTCCTACCAGAGGGCTCCACCTTCCCATCCCAGTTCTTTATGTCTGATTTGGTGCCAGTCTCCCATTGCTACACTGAAAGGCTTCTCCTGAGTCACGCAAAGATTCTGGATTTCTCAACCCCTCTGTCACATGTTTCGGTGTCTGTCTTTCTTAACTTCTGCCTAGCCATCCTGCCTGGGTCTAAGGCAGGATAGATCAGGGAAAATGAGGTGTGATAAACAGCAGCCAGGAATTAGAAATAAACACTGTATTCATGAGTAGCTTGGTTAAAGCACACAGGTACCATTTTCCTTACTTAAGCCTTATGCACACCCTCCCCCCTAAATCTTCAACGTTAAATAAAAAGAAAAAAAAAAGGTGGGAGGAGCAGCTCTCTCCCTCTGACATTACTGGCTTGCTCAAATAATCAGTGTGGTCTGGCAGTGGAGCAAGGATATCTTAAAGAGAGACACTTAGCCTGGAAAAAAATTAAAAGGTAATAAAAAAAAATACTTGGGAAGTTGAATCATTTGATCACAAAAGTGTTCACAAGGAATGTTTATCTCAAGGATGGACACCTGTCTTAAAGCAAGCATCTGCCAGAACACATCCTTTGCGGAATGGGATGTTTAGACATCTGTGTCATTATGTCCCAAAATTTGGTGTCCTTAAAATCTCTGGGCCCAATTGATAAGATAGTAGGACAGCAAGAATGATGACATATACCACTTGTCCAGAGCAAAAGGGAGTACTCATCCCAGGGTAAATTAGGGTCAAAGTTCCAACAGTTTTCACCATAAACCGCCCCCCCCCCCGTTTTACTACAAGGATCAGTTGAACTAGAAATACTCTTGAAGTTAGAGCACTCATTGCACCTGTTTTCTGATATGTCCACGCCCATGTCTGGGCTGTGTACTATCTATCTTTCCTTTGCTTTTCTTTACTTTACTAATAAACTTTCTTGGTCTCTACCTTGATGTGTCCTAGAATTTTTCTTGTGACAGCATGGTGACAAACTCAGTACCCAAGGGCCAGGTAGAGGCCTCCTCCTTTTGGAGCCCTCCTCCCCGAAGCCTCCTTAGTTCTCACAACAGGTCTGCCCACCTTCCTAGTAACTCTTTCTTGGCTTCTCTGCAAGTTGTCCTTCTCCCCAACATGTCCTGTGAGTTTTGGGGAACTCCTGCTTTATTCCAGGATAAGTTAGTTGGCACAGTCTCTGAGGAGCCCCTGGTTTGCCTCCTCACCTCCACTTCACACTCCTTCCTCTGACGCAGGAACCCAGAGGCATGGCTTCACTTCAGATCCAGTGCATGTGAAGTGGAGCTCATCACACTTTCTCATTATAGGTTCTGTGTTGGGCTGCTGTCCAAAGCGTGTCATGAGGTCTGGATGACTTAAACCACAGAGATGTATTCATTCCCTCACAGCCCTGGAGTCACAAGTCTGAGGCCAGAGTTGGCTCCTTCTGGGGAGTGGCCCTGTGCAGCTGGGGCTGGGAGGGGGTCTGTTTCATTTTTTAATCTCTGAATCTGTGACTTTCCCATTCACTCTACTCAACCTCACTGTGTGCCAGGCCGAGGGGTTGGAGGGACAGCTTTTGTCTATAGTTGTCCAAAGGTCACTTTGAGGTGTATCAAAACCCTGAAAGATGAGTGGACTTCAGAATTTTATCTACTTTTTTTTTTGTCTGTTTTTGAAAAAAGAAAAAAACCAGTATGACTCATAGAGAACCAGGTTACCTCTCACCACCATGGGTGAGCGGCCTCTTCTCTTATCTATAGCTACAGAGGCCCAGGCCACCCTATTCTTTGTTCTCCGCTCTGTGATTCTGTTTCCACTTTCTACTCAGAAACTCAGAGGGAGAATCTCAGCATCTACAGTTGCAGTTTCTCCAAAGAGGACTTGTGATTGGTGTGGCAAGTCACCCATAGGAAGAAAGATCCCCTGCTGGGCAGAACACTGGATCTTGGCTGATGGGAATGGCTGCCTTTGGGCAGGTCACATGGTAAACAGCAAGACTATGATTCAGTAGCCCAGAGTACGAGATGTGGACACAGGGGGTCCTCTGGGTCTTCTCCTCAGACAGAGGCCACACTGCTGGCTGATGCCTCCACAGCGTAGCATCCCTGAGTCCTAGCTGGGACTCTCCATGGCTGTTTGCACTGGCGCAGTAGTGACAGAATTGGAAAGTAGCTATGAGCTTGAGGGAGAAGTTTCCCATGCCTGCCTTCCTTCTCAGTTTTGGAAGTCAGGTTAGAACTCTATCCCCACATGTGCAGAAACAGAACCATTTTCTCCTCAGGATACCACCTACCCTGGGCTCACTATACATTTCTTGGCTTAATATTTTCCAGGGTGGTATTTCCATCACAGAATTTGAAGGTGCCAACCTGGGCAGAGAAATTCAAGTAGACAGGTAAGAGAGATGGAAGCATGCAGATAGAATTAAGTCTACAGTCTCCTAAACCACTGCTGTAAGAAAATTCCAATTATCCCAATGATGGTCCTCCCTGCATGTCCCCTCTCCCCCAACAACATCAACAGCAGCAGTAGCAACAAGAACCAGCCCTAGCTTTTGTTTTGTTTTGTTTGACAAACTCTCACTACGTACTCCATGCTGGTTTCAACTTTCTATCCTCCTGCCTCCACCTCCTGAGTGTGGGATTATAGGCGTGCACCACCACATCAGAGGTGATTTCTAAAAAATGTTTTATTGTTTTATTATTCATGTGTGCATACAACGCTTGGGTCATTTCTCCCCCTGCCCCCACCCCCTCCCTTACCACCCACTCCGCCCCCTCTCTCTCCCCCCACCCCCTCAATACCCAGCAGAAACTATTTTGCCCTTATTTCTAATTTTGTTGAAGAGAGAGTATAAGCCATAATAGGAAGGAACAAGGGTTTTTGCTGGTTGAGATAAGGATAGCTATACAGGGAGTTGACTCACATTGATTTCCTGTGCATGTGTGATACCTTCTAGGTTAATTCTTTTTGATCTCACCTTTTCTCTAGTTCCTGGTCCCCTTTTCCTATTGGCCTCAGTTGCTTTAAGGTATCTGCTTTAGTTTCTCTGTATTAAGGGCAACAAATGCTAGCTAATTTTTTAGGTGTCTTACCTATCCTCACCCCTCCCTTGTGTGCTCTCGCTTTTATCATGTGCTCAAAGTCCAATCCCATTGTTGTGTTTGCCCTTGATCTAATGTCCACATAGGAGGGACAACATACGATTTTTGGTCTTTTGGGCCAGGCTAACCTCACTCAGAAAGATGTTCTCCAATTCCATCCATTTACCAGCAAATGATAACATTTTGTTCTTCTTCATGGCTGCAGAAAATTCCATTGTATATAGGTACCACATTTTCTTAATCCATTCGTCAGTGCTGGGGCATCTTGGCTGTTTCCATAACTTGGCTATTGTGAATAGTGCTGCAATAAACATGAGTGTGCAGGTGCCTCTGGAGTAACCTGTGTCACAGTCTTTTGGGTATATCCCCAAGAGTGGTATTTCTGGATCAAATGGTAGATCAATGTCTAGCTTTTTAAGTAGCCTCCAACTTTTTTTCAGAGTGGTTGTACTAGTTTACATTCCCACCAACAGTGTAAGAGGGTTCCTTTTTCCCCACATCCTTGCCAACCCCTGTTGTTAGTGGTGTTGCTGATGATGGCTATTCTAACAGGGGTGAGGTGGAATCTTTATTGCTAGAGATGGTGAGCATTTTTTCATGTGTTTTTTGGCCATTTGAATTTCTTCTTTTGAGAAAGTTCTGATTAGTTCACTTGTCCATTTCTTTATTGGTTCATTAGTTTTGGGAGAATTTAGTTTTTTACGTTCCCTATATATTCTGGTTATCAGTCCTTTGTCTGATGTGTAGCTGGCAAATATTTTCTCCCACTCTGTGGGTGTTCTCTTCAGTTTAGAGACCATTTCTTTTGATGAACAGAAGCTTTTTAGCTTTATGAGGTCCCATTTATCTATGATATCTCTTAGTTGCTGAGCTGCTGGGGTTCCATTGAGAAAGTTCTTACCTATACCTACTAACTCCAGAGTATTTCCTACTCTTTCCTGTACCAACTTTAGAGTTTGGGGTCTGATTTAAAATCCTTGATCCATTTTGAGTTAATATTGTTATAGGGTGATATACATGGATCTAGTTTCAGGTTTTTGCAGACTGCTAACCAATTTTCCCAGCAGTTTTTGTTGAAGAGGCTGCTATTTCTCCATCGTATATTTTTAGTTCCTTTGTCAAAGGCATGTTGGTTATAGTTGTGTGGCTTCATATCTGGGTTCTCTATTCTGTTCCACTGGTCTTCATGTCTGTTTTTGTGCCAGTACCATGCTGTTTTTATTGTTATTGCTTTGTAATATAGTTTGAAGTCAGGTATTGTGATACCTCTTGCATTGTTCTTTTGACTGAGTATTGCCTTGGCTATTCGTGGCCTCTTGTGTTTCCATATAAATTTAACAGTAGACTTTTCAATCTCTTTAATGAATGTCATTGGAATTTTGATGAGAATTGCATTAAACATGTAGATTACTTTTTGGAGTATAGACATTTTTACTATGTTGATTCTACCAATCCACGAGCATGGGAGATCTCTCCACTTTCTATAGTCTTCCTCAATCCCTTTCTTCAGAAGTGTATAGTTTTCCTTGTAGAAGTCTTTCACATCTTTTGTTAGGTTTACACCTAGGTATTTGATTTTTTTGAGGCTATTGTAAATGGAATTGTTTTCATATATTCTTTTTCAGTTTGCTCATTGTTAGTGTATAGAAATGCTAATGATTTTTCTATGTTGATTTTATATCCTGATACCTTGCTGTAGCTATTGATAGTGTCTAGAAGCTTCTGAGTAGAGTTTTTTGGGTCTTTAAGGTATAGGATCATGTCATCTGCAAACAGGGATATTTTGACAGTTTCTTTACCTATTTGTATTCCTTTCATTCCTTCTTCTTGCCTAATTGCTCTGGCTAGGAATTCCAGTACTATGTTGAATAGGAGTGGAGATAGTGGGCATCCTTGTCTGGTTCCTGATTTTAGAGGGAATGGTTTCAGTTTTTCTCTGTTAAGTATAATGCTGGCTGTAGGTTTGTCATATATAGCTTTTATAATGTTGAGGTACTTTCCTTCTATTCCTAGTTTTCTTAGAGCTTTTATCATGAAATGGTGTTGGATCTTATCAAAGGCTTTTTCTGCATCTATTGAGATGATCAAGTGGTTTTTGTCTTTGCTTCTGTTAATGTGGTTTATTACATTGATTTTCATATGTTGAACCACCCCTGCATTCCTGGGATGAAGCCTACTTGGTCGTGGTGAATAATCTTTTTGATGTGTTGTTGAATTCGGTTTGCCATTATTTTGTTGAGGATTTTTGCATCAATGTTCATTAAGGAGATTGGCCTATAGTTCTCCTTTTTGGAGGTGTCTTTGCCTGGTTTTGGGATAAGTGTAATACT
This sequence comes from Castor canadensis, assembly GCF_047511655.1. Taxonomy (NCBI): domain Eukaryota; kingdom Metazoa; phylum Chordata; class Mammalia; order Rodentia; family Castoridae; genus Castor; species Castor canadensis. The sequence goes on from NC_133389.1 coordinate 4,527,325, forward strand.
GGCTTCATAAAACGTGTTAGGCAGTTTTCCTTCCCTTTCTATTTCATGGAACAGTTTAAGGAGGGTTGGTATCAGTTCTTCTTTAAAGGTCTGATAGAATTCAGCAGAGAATCCATCAGGTCCTAGAGTTTTCTTTTTGGGGAGACTCTTGATTGCTGCTTCAATTTCATTTTGTGTTATAGATCTATTCAGGTGATTAATTTCCTCTTGGTTCAGTTTTGGATGATCATATGTATCTAGAAATCTGTCCATTTCTTTAAGATTTTCAAGTTTATTTGAATATAGGTTCTCGAAGTAGTCTCTGATGATTTCCTGGATTTCCGTGGTGTTTGTTGTTATCTCCCTTTTTGTATTTCTGATTCTACTAATTTGGGTTTTTTCTCTCTTCATTTTAGTCAGGTTTGCCAGGAGTCTATCAATCTTGTTTATTTTTTCAAAGAACCAACTTTTTGTTTCATTAATTCTTTGTATGGTTTTTTTGGTTTCTATTTTGTTGATTTCAGCTCTTATTTTTATTGTTTCTCTCCTTCTATTTGTTTTGGGATTTGCTTGTTCTTGTTTTTCTAGGAGTTTGAGATGTATCATTAGGTCATTGATTTGGGATCATTCAGTCTTTTTAATATATGCACTCATGGCTATAAACTTTCCTCTCAGGACTGCCTTTGCTGTGTCCCATAGGTTCCGGTAGGTTGTGTTTTCATTTTCATTGACTTCCAGGAACTTTTTAATTTCCTCTTTTATTTCATCAATGATCCATTGTTCATTAATTAATGAGCTATTTAGTTTCTAGCTGTTTGCATGTTTTTTGTCTTTACTTTTGTTGTTGAGTTCTACTTTTATGGCATTGTGATCAGATAGTATGCATGGTATAATTTCTATTTTCTTATATTTGCTGAGGCTTGTTTTGTGCCCTAGGATATGATCTATTTTGGAGAAGATTCCATGGGCTGCTGAGAAGAATGTATATTGTGTAGAAGTTGGATGAAATGTTCTGTAGACATCAACTAGGTCCACTTGATCTATTGTATATTTTAGATCTTGGATTTCTTTATTGATTTTTTTGTTTGGATGACCTATCTATTGACAATAATGGGATGTTAAAGTCTCCCACACCCACTGTGTTGGTGTTAATATATGCTTTTAGCTCTTTCAGGGTATGTTTGATGAAATTGGGTGCGTTGACATTGGGTGCATACAGGTTGATGATTATTATTTCCTTTTGGTCTATTTCCCCTTTTATTAGTATGGAATGTCCTTCTTTATCTCGTTTGATCAATGTAGGTTTGAAGTCTACTTTGTCAGAGATAAGTATTGCTACTCCTGCCTGTTTTCAGGGGCCACTGGCTTGGTAAATCTTCCAGCCTTTCATCCTAAGCCTATGCTCAATTCTGTCGGTGAGATGGGTCTCCTGTAAGCAACAAATTGTTGGATCTTCCTTTTTAATCCATTTCGTCAAGCGGTGCCTTTTGATGGGTGAATTAAGTCCGTTAACATTAAGCGTTAGTACTGATAGGTATGTGGGGATTCCTGTCATTGAGTTTTCTTAGTTGTTTGAAGGTTTGATTGTGTGTACCGAAGTTGAGGTTACTCTCTACTTTCTTGCTTTTTCTTTTCCTGTGGTTTGGTGCTGCCTGTTCTTTTATGGTTATGTTGGGTTTCACTTTCTTTGTGCAGAATCCCTTGCAGAATCTTTTGTAGTGGTGGCTTTGTGGTCACATATTGTTTTAGTTTCTGCTTAGCATGGAAGACTTTTATTGCTCCACCTGTTTTGAATGATAGTTTTGCTGGGTAGAGTATCCTGGAGTTGAAGTTATTTTCATTCAGTGCCCGGAAGATCTCACCCCACGCTCTTCTTGCTTTTAATGTTTCTGTTGAGAAGTCTGCTGTGATTTTGATGGGTTTACCTTTGTATGTTACTTGTTTTTTCTCTCTTACAGCCTTCAATATTCTTTCTCTAGTTTCTGAACTTGTTGTTTTAATGATGATATGCCGTGGGGTAGTTATATTTTGATCTGGTCTGTTTGGTGTCCTGGAGGCCTCTTGCATCTGTATGGGGATATCTTTCTCTAGTTTTGGGAAATTTTCTGTTATTATTTTGTTGAATATATTACGCATTCCCTTTGCTTGTACCTCTTCTCCTTCTTCGATTCCCATGATTCTCCGGTTTGGTCTTTTGATGGAGTCGGTGAGTTCTTGCATTTTCTTTTCATAGGTCTTGAGTTGTTTAATTAATAGTTCTTTGGTTTTTCCTTTAATTACCATTTCTTCTTCGAGTTCTGAGATTCTGTCTTCTGTTTGTTCTATTCTGCTGGATTGGCCTTCCATTTTTGTTTTGCAGTTCTGTTTCGTTCTTTTTTCTGAGGTTTTCCATATCCTGGGTGGTTTCCTCTTTAATGTTGTCTGTTTTTGTCCTGAGTTCATTTATCTCTTTATTAATCGTGTTCTCTGTTTCACTTTGGTGTTTATACAGTGCTTCTATGGTTTCCTTTATTTTCTCTTTTGCATTTTCAAATTCTCTATTTTTGTTGTCTTGGAATTTCTTGAGTGTTTCCTGTACATTTTGGGTGACCCTATCCAGTATCATCTCTATAAAATTCTCATTGAGTACTTGTAGTATGTCTTCTTTTAAATTATTCTTGTGGGCTTCATTGGGTTCTTTGGCATAGTTTATCTTCATTTTGTTGGAGTCTGGATCTGAGCATCTGTTTTCTTCATTTCCCTCTGGCTCCTGTACTAATTTTTTGCTGTGGGGAAACTGGTTTTCCTGTTTTCTGTCTTCCCGTCATTGTCTTTGGTGTTGTTACTGTCCCTGTACTGTGTGCAATTAAGTAATAATAACAATGGTAATATTTAGAATGGAAAGGTTAGAGGAGATGGAAAGCAAAGAAGTTAAAGAAAAAGTGAAAAACAAAAAAAAAGACAAGTAGGAAAAAACAAAGCAAAGAATCAAACAAATAAGTTTCAAAGGTATAAACAGGGAGCTTTGGTGTACTAATCGACAGTAAGCCTAACAGGCATTAGAGAGACAGAGAGAGGATTGAAAATAAATACTAAAAAGAATAAAGATAAGAATAAAAATAAAAAGTAAATGAAAGAAAAAAATATATAAATAAAATAAAATAAAACAATATGAAAAATAGAAAAAAAAAAACCCCAAGTTCAAATGCAATGAAGTTTCAGTCTTCATAATTTTGGTGTCCGTCTCAGCCTCCAATCCTGGAGATGGTGCCTCAGATGTTGTTCTGTAGTTGTCTCATCAAAGGGGACACATAAAGTAGAACAAAACTGCACCAAAAAAAAAAAACACACACAAAGTGTCCCAAATTCAAATGCAATACAGTTTCAGTAAGTTTTTCAGCATGCAGGTGTAGTTTGGTTGTTTTCTCATCAAAGGTAGGGAGAGAGATTAAAAAGAGTCTGGAGACAGGTCTGTGAATGGTATGTGCAGCTGTGGCTCACCTGCCCACTGCTGTCAGCCTGCTGTTGCTGGAGGCGTTATTTATGCTGATCTCAGGGGTGAGCTTAGCACTCACCTGGCCCCACTGGCTTTGTTTACTCAGAGTTCTCCTGTGCAGGAGCCTCTGCTACAGGCTTTTCCCTTTCCAAGCACTGGGGGAGGTGACACTGCACCCGCTTTCTCAGGCCAGCATGTTTGTTTATAGCTCACGTGGGAAGTGGGTCTTCCCCCCTCTCCTGTGGAGTTTTCCTCCCTCTGCCACTCTCACAAGCTTTCCTCCTCCTGGTTGCTGGGCATGCGCCCCCACTCCTGCCAGAGGCTCTCTGGCCAGGCCCAGCTTGTTTATTTACAGTCCTGGGAAGGATTCCCTTCCTTCGCTCTTCGGCGCTCAGTGCGCCCCACCCTCTTTCCCACGTATCTTTATTGTTCTTATTGCTTATTACTCAGTTTCTCTTTTTGCCCCAGGTGGGAGTCGGTCTGTCCAGGGGGCTATGCTGCTCTGGCCCATGGTTGTCTGTGGGAATACCACGGTACCACTAAAGCTCACCTGGCCCGCGTCTTCCCAAGCCATCTGGGTGCCAGCGACTGGCGGCCCTGGGGGCCCTCCTTGTTTCTCCATTTAACGTGAAGTGGAGATTCTCTGCGCTGGCTGGAGGTGTGGAGGGGTCAAAGTTATGCCTCTTCTCAGTGATTATGCCTGCAAAGTGTGTCTCCAGAGTCTCTCCAAGATTTCACTATAGGAGGCTCGCTTTCTGCTTCCTCCCTCTAGCCACCATCTTGGAATTTCCCCCTTGTTTTTTTTTAAACAAGAACTTTCTGCTTTCTGATTTAAAACAATCATATGATACCTTAGCTCTAAGTGTTTTAAAGAAAGTCATTTTAGTGAATTCAGAAAATCAGCTACAATTTCTCCAATTCAATGAAATCTACTTTAAGTACTAACCAAAAACTTTCAAGTTCAAAGAGCCTTTTTACAAATGTTGATAAAAACATTATGGAGTCAGAGCAAATATTGCTGTGGCTACAGTTGATAAGGAGCCTTCAGCTCTGGCTTTTTGTCTTGTCACACTTGGCTTTCTGGACAGGATGTTCTCTGTGTTACTACAGCTGTTTTTCGTTCTAATTTTTACTGGCGATAGAACTTGGCTGCCAGGTGTTCAAACAGGAGCCATTTTATCAGCTTCATGCTGGCTTCTCTCCTCCCTCCCTCTCTCGCCCTCTCCCTCCCTCTCTCGCCCTCTTCCTTCCTTCTTCACTCTTTGTTTCTCATTCTTTCCCTCCTTCCCTCCCTCTCTTTCTTTCTCTCTTACATGGTCTTATTATGTTGCCCAGGCTACTCTTAAACTCGTGTACTTAGGTGATCCTCCCATCCCACTTTAGCCTCCTGAGTAGCTGGCACTATAGGTATGTACCACCATACCCAACTTCAGGATTTTCTTTTTTGACATTTGGCTTTTCTTTTCTTTTCTGCAGTGCTGGGGATGGAACTCAGGGTTTTGCATATGCTAGGCAGGTGTCCTACTACTGAGCTCAGTTCATGCACATATCCGTAGTTCATTAACCTTTGTCATTTTACCTATATATCATGGTACATAGGTCTTCATAATATCCATTTGGAAAGAATGTTCTGACAATCACAGTTGTGTCATCCTAACACAAAGCTCCAAGAACAATGACCTAACTTTGATCTCAAGTACTGAATTAGCTTAGGGTCTTGCTCAATAAAAATTCAAAGGGTGAATGAACAAAGGAAGGACTGGATAAAGTTACTGCCTTGTAACCTGAGGAAGGACTGCCTATGGATGAATAACATTTTCCTTTTGTGGGTTTAAATGCCCTCAGGAGGCTAGTTCTATGCAAGGCACAATCCCCTCCCCAACAGAGCCACAGCCTAAACCAAAAATTCTGTTGTAGGTACAGTCCTTGGACAGAAAGGGAAAAGCCCCTTCCCAGTTCTTTTGTAGACTTTTTGATGCTGAGACCACCAGCCAGCTGGGTGTGTGACTGTGTTTCAGTACGCCCCAAATGGCTTTATGTTTGCAGGCATCCTTGAATTAAATCTTCTAATTTGTTGTCTGAAATTGAACAGTGGTAGCTTCCCTTCAGATTTCTTGCATTAATTAAATCTAGGGGAAATACCGAAATCCTGTGTTAAAAGTGTCATCTTCAAGATGGGGACTGCTTCACAGTTTGTTGTTGCATCTACTCCTCAGCACACATGAGGCAGGATTTTTCTATCTGTGTCCTGCACCCACCCTCCCAGGTTACTTTATTCAAACTCATCCTGTGCCATGCTGAGGGTGAGTGGGACTAGGCCAGAGGAGGGACATCTGTGTATGGTGTGCAAATGTCACCTAGAGACATACCAAAACCCTGAAAGACAAGTGGGCTCATAAATTTTTGTCCTTTTTTTTTTTTTTTTTTTTGGTGGGACTGGGGAACTTTTTGTCTTCTTATGAAAAGAAAGAGAAAGAAAGAATGGCCAGCCACAATCAAAAAAGTTAAATTTGCAGAAATTTAAAAATGTGTTTTATTGCCATTGGGCATTTCTAAGAACTACTTCACAAAGAGTTTTATTCCTACTATTTAAAAGAGAAAAGCATTAACTTCTTGTTCAAAAAAGAGAAAAGGTAGTCCTTCATTTGTAGTTAAGGAACACATCTGAGTGTGTGAGAGGAGCACTGAGGTCACACTTTGATGTATTCTCATGAAAGGAACATTAGAGAAGCTTTGAGGGCTGAGAGAGGCACCTGAGCAGGGACTGCCCACTGCAGAGCCTGGGGACACCCTTGGCTTTATGCCTGAATAAGGGAGAAGGAACTGGTTGTCATATTTGTTTAATATAATGTTAGCTGGAATAAAATTGGCTTATTTTTCATCTTAGTCATTTGCATCTATTCTACTCCACTAATATGTTTAAATTCCCACACTATTGTAAGAATTTCAAACTAATTTTGAAACCTCACAATAAGCAATATGAACTGGAATTTATCACCTCTTACAGTTTGAACATGAAATGTCCCCAAGGTTCATGTATTGAAAGATTTGTCCCCTGCTGGTGACGCTATTTTGGGAGGTTCTGGAAACTTTAGTAAATGAGGCCTAGCTGGAGGAAGTGGGTCACCGGGGGGAGGCAGTCCTTGGGGGCTGTATCTTGTCCTGGGCCCCTCTCTGCTGCTCTCTGCTTATGTCCTCCATGAGGTGACCTTCTCCATGTGATTCCCTGTCACCACCATGATGTTCTGCCTCACCACAGGCCCAGAATCAATGGAGCCAAGACTTTGGACTGAAATCTCTAGAACAAGAGCCAAGATAAATCCTTCCTGAAGTGGTTTCTGTCAGGTATTTGGTCACAGTGTTGTGGACCGGTGTGGAGAGGTCTTGCTTTCACAGGCCAAAGAATTGGCTTGTGAGGCAGTGGATTGATTCGTGAGACAACAAGGTCAGCACACAAAGTAGGATTTATTAGAGAAAGAGGCTGCAGCTAGAGCAGTGCTGTGGAGCCTGGAAACCAGTGGCTCCCCACCGAGGTGCAGGCTGGGGCTTTTATGGGTGCTTTAACTCTACGTTAGGGTAAGGGTGAGATGGGTTCTTTCCATTAATCATGGATTCACGTGTGTGGGCTCCTTTCGATGAGCTGGCTTGTTTGCCCCTTGTGGGGGAAACAACCTAGAGAGCATCCTACTTATCAGCCCCGTGGTAGATTATGAGACTGTGTATCTCCTCCTTAGGGTGCAGGAATGCAGATTTATGAGGCCATGTCTCTCCTTCTCCAGGTGCAGGGCTCATAGTGCTCTCCATGGGGGATGAGATACTGACTCACTCATCTGTCCTTTAGACTCCCAGACCCCACAAATACCCAATGGCTGTTGGGGAGGGGCAATGACTCATGTATCTGCTTCCTGTTGACAATGGAACAAAGCGGGTAGGGTAGGTGTGGTGATTCTTGTCTCAGAGGTTGACCCGTGTAGTCTCCAGAGGTCCGTAATAGAACTGGATGGAGGGTTCATGTGTAGGCTGAGGTGAGTGTTCCTTGACTACGAGCTGGAATTTTATCCATTGGACCTGTTGAGATATGAATGTGGAGAGAGCAGTTATTATGCAAGGTCCAAATAGGAATATTAGAAGGAGCATAAAAAGGGGGCCAGCAGAGGTAGTGCCCAAGGAGCCCAGCTCCATGTTGTTCCAGAAGGACCACGAATTGGCTAGCGCACTGTTGTAAGGGGTTAGTGGGGTCTTTAAGGCAAACAGAGGCTGACTGTCAGGATGTAGAGGAATGTAAAAGAAAGTATGTTTTAAGTCTAATATAGAATAATCTTGGGGGTTTGAGGGTATTTGAGCCAATAGAGTATAGGGATTGGGAACAATTGGGTGTAGGGGAATGACTGCTTCATTAATGAGCTGGAGATTTTGAACAAGTTTTTATTTATCTGGTTCTTTTTAGACAGCAAGAATAGGACAACTGTAGGGGCTGGAGCAATTGACTAGTAGCCCCTTTTTTTTTTTAAAGGAATTTATGATAGGTAAAAGGCCTCGTCCCTCAGTCCTTAGAGGATACTATTTTTGATGTGGAAACTGTAAGGGATCTTTAAGTCTTATATGGATTGGGAGGGTTGTTTTTGCTCACCCTACAGTCATTCCATCAGTCCATACTGTGGGATCTACTTGTTCCTGAAGGAGGGGGCAACAGAGATAGCCACCTGAGGGGAGGAGAATTTGAGCCTTTAGTTGAGATAGTAAATCACATCCCAGCAGGGGCACTGGAGTTTTAGAGACTGCAAGAAAAGAGTGATAGAAGTGGAGGTCTCCACAAGAGCAGGCCAGAGGCTGAGTAAAATAGTGCTCTAGGGCTGGCCAAATATGACCCAAATGTTAACCTTGTTATTGGACCAGGGACCAGGAGAGAATGGAGGACAGAGAGATGGGCTCCACTGTCTCAGAGAAAGATGACTTTTTGCCTATCTACTATTAGGGTTACCCGAGGCTCCTCAACATTTATATCAGGAAGTGGAGCCTGGACAGGAGGCCCTGGAACCCATCAATCCATAGGAGGTAGCACCCCACCTTCCACGTTGAGACCGGGACACTTAGACCTCCAGTGGTTACCTTTCAGAGAGGGCAAGGTCACAATGGGGGCTGGGACTGTCTCCTGGGCTGTCCCCTTTTTTGGACATTCACTGTGGAAGTGCCCCTCCTATCCACAATGGTAGCAAGCTCAGAATGTAGGCCCCCATCAGGTGGGTTACTCCCTGAGAGCTGTGATTAGGTCATGATGTTTTTTATCCTTTTCTCTCTTTTTAGTGAGGTCCTGGTTATAGTATACAGACATGGCTAGTTGCATTAGTTGGTCCAGAGATTTTTTTTCCCTTCAGCCACAGACTTTTGGAGTTGTTTTTTTACAGATATCTGGGGCTGATTGAGTTAGAAATTTATCTTTGAGGAGAACCTCTCCCACTTGTGACTCTGGGTCCACTGTGGTATGCTTTCTGATAGTGTCCTTAAGATGCTGTAGAAAGGTAAGGGGGTTTTCACCTGGGAATAGTTTAGAGGTTTAACTTTGGCCCTTTTTAGCCCTTCCACTATAAAATGGATGAAGTAGCATCAACGCCATTCATCCCCCTCACCATTTTGATCCCAATGTGGATCTGCCAAGGGGACTGCCTGTGCCCCTCTAGGCATGGGCATATTTATTTCCTCATTTCCAGGTGTCACAGTTATTGGGGCTCATTGTAGATGGAAATTGTCTTCAACCTGAGTGACCTGGGCCAGGATCCGTTGCTTTTCTAATGAGGAAAGAGTCTGGTCCAGGAGAAGCATGATATCCTTTTATGCCAATTCAGAGGTTTGGATCACAGAAGTAAAGGGCCTGATATATTGGTCTGAGACATCAGTATAACTACCAAAATCCTTTTTAATCTCCCTTAGATCTGATAACTGGAAGGGGACACAGACTCGCCCTCTTCTTATCACTGTCTATTGAAGGGGAAACATCCATTAGGAGGTCCTGAATATTGGGGAGGCTCAGAAGGTGGGGCAGAGGGTGGAGCAATGGAAGAAGCAGTAGGGACAGGGGCCTTGTCACTGGTAAGGGGCATTTATGGTCCTCCTTCCCCATGTTTATCCTGTGGCTTACAAAGAACAGCCAGTGTTTCAGTATCTAGATAGCAATTACGGAGCCATGCTGGGTGGTCCTGGAGATAAAAGAAATGCTGTATATAGGGGACCTCAGTCCACTTTTACAGAAAAGGTCTAATTGGAGTATGGTATTATAACTTAAGGAACCCTCTGAAGGCCACTTCTCTTGGTCACCCAAAGGATATTGGGGCCAGGCCTCAGTACAAAGAAAGATGAGGGTTTTTTTTCTTTAGATTAGTGTCAAGGTCTTTCCAGCGTTTTGTAGACTGGCCAGCGGAGACCGCTTGGGTACTGAGGCCAGAAGACTGAAAGGGGCAGGTTCCATCTAGAAAAACTTGTCAGACTCCCCTTTCGTTGGCATCCTGGCTAGGATGGACCTGACGAGAGCAGGTGTCCCTGTTCCCTGTCTCATAATTTCCTTCTGCTGTCTGTGGCCAGGACCAAAGGAAATGTAGTGATTGGTTGGACTGGGCCACCCTACTGACTCAGTGAAAACTTCTAGGATCCTGCCTTTTAGCCTTATATCACCAAAAGCAGGCAGCCAAATGGATGGCTACCTCTTTAACAAAGGGATGATCACCTGGAGAAGTGCCTGTGGAGTTAGAGAAGGTGCACAGAGGGAAGTCCCAGGGCAATCACAGTGTCAACATTTGGTGGAAACTTTTTTTATGCTGAGGCTGAAAGTGTAGGAAGTTTTAAATGAGAGGTTCAGAGGCCACAGCAATGCTTTTTTTTGGCTATTTTCAGAAGATTACATTAGCACTTCTTGGGGACCATAACTTTGGGATAAGAATTGGCTCTAAGGGCTGGGTCGGTCGGGCTTGGACGTGAAGCGGGGCTGGGTACATGCATGGCTGGGCAAAGTGCAACCACCCTCCCCCATGGCCAGGACATGTGTGCACATGTTTGTTTTACCCCTCATCCCTTTTTGGGGGAGTGGCAGTGGGTCACAGTTTGTTGCCAGGCATGGACAGTGGTGGCAGCAACTCTGTATGTGAGCTGGGTCCTTCCCATAGATTGTCTTAGCTACAGCAGGCAGTGCTGCAGCACCCAGGGAGCCTGGCACACAAGCATTTTCCCTCCTCCTCTTGCAGGGAGTGGGGTTAGGGTGTGTGTGTGGCATGGAGGACCATGTCAGTTCTCATCCCTGCTGCGTCTGCCCCTGTGGCCTGCTGTTCCTCCTCCAGTGTGCACATGTGCACGTGTTCATTTCCCGCTCTCATCTCTTTTTGGGGGAGTGGTGGTGGGTTGTGGTTATCACCATGAAGCTGGCCAGTGGCTCTGGATGCCAGCTGGGAAATTTCCATGGATTGCCTTAGCTATGGTGGGGGCTGCACTTGGGGGGTAGGGTTTGGATGTGTGTGGTGTGTGAGGCCCTCATTGGTCCCCACCCCTGCTGGGTCTGCACCTGGGCTCATGGTTCTGTGTGGTGCCCTTGCCTTGACTGGTGCCAGCAGCCAACTCAGAACTGGTGTGGACCAAGGGGCATGAAAAACTAGGTGCAGGAGTAACTCAGGAAAGTCATAAGAAACTACAGTACAAGTTTCCCATGGGAAACCAAGGTCCCAGTAAACACAGAGGGGGTAAGGTGGACAGAGACAAACAGGCAGTGGGACCAGAGAGGGAGTGTGTGAATAAAAGTATGTCTGCCATTTCTGGTAAGGAAAGAAAGGAAGACCTGACATCATAAGTGAGGGAGGAGGAACAGAGCTCAGAGACACATGCTCAAGGGATTAACAATTAGGTGTGCTTTCAGGTCATTCCCACTAAGTGCTACTGGACACTGTCAGCTACAGAAAATCTCCCCTCTTGGGTCACTGCCTCCTGCAGAAGGATGTACCAACATGTGGGGGAAGAAGAAGAAAAAGGCCAGGTGCCGAAACCAAACAGGCCTCTTCCAACATAGCATAAGGTTTACCTGAATCAACCCCAGGTCTCAGCTTGCAGGGAGGGAGCAGAAAGCACACCCAGAGCTGGAATTGCTGTGAGGCCAAAGTTGACTAGGAGCTGTTGATCTGATACCGTGTTGGGAAAGTCCCTCAAGAAGACAGGAATAGAGAGAGACGGAGAGAGACAGAAGTGACAGGAAGTCTGCTTTTGGCTAGTCCTTAGCAGGGAGTTTTCCCCAGCAGGGTGCTGGAGGCTCATGGTCACACCTAAGACAAACTCCTGTTGGTTTAGCACTCATTCATACCAACCGTGGGCCAGGAGAGGTGCCCCTTCATATGGTCACCAGAAATGTTGTGGACCAGTGTTGAGAATTCTTGCCTTCATGGCAAGCAGATTGGCTTGTAAGACAACAAGGTCAGCACACAAAGTAGGATTTTTTAGAGAAAGAAAAAGCTGCAGCTAGAGCAGTGCAGGGGAACCCAGAAACTGGTGGCTCCCTGCTGAGGTGAAGACTGGTGCTTTTTATTGACACTTTAACACTTGGTTAGGGTAAGGGTTAGGTGGGTTCTTTCCATTGGCCATGGATTCACGCATGCAGGCTCTCTTCAGTGAGCTGGTCTGTTTGCCCCTTACTGGGGGGAAACAGCCTTGAGAGCATCCTATCTATTTGCCCCATGGCAGATTTATGAGACCATGTAACTCGTCCTTAGGGTGCAGGGCTCATCCCATGGGGGATGGGATACTGATCCAACAACAGCAGCAAGAAAAGTAACTAACACATCACCTTTTATAAGGTGATAATTGACACCTGACTCTCTTATGACTTTGAGATCAGTTCTCCAAATCTTCTGTATCAGCCCTCCCTCCCTCCCTCCTGTCTCTCTCTCTCTTTTCTTGACAGGTTCTTGACAGGCTGTCCTTGAACTCATGATTGATCCTCCTGCCTCTATGCTCTCAAGTATTGGAATTACTGGCCTGCACCACCACTCCTGGCTTGTATTAACTTTTGATGCTGCAGGAATGCTAGTATTTGTTTCTAATTTACATATAAAAACTATCAAATATTTAAGGATTATATTTACTAATCAATCCAGAAAAAAAAAACATTTTTGTTGAAGCCTCCTTCTTTTGACTCCTTATCTTGCACAGATTATGTTGAAAGGAACCAAATGCTGAGTCTAATTACAACACTTGTTATAGCTGACTTCAGTTTGAAAATACAGATGGAAAATGTGTGCTCCCAAATTATACTCCTTAGTCAAAGCTTACTGTGTATATTTGCCCAAACACCTCTCACATGTTTCCTTTGGTGTTCTGTGATTTTATTTTATGTTTTTTGCATCTGCACTATTTCTAAGTCAGGGGAGTAAGGACAGTTAGCAGTTAGGAGATGATGGCTTCAATTTTCCTTTCTTGATTGACTGAACTCTACTTACTACCCCCCATTTTCTTATTTGAGAAGTACATTGAGGATTTTTATTTTTTAAATCGTCATTTGTATACTTTTTATTGCAGTTTGAAACTATTTTCTTAGCTTGTTTTTCATGGGAGAGAGGGAAAAAAATCCCCACTATCCTGATTCAGAATATAAATAGCTTTAAAACTCTTGATAAACAAAGAGAAATAGAAACCACTAATGTTCCTGCAAATATCAAAGGTTCTCTGTGTTGAAGTGATAACAATCTAGCCAAAGTGGGAGGCAAAGGAGAAACCAGGGAAGGAGGCCAAGTGCACAGCCCAAGACCTGGGCACATGTATTTACCACACACTGAGACTCTAGTTTCTTTGGGCCTAGCAAAATAACCAAATGTACAGTGCACTGTTCATTTATGTGCCCGAATTTTCTGTTTGTGTTCAGATATTTGGCATCCCCAGTGGCTCATGTACAGTTTTCAAAATGGTGGTTGGCTCAAAAGTGCCATGTATACTTACTCTGAGTAAAATGAATGTTACCTCTCCTGGAACCATTTGGAAACAAAGGTCATGCCAGAAAGTTTAGGCATCAACATGTGTAAACTGAGCTTTTGTCCTCTTCAGCGTCTTAGAACCAGCCTATTGTTTTCTCAAAGTAATGTATATTTTAGGTTCCTTTGGCTGCATAACAAATTACCACACACTAGGAGGTTTAAAGCAGCAGAAATGCATTGTCTCCCAGATCTGGAGGTGGGAACTCTGAAATCCAGGAGTCAGCAGGCCATCCCAGTTTCTGGAGGCATCCCCCACTCCTCACTGTTGGTGGCTGTGGCTACATCATTCAAGTCCCTGCTTTTGCCTTTACTGTCCTTTTTCCCAGTGAGTCTGTGTGTTCACTTTCCTTCTTCTAAGGACACCAGTCTTTGGATTTAGGGCCCACCCTAATTCAAACGCCCTATTTCCAAATGAGGCAGTCAGTGTTCTGAGATTCCAGGTGGACACGAATTTTAAGGACACTTTCCAAGCCAATACAATGTATATTTCAAAACCACTATTGTGTGCATGGTATTAGAAATACATTCCGTGTTCCTGCCACTGGGCTCAGTCCACTCCTCAGTTGTCATCTTTATCACATCTCACTCACTCTCCTGAGTCAAACAAACACATACCCTGATAAAGAATGTCTAGAGCAATTGATATCCACTGGTACTTCTCAAAGGAAGAAGAGAAATAAAAAGAAAGAGAAACAGAAAAGAAAAGGGTGGAGGGGAAGACAAAATGAATACTTTTGATCAGAGGTCAGCCCTCACTCAAACGGAATTGTCAGGACACGTTAGTTCAGTAGAGCATGCAGACACACCCACTGTGTGTCGGACAGGACTGTGGGATCCTGGGAAGATGCACATGCACAGAAGTTGCTGAATGCCAAGACTCTTGCTGTTGCCCCAATTTTTTTTAATTAATATTTTTTTTGTTGTTCTGGGGTTTGAACTCAGGGCATGGGTCTTGAGTTTTTGCCCAGAGCTGGCCTTACACCATAATCTTCCTGTTAGAAATATTGTGGCATGCCCACAATCACAAATCAGACACATGCTCAAAAGCTGATAGCAAGGCAAAATTTACTTCTGCAGATGGGTGTGTACTTCCAACTAAGTCAGGCAAGGCAGCACACACCGAGCAGGAAGTCTGCTCGTTTTTTCTCTCATGCAAGTCTGCCCCTCCCACCATGGACAGGTTTGGGTTCACAATGTTCCCGATTGGCTAAAGTCAAGGTTTAGGGGAGGGCATAGGGGAAGAGCAGACGTGATTGGAGAGCATGGACAGAAACTTAATTTGGTTGGTGTACTCAGAGGCAAAGAGGTGACCCATAAGGCAGGAATTCTAGGATTCTGGGGAAACTGAGGCCTGAAATGACTGAACTGAAATGGCAGCAGCAAGTGTATGATTAACCCGTGGGCCAAGGGGACTTTGAAGCAGAGGTTTATTTGGACAATGATTATCCTAAACTAGCATTTTGAATTTTCGAATATCCAATGACAAACAATTCTCTGCTTACAGGCAGAAACTTTACAGTGAGGAGACGTGCCACTGAGCACATAGACAACTGGGGAAATTAGCTAATATCCACCCAAGGACAGACATATTCCATAGTGTGATACTGGTGTGTGGGGGGTCACAGCCAGGACCCTGAAATTAAAAGTCTCATGCTCTATAGACTGAGCTAGCTCTTTGACAGAAAAGACCCAATTTAGTTGATTCTTACACTACTACTTCTGCCTCCTGAGTAGTTGGGATTATAGATATACCACCACCACATTTGGCTTGTTGGTTGAAAGGGGTCTCAATAACTTTTTGCTTGGGTTTGCCTCAAACTGTGATCCTCCCTATCTCCACCTCTTGAGTAGCTGGGATTACAGGCATGAGCCACTTTGTCCAGCCCTGTCGCATCCTTTATAGGGTCCAACACCTGGTGAACATGGGAGTCCCACTTCAGAGGGTCAAAGGGCATTGTGCCAGCAATCCATAAACCAGGAAGCAACAATGTCTAAACATGGGTGCTTGATTGGCAATGGGGGTGTAGCTCTGGGGTAGATCATTTGCCTAGCATGTTTGAGGCTCTGGGTTCCATCCACAGCAGTGAAAAAAAACCAAACAAGCCATGAAACAACATGGATACTTGATAGGAATTTTCAGACCTACTCAGAAAAGCTCCTTGCCATGGAATTAATGGAATTTAAGGTTCAGGGTTCTTTTCCCATGGGTTCCTTCTAAACCAGCGTTCACTTTTGAGCCTAATTTTTAATTCATAGTTTTGTGTTCATTTTCTTTTCCCTTCCCTCCCTCCCTCCTCTTATCCATCCTCTTTTCCTCCTTCCTTTCTTTCTTCTCTCTTTGTCTTTCTTCCGTCTCTCCATCCCTTCCTCTCTGTCATTCTTTCCTTCTCTCCTTTCTTGCTTTCCTCCGTCCCTCCCTCTCTTTCTTTCCTTTTCTCCTTCTTTCTCTCTCTTTCTTTCTGACACCATCTCTCTATGTAGCCCATTCTGTTCAAATTCATGATCATCCTTTCTTCATCTCCCAAGTACTGGATTACAGGCCTGTCCACCACACCTGGCTTCTGTTCCTTTTCAAGGTTGAGGCCACATTCTTCAGGTCTCCCAAACCTGGCTCAGACCCAGTCTATCCAAGGATGGTGGAGCTATTTCCGTATAGCTAACGGGTCCACGTCCATCTTCCCTGGCTCCACTCGACTTGCCATTTGAGTGACCTGTGGGCTTCTCTCTAGAGGCCACTACCTGATCCTGCTGTTTAGTTTTAAAATCTCACTTAGCTTTCTGTTGTTCTTCATTTGTCAGGGTGAGATTTGAGCTCAGTGTCAGCAGTGTCTCACTTTCCTTCTAAGCCGGCTGGAAGTTTACATGAGACAGCTGAAAACCTGTGTGGGTTCTGCACCTGTGTTTGAGGCACATGGTAACTGTACCACGTGCTCTCAGTGTCAGTGCTGGGGGAGAGTATTCCTTCCTTCAGGGAAGTGGATGTGTGTGTCCATTTCCAATGGCTACTATGACAAATCAATATGAACTTAGTGACTTAGAATGACAGAAATCCAGTGGCTTGCAGGCCTGGAGGTCAGAAATCTAAAATTGAGGTGTTTGTAGGGCTGGCTCCTTTGGGAGGCTTCAGGGAACATGTTTCCTGTCTCTTCCAGCTTCTAGAGACTGCCCATTGTCCTTGGACTGTGGCCTCTTCCTCCATCTTCAAAGTGCATTGCTGCAACCACTGGCTCCCTCAGGACAGTTTCTCCCTCACTTTGACCCTTTATGCCTCCTTTTTACAAGAAATCTTGCTATCATGTGGGCTCATTCAGATAACCCAGTGCAATTCCCCATCTCACAATCCTTCCCATAATCACCCACAAAGTTCCCTTTGATGTCCACAGACTCTGGAGCTTAGGACATGGTCATCCATGGGGGGAGCAGTCATATTCCTGCCTTCCACAGAGTTGAGGCATTAGTAGAAGGTTTCTGGGGGAAAATAACAAACTCCTTCAAAGACCCACCCTACAATGCCCTGAATAGTCACTTGGGGATGTCTTGTTCCTGTGGAGCAGGTTTTTGCTCAGGTGTGGGCTTTGTTTTCATTTTGGTCACTTTAGTGGAAAATGTTCAGTCTTTGACATTCCTCCCTCTGTCCCTTCTTTTATTAATAGCTGTCTTGTTTTATGTGTGTGACAGGATGTTACATGTGACTCTTCCTGTGGTCTTGGGGCTTCAGCAGAAAGCTAAAGGAGGAGAACAATAGGACATGTTCAAGTATTCTGACATCCTAGTGTGAGAGACTGGAGCAGCCAAGCAAGACCTGCAGAGGTGTCCAGACAGGGTGCTCCCAAGACTAGCCATCCCTTCACAGCCCTCCACCACCCCAACCCAGAAGCAAAACTAAGACTGTTTCAAGAGATTGTCTCAGTCCATTTGGGCTGTTATAACAAAAATACTACAAGCTGGGTGTCTTATAAACATCAGAAATTGCTGCTGACAATTTGGAGTTCAAGACCAAGGTGCTGGCAGATTTGGTGTTTGGTCTGGACTCACTCTGTACATGGTGGGAGGGAAGAACAAGCAAGAAGGAAGCAAGGGCAGGCCATGTAGAACATGTAAAGACTTCAGCCTTACTGTCCATGCAAGAGGAATGTGGGTGGGAGGGTTTGAATGGAGGAATACCTCTTTTTGAGGGTGAACTGCAGGAAGACAAGGGTCAAGGCTGGGGAATAGTGAGGTTATCACAGGTAGAGTGTGGATGGACTGAGGATGACAGTGGTATGGTAGTCAGTAACAAAATCCTAAATACATGCTGAGTAGATCCAGAGTCAGTGATGGATTGGGCTTGGGATAAGAGACAGAAGTCAAGGACAGTGCTGATGACTTTAGCCTGAACATGGCAAGAAGGGAGTTGTTAACTGAGACGGAGAGGAATGCAGAGAGAAGCAGGGAATTCCAAGACCTGAGTTTTGAGCAAATTGGGAGACAGTTTAAATAGACCAGGAGCTCAGGCCACAGGTCAGAGCTGAAGACATAAATTCGCTATGTTATCAGCACACAGGAAGCAGTTAAAGTCATGAAATGGATAGAATCACCAGGGAGTGAGCACAAGTAGAAAAGGGAAGTCCTATGCCTGAGCCCTGGGGGCTGCCTTTAGAGGTTGAGGAGCTGAGAAAAAGCCAGTGAGTGTGAAGAAGCAGAAAGGGAGGGAAAATAGTCTGATAGTATTCTGGGCCACAAAGAAGAAAAAGCGTCCAAGAGGAGAGAGTGACCCATGTGGTCAACACTGGTGCTCAGTCAAATAAAGTGTGAACCAAGAAATGAGCACTGAACACGGGGATGTGCTTGACTCATGACTTAGGAGCCTTGTCGGTGGGGCCATGGAGCATGGGTGGAGGTGTGATTGCAGTGGGTTCCAGTGACAACGTCGAGAATATAGATGACCATTAAGGAGTTTTGCTGGATGTAGAAGGAGAAAGATCGGTCAGAAGATGGAAGCAGAGAGTTTTCATTGTTGGTTTGTTTATTTTCTTAAAGAGAAATAAGGCATGGTTGTATTTGGATGGGTCTGATTCAATAAGAAAAAAAACCAATGGTACAGAAGAGGAGGACATTACTGAAGTAGAGAAACATCTCGGGAGAGGAAGAAGAAAGCCCTCCAAACCCTCCAAATCCACTCCCCATAAAAACACCGAGAACAAAGGCAAAAAAAAAAAAATCAGTTGTTTCAGAACTCTGGAATGTAACCAAAGACTGCAATTGTCCTAAAAGCATTTATTCAAGAAAGAGGGCTGGCCATCAGAATGAGCAGTGGGCTTTGTGATATTTTACCTTGACCTATTTCCATAATCCTTTCAGCAGCTCTGCAGCAGTCTTGACACCATCTCAGCCTGGCAGCCACTGGAAGGAACAAAATGGTTTGGAGTGTCTCAAAAAGTCTTACCCCCAGAGAACTGCCCCACGTGACCTGTGTGGAAGCTCCCTGGCAAAGCTTCACTTTGTCTACTTGGCCCAACTTGTCTTTGTTTGAATTGACTCTAAACTCACTCTCTGTGAACAGCCCAATTTTCAGTGTTTGTCAAAAATTATTTAGTATTACATCTGCCTGACAGCAGTTGGGACTAATGAGAGGATGAATGGAAAATTTCTATAAAACACTAGTGAGTAAGATGTCACGTGAGGGCTTCCACATGATTCTAGAAATTGGGAAGGCCGCACACAAATGAAAGGCCTTGTTCATACCCAGGAAGGACCTGAAAAGGCCCCAGTCTCACGCTGGCTGATCCTGAGGCTCTGCACAAACAACAAGCAAAGTTCAAGGGCAAGTTGTAAGCTGTCTGCTAGAAGATGCACCCAGCAGTCACACATGATTAAGTTAAATAGAACTAATGAAATAGAAATTCACTAAGCAGACAAGCAGCAACAGCAAACAGACAAGACAACAACCCTTGAGAAAAGAAGGGGAATATGATTTCCAGATTTTTTTTTTTAGACAGTTCAGGCTGGCCTTGAATTCAAGATCCTCCTGCCTCACCCTTCAGAGTGCTAGGATTACAGACAGGCACCACCACCCTAGTTTCACATTGTTATTTAAAATGCCTAGTTTCACCAAAAAATGCCAAACATGTAAAGAAACAGAAAATTATGACCCATACACACAGAGAAAAAGGCAATACAAAGAAAGACAAAAGCAATCAATAGAAACATCTGAGGAGTTCCCGATGTTCTGTTTATAAGACAAAGACTTCACATTAGCTGCTATAAATATGTCAAAGACCTCAAGGGTAATGTGAGAGTACCTCATCAAATAAACATGTTAGATATAAAGTCGGCAGTGGTCCATTTTCAAGACAAGGCATTTAACTCTGGTGCTTGCTTGTGTATCAGTTTGTGGATGTTGGAGGAACGCCAACTGATAAGGGAACTTAAACTGGAAGGGGTAAATCACGATAGAATGAGGAAATGGGTAAAAACCTGTGTATGTGCCAGAAAGCATATCATAGAGATCTTTCCCTCACAAGGAAGGCTGATACCATCTAAAGAATTTGGCCAATCCCAAGAGAGGCAGATTTTTTTTTTCCAGTAGGAAGTCTAGGCAACATTGTGGTGGTGGTGGTAGTGGGGAGAATGCATACCCCATAGTACTCTGCCAATGAACAATTGGGGGAGGTTCCTGGACGATGTAATGCTTATTGTAACCACTTCTCCTGCGTCTGCTTCCCAGACACCCAATTTTGCGAGACCGCCATTAAAGTCTCACTTCCACTGTACTCCATGTGTCTCTGAGTCCATTCTGGACAGGTGAGCATATTTCTCACAGAGAATATCAATAAAATTAAAATTATAAAAAAAGAACCAAATGGAAATTTTGATGTTGAAAAGTATGATACCCAAAATTAAAACTTCACTATAGAGGCTCAGCAGTGGATTTCAAGTAGAAAAAGAAAGTTTCTGTGAACTTCAATGCAAGTCACTGAGATTCTTCAATCCCAGGAACAGAATCAAAAAAGAACTAAGAAAAATGGGAAGAGCCTTAGAAGCCCATTAGATACCAGGAAACACTAACATATGCATAACAGGAGGCTCAGAAGAAGAGAAAGGAAAAGGGCAAAAGAGGATTTGAAGAAGTAATGGTTGAATACTTCTCACATTAAATAGACAAGTTCACAAACCCAACAAACTACAAGTTGGACAAACTGAACTACACATGTAATGGATAATCTTTATTAACATTTAATTTTATTTTTGAATTACCATTCACTAATAATATGAAAGGATTTCATTGTGATAATTCTATACATTCATACAGTGTACTTGGAACAGGTTTACCTCCTCCTTTGTTTCCCATTCCCCCTTCCCTCACCCCTCCTTTTTCAAACAGTGTTTTATGGGTTTCATTATGCTGTCTTCATTTGTATGTATTTATGTACCATATTTTGATCCTTTTCACCCATCAGTATCCTTTCCTTTCTTCTACCCTGCTCCCACTGATCCTTCACACACATACCTAGACACTCCCCCATTACATTCATATCCCATAATCATCACAATCATCACCATCATTTTAGGTCTAGGTTCCACCAGTGAGTGAGAACATATAATATTTGGCCTTTTGAACTTGACTTGATGGTTAATCTTGACTGTCAACTTGATTGGATAGAGAAATGTCTAAGAGATTTGAAAAGCACACTGGTGGGTGTGTCTGTGACGGTGTTTCCAGAGATAACTGGCTTGTGGAACAGTAACTGAGGGGAAAGACCTACCTTGAATGTGGGTGGCACCATTGAATAGGCTGGCCCCTGGGTGGACAAAAGGAGAAAGACAGCCGGTGCATGCAAACCCCACTTTTCCTGAATGAGTGTGTCTATTGTGTCTACCATCACCTAGACATCAGACTCCAAGTTTGACAGCCTTGAAATGTGGGCTCACACCAGTGACTCTCCAGGGAGCTTCCAGGCCTTCACCCTCAGACTGTTCTGAGGCTTCCAGCTTCTCAGACTAGACAGCTACCAGATTCTTTGGCTCTGCAGGGTACAAATAGCCATTGTTGGACTATTCATCTTTCAATTTTGTAAGCCAACAAATCCCTTTTATAATACATACATACATATATATGTATGTATACTTTTCCTCTAGACAACATTGACTAATAAAACACATCATAGTCAAATTGTTGGAAGACAAAGAAGGGGTCTTGAAGACAGCAAGAGAGAAGCAACTTGTTATGGACAAGTCATCTTCATTAAGATCAACTGTCATGAAGGGTGGAAGGTGTTAAGGAGATATATTTAAAATTCCAAAAGAAAAACATTCTCAAGCAAGAATTCTACATCTGGCAGAATTATCCTCTGAGAGTGAAGAAACGTAAAGATATAACCAGAAAAACAAGAAAGGAGTTTGAAACTAGTAAACCTGTCCTATAAGAAATGCTACAGTATCCTCCAGACTGAAGTGAAAGTGCTCTAGACGGCAACTCAAAGGCATGTGAGAATAAGCAGCAATGATACAGGCATCTGAACTGTAATCATAACATATTTATTTTCATTTGTAACTCCTCTTGTATAATGTAAAAGACAAATGCATAAACCCATAATTAGAAAACTGAGCTAATGGGCTTATAATATAAAAAGATATGATTTTTATGATGATAATAGCACTAAGTGGGGGGAGGAGAGAGTGAGTATGTTAGGGCAAAGGTTTTTTTAAAATATACAATTGAAATTAAGTTGTATTAATATGAACTTGATTGTATTAAATTAAGATGTTAATTATCATACAGAGAACACTGTCTGAGAAAATTCAAAAAACACTCCCCCACATATATACCCACACTACATGGGGCAGGAGAGAGTAAAGCAAGGAAATTACAAGGATTATTAAAGTATTTATTTCACACAAAAGAAGGTAGTCATGATGAAATAGAGAAACAAAGTAGCCCTAATACATGTAGAGAGCAAGTGGTCAAATGGCAGATGTAAACTCTACCTTAGCAGTATTAATATAAACTAACAAAAAGTGGAGATTGGCAGAATGGATAAATGAACATGATCCAACAATAAGGTGTGTGTATAGTATGTACTTCAAACTCAAAGACATAAAGAGGTAAAAAGGATAGGGGGAAAAAAGATACCTTACAAACAACACCCAACAGAGAGAAGGGGTGGCTATATTAATATGATAGAAGTAGACTCTATGACCAAATGTTAATGGAGACAAAGAATGACATGATATAACTTACCAGAGTAAAGAATCAGAAAGATACAGTGATTGTAAGCATATTCACACCTAACAGAGCCCCAAAATCCATGAAGCAGAAACTGACAGAATTACAGGGAAAACTGTAATAAGGAAAACCTTATTCAATTGTAATAAGGACTTCAGTTTTTTTACTTTTAACAATGGATAGAAAGTAGCAAGAAAATAGAAGTTTTAAGCATCAAAATAAACCAATGAGTCTAGAACACTTCATCCAACAGCAAAATAGATATTTTTCTTGAGCACATTCTCCAGAATATACCATATCTGGCCATCAATGAACCTCAGCAGTTTTATAAACTCATACAAAGTGTGTCTTTTGGCCACGGTAGAATGGAGTTAGACATCAATAAATGAAAGAAATTTGGGAAATTCATAATCATGTAGAAATTAAAAAATATACTCTTTGATAATCAATGGGCAAAATTTAAAAATCACAAGGAAAATGAGAAATATGTATATTATGCCAAAACTTATGGACCATAGTGATAGAGGAATAATGTTGCCATTTTGTGAATTGGCCAAAAGGGCAGCCCCACCCCTTAACAGAAATTCCCGTGCTCTAAGACAGCCCCACCCTACCAGACACTACCATGCATGCACTAATTTCCTTAACCTCCCCCTTCTATAAAAGCCACGCCTCTCCCAGAGTCTGGGCTGTGCCATATTGCCCTGGCCAGCCTGGCAGTTCAAGCTTGCCATTAAACTTTGCTCTTGGACGTGAGACTTCTCTCGTGAGCAACATTTTTCCTAACATTTTGGTGCCGTGACTCGGATTGGGTGCACTCCCGGCACTGACTTTGCTCTCCTGGCCTCCCTCACCCCATTCCTTTCTCTCTCTCTCTCAACTCCCATTCCCTTCTTCCAGGATCTGAGCTGCTTTGCCGGAACCCCCAATCCTAGAAAGTGCCACTCTGTCACTGCTCACAGGGAATTTTCTCCACCCTAGCACGCCTCCAATTGCCATCCACCACTGGCCAATCTTCCTTCAAGGTCCTCTCTCGGTGAGTCCTTCTTGCACACAGAGCTGTGATCTCTTTCTCATTTCCTTGAAATCCTAGTGCTAGGTCTCAGCTCCCTCGCGTCTCTGGGAACTGGGTTCCTCACTAGGGACTGTGGACCCCCGTGGTGAAGATGTTCCCTCTGGGTACTCCACATCTTTCTTTCTCTCTCTCTCCTGAGGGCCTGATATTTTGGGGATGCCCACCATATCTCTCCTCAGGTCAGGCCTCACCATGAGAGTTGGACCATCCAAACTTCCTTCAGACTCCCCATTGGGATGTCTTCTGGCCAATCTTGGGCCACTATGCCTCATGCCTGATCTTAAGCCTTGAAAGCTCATTTTTCTCTGTAATCAGGCATGGCCCCAATACCCATTAGACAATGTCTCCGAATGGCCACTTAATGGCACTTTCAGTCCCAATATTTTAAGGGATTTATACAATTTTTGTGAGCATGCTGGTAAATGGAAGGAACTTCTCTATGCCCAATCCTTTTCCTATCTCCACACCAAACCTTCCCTCTGTACTTCCTGTTCCCTTGCACAGGTTCTTTTAGCCTCTAAACCAGCTTCTAAATAAACCAAATCATCTCCTGAACCGCCTCCTTTCCCATGTAAGCAGACTTCTTGTGCTACTCAGGCTGCTTTTCTCCTCCTATCTTCCTGAGGGACTTTCCCATCATGGTGTCAAGCCACTTCTTGCCAGCTCTGGCCTCAAGGTGATTCCAGCTCTGGGAGAGCTCATGCTCCCTCCCTGTGGGCTGAGACCAAGCCCAGGGTTTATTTAGGTACACCTCATGCTACGTTGGGGGAGTCCTGATTGATTATGGCATCTGATGACTGCTTCTCTTTCCCCCCGGTCCAATGCCCCTTTTTCCTGAGACAGTGACTGGAGAGTGGAGGTTTCGTGTTGCTGAAAGTGTTCCAGTACCAGTCAGTGGGAGCGACTTTGAGGCATGGGTGATGGCTAATCCCTCAGGTGTGTGTGATGCCTCCAGGCTCTGCCTTCCCCTCCCTTGCCTAAGATGTCAGGACACCTTTTCTGCTTCCTCCAGGGCCTTTGTCTCTGTCTGCCTTCCCCTCCCTGGGCTTAATGGGGCCCTGCCTCCCATGAAGAACTTGTAGCATGGTACCTTATGACTTAAGTTATTCCAACTAGTTTGCCAGGCCTCTCAGTCTAAAGTAACTTTAAGTCAGCTGCTAGGCAAAAGCGCTTACAAAAAAAAAACAACAAAACTGTGGCTGCCATGCTCACGCCCTAACTGCCTGCACAAGGGGAGGAGGGAAAGCAAATAGGCATGTTCGTGCACAGTGGGAATGCCTGCCATAGCTAAGAGAATCCACAGGCCAACCCAACACACATCCTAGGCCACCAGCCGCACATGGTGATGGCTGCGGCCGGCCACCACTTTCCCTAGAATAAAATGCATGCAGAGTACACAGGAAGGGGGAAAGGGTGACAGGCTGCAGGATCAGGCCTAGGCAATCAGGCTCACTTGTCCCGGGTGTGTGTGGAGAGCATTGGTGCCTTGCACACACCCTGCTCCTAGCCCCACATCACACCTCAGGGCACCGGACCCAGCCCTTGTAAGCCAATTGTGAGCTCAAGGTTATAATCCCAGAAATCTCAAAATGGACAGTATGGTACTGTTATTGGCCTGGGATGCCCTCTGAATGCCCTTCTCTAACTTTAAGATGATTTATTCCTTTATTTAAAAAGTAGCCTTTATTAAAGAGGCTGCCTGCTGTTAGCTAAAAGACAGGATCCTAATGTTTTGTTCTTTCTAGATGGGACCTGCACCTACCAGTCTTCTGGCTTATAGATGTTAAAAGCTTTGCACTGAGGCCTGGCCTCAATATGCCTTGGGTGACCAAGAGAAGTGGCCTTCACAGGGTTCCTTAAATTACAATACCATACTCCAATCAGACCTTTTCTATAAAAGGAAAAAAAGTAAGCTGAAGTCCCCATACAAATTTTCTTTCATCTCAGATTGGCTCCAAAATTGCTATTTAGATACTCAAATGCTGGCCACTCTTTGTAAGCCACAGGATAAACACCCTCTGCCCTACTTTCTAAGCCACTCTAATATTCAAAACCTCCTAATGGGTGCTCCCGCCTTCAACAGGTAATGGTAGTAAGAGGGCCAGTCTATGTCCCCTTCCAGCTATCAGATCTAAGGGAAATTAAAAAACATCTGGACAGCTATAGTGATGCCTAGACAAATACATTCAAGCCTTTATCTCTGTGATCCAAACCTTTCAACTGACATGAAAGGATATTATGTGACTACTAGACCAGACTCTTGTCTCATTAGAAAAGCAATGAGTTCTGGCCCAGACCACTCAGGTTGGAAATGATTACCATTTACAATGAGCCTCAATACTAGTGGCACCTGGAAATAGGGAATAAATGTCCCTACCTACAGGGGCACAGGCAGTCCCCTTGACAGATGCACACCAAAAGGGGCTGGTGATATGGCTCAAGCAGTAGAGTGCCGCTTTGCAGGCACAAAGTCCTGGGTTCAAACCCCAGTATAGCCAAAGGAAAGAGAAAAAAATATTTGGGGCTAAGGAGAGCATCTGCCCAGTATGTGCAAGGCCCTGGGTTCAATTCCCCAACATTGCTAAATAAAAAAAAATGGTAAGGAAGATAAGTGGCATTAATGTCACTTCAGCCATCTCATAGTGGAAGAAAGTAGTTTAACCTAGACCAGATCCCT
Organism: Castor canadensis; assembly: GCF_047511655.1. Classification (NCBI taxonomy): domain Eukaryota; kingdom Metazoa; phylum Chordata; class Mammalia; order Rodentia; family Castoridae; genus Castor; species Castor canadensis. The sequence goes on from NC_133389.1 coordinate 4,553,731, forward strand.
CATTCTTCAAGTGAGGAAACTGAGGCCCAGAATGGTTCAGAGACCTGCTCTTCAGAGTATCAGGTGTCAATGTGAAATAACGACTTTGCTTTACAGCAATGCTCTGAAGAAAACCCTCTTACCTTTCTGTAACATCTTGAGGACAGTATCAGAAAGCATACCATGGTGGACCCAGAGTCACAGGTGAGAGACGTTCTCCTCAAAGATAAATTTCTAACAGCCAGCCCCAGATATATGTAGAAAACTCAGTCTGTGGCTGAAGGAGAAAAGTCATTGGATCACCTAATACAACTAGCCACGTCTGTATACTGTAACCGGGACATTACTAAAGAGAGAAAGATAAGAGACATCATGACCTCATTGCTGCTCTCAGAGAGGGCCCCACCCGAAGGGGGCCTGCATCTTGTACTTGCTACCATGGTGGACAGGAGGGGCACTTCTGCAGAGAATGCTTAAAGGGGGACAGCCTGGGAGACAGCCCCACCCTCAACCGGGACCCTGCCCTCTGCAAGGGTAACCACTGGAGGTTTAAGTGCCCCCGCCGCCAGATGGAAGGTGAGGTGCCAGCTTCTATGGATTGATGGGTCCCAGCCCCTGTCCATGCTCCACTTCTTGGCATCGATGTTGAGGAGCCTCGTGGTAGCCATTATGGCAGAAAAAACAAAAGATAATTTTCCAGCTAGACAGTGGAGCTCATTTCTCTGTTTTACTTTTTTCTCCTGGTCCCCGGTCCAATGACAAAAGTTATCTTTCGGGGCAAATCTGGCCAGCCCCTAGAGCACTAGTTTACCTGGCCTCTGGCCTGCTCTTCGGGAGACCTCCTCTTCTGTCACCCTTTCCTCATAGTTTCTGAAACTCCAGTTACTCTGCTGGGGTGGGATTTACGATCTCAACTAAAAGCTCAAATTCTTCTCACCCAGGCAGCTATCTCTGCTGCCCCCTCCTTCAGGAACAAATAGATCCCACAATGTGGACTGAGGGGATGACTGTAGGGCGAGCCTGGACAGCCCTCCCTATTCAAATAAAACTCAAAAATCCCTCACAGTTTCCACACCCAAAACAATATCCCCTCAAGCCTGAGGGATGATGAGGACTTATGCCTACCATAAATTCCTTAAAACAACAAGGGCTACTAATTAGTTGCTTCAGCCCCTATAATAAATTCATATAAAAAATATAAAAGTTAATTTTAGAATACAAGTTACAAAGTAAACAACTGGAAAGGATATAGATAGGTAGTGAATGTATTTTTTTTAAGAAGTTAAAGGAAAAAGGAAAGTTTTTGGATGAGAAAGGATTTTGTAAAGAAGGGTTTGTCCTAAAGATTATTTCAAATAGGAGGGATAAGGACAAACCATGAAAGGGTTTAGTATGTGGTAAAGGGTTCAGTTTGTGGTAAAGTTAAAGTTGACTATAATCTAAGAGTTGCCTAAAAGATTTTTAGGGTCATATCAAACTAAAATCAAATTCTCTATGTCTATAAAATCACAAGGTTATCTTAGTATTGTTCTGCTCTGAGTAACATCTACAAAAAACTGTTACAGAGAAAGATTTTATCAAAGAAATTATTTGTGTTTTCTGCTGATCTTGTCAAGCTTTAAGTACTACTAAATCAGAGTTCATTTACATATTTGCTATGTGTCTTAAATGACCACCTTGTAACAGTGTTGTGTCTATACTTTATCTAAATATGGTACAAACATTTACAATGTTAAAAATGTAAAATTATGTTAAAAATGAGCTAGAGCTCTCTTTTATCCAAGAGTGTTAAATCCTGACAGCCCCTGCCTCCCACAGGTCACCTACCTAGGTGTGGCCTTAAAGAGACAGACTCACTCCCTGAGTCATGAGTGCATCAACCCAATCTTCCATTTCCCTCTCCCCCATACCATAAATCATCTTAAAGCTTTCTTGGGAGTTACAGGATTTTGCAGAATTTAGATTCCTATGTATGCAGTCCCTTAGCAGATACCTTTTTATGCTGCTCTTCATATTCCTATTTGGGTCTTAAATAATGTATGGGCCACCCATTTCTCTTAGGAAACTTGCCTCCAACAGACTCTGCTCCTCTGGCTGACTATCTACCTTATCTTAACCTTCTCAGGGAACTTCTAAGAGAGCATGCAGACCAGATCCTGCCCCATCCTATAACAATTTCTGTTAAACAAGGGGATCTTGTTCTCCTAAAGGATATTCAACCCTCTCCATTGGGACTTCGGTGGACCAGCCCTCATCTGCTCATTCTCATGACACCCACTGCTGTCAAGTTCCATGGGATCCCCCAGTGGCGGCACCTCTCAAGGAACAGTTAGAAAAATGGAGAAGGGAATTGGAGGACTCATGAAATTGTCTAGGGAACAACATTTCACAGTGGTTCTCCTGGCCAATGCCCATCCTAATGCCTATATTTCTTGCTCTCACATTCTTAAGCTTCCTCCCTTGTATCATAAAAACAGTACAGAGATTTCGTTTAGACCACATGTCTGCTATTACTAATCAAAAGTTTAACCAGATGTACCTCCAGGGTTATCAATCTCTCCAAAACAGCCCACAGGACTGTTATGAGGGCCCCCACCAAGATGCAGGAGTCTGAGGATCTCACCCCATACAGTGCCCCCTGCCAGCAGGAAGCAGCAAAGAAACTGATGCTTTGCCCCAATTCCTGGTCCTCAGCCCCCATCATTATTAAAGAAAAAATGGGGGAATGATAGAACAATAATGTCGCCATTTTGTGAATTGGTCAAAATGGCAGCCCCGCCCCTTAACAGAAATTCCCACCCTCTAAGACAGCCCCACCCCTACCGTGCATGCGCTAATTTCCTTAACCTCCCCCTTCTATAAAAGCCACGCCTGGCCCAGAGTCTGTGCTGCGCCATATTTCCCCAGCCAGCCTGGCAGTTCGAGCCTGCCAATAAACTCTGCTCTTGGATGTGAGGTTTTCCTGTGAACTTTGTTTGTGAGCAGCATTTTTCCTAACATGTAGCTCAAGTGGGGACTGAGGGTGAACTGAAAGAGCAGCACAGGAAGAAGATTTTTTGGGTAAAAGAGCCAGTCTGTGTCCTGATTATGGTTACACAAACTACACATGTGTTATAATTCATAGAACAACAAGCATACACAAAAGTTAATTCTATGTATGCTGATTGAAAAACCAAACTGTGGAAGCTAATATCAGCATTTGTACATATGATTGCTTGTTTGCATTTTAAATGATAGGCATCTTTCAGACCCTCATTATAGAAGAACCCCTTCCAGCTCTCACTACCAGTTGTACATTTTCTTCAGTTACATCAATAAAATATTTGAATTAATTATAGAAAAAATAAGAAGATATGGATGCCTTGTTCTATTGCTACTGCTTAACAACATGCACTCTGGAGTTCCAAAAAATAATTAAAGCATAAGGAGTGCAAAGAAGGAAATAAAAGCATCATTATTTACAATAAAGGAGGAGGAGACTAAGAACTGGAAAGGAAACAGTTCACCCCCTGCCTCAGTGCAGATGTTCTGGTCTGAGCCAAGACAGGAGAGGATTTGTGTATGAACTCTGGAGTTTTAACACTAAAACTTTTCTATCTAGAACAGAGGTTATTGTTTAGCACCCAAAGTGACTAAGCTATGGGAATTTGCCAAAAATGTCAGGAGTCAGAAGTATTGAAAACACTAGATGTGAGGAGAGGGGAAAAATCCGTTTTCTAATTGCACCATAACAAAACAAGCCAATTCTGCATGCTGAGGAGGTGCCCCTCCCCCAGAGGTCTTGCTCTGGGGCTCCTTCCCTAGTGGCCTTCATCTACACCCACACACATCACTCATGCCAGAGGAACAGAAAATGCAGGGATTGTCCCAACTCAAAGTAAATAAAAGCTGCACCTTCCCTGCTGTCGTCTTCCCTGTTATCCAATACAGGATGGCATTGATGTGAAGGGCACATAAGGCTTATAGAAAACTAAACAAGTCTTCCCCATTAAAACTGGAATCTTATAAAAGAAAAAGAATAAGTGCATTTGGCAGAAAGAGTAAGTGAACAAGAGAAAAAATGACATGACAATGAAAAGAAGGTGACAGTGAGGGAGACACAGGGTGTGCTGGAGGAAGGCGTGTAGTCAGGGAATTAGGAACTGGGTGTTGAGTTAATTGGTTTGCACAGATGAAAGGCAGCTGGCTGTTTTTTTGGTGCTACAGCTGCTTGATTGCTTGCATTGACTGCCATGGACTGTATGAGATTTTCTTCCTGTGAATCTGGTACCTTAGCAAGCATGGGAAATACAAACTTCTAAAAAGCTGTGGCTATTATTGAACAGATATTTATACACCAATATTTATAGCAGCACTATTCGTGACAGCTAAAAGTTGTAAACAACCAAAATGTCCTTTGTTTGAGGGATGGTTAGACAAAACAAGATTTATATGCATAATTATTTAGCCTTAAGAGGAAGAAATTTTGACAATGTGGATGAACCTTGAGAACATTACCCTGGGTTAAAAGAACAAAGACTGTGATCGTACTTACACGAGGTACTTTTTGTTAGTCAGCTTTGCATTACTGTAACAAATGCCTGAGAGAAAAGGTTTATTTTGGCTCACACTTTCGGAGGTTCAGTCTGTGATCCATTATCCCGTTGATTGGCTTCGACCTGTGGTGACACATCAAGGAAGGAACATTCACGTCTTGGCCAGAAGGAAAAGAGAGAAAGAGGCCAGGATCCCACTATCCCCTTTGAGGGCAAGCCCCCAATGACTGAAGACTGCCCACAACCATTGCACCACCCTGGTGACTAAGCCTTTAACACACGGGCCTTTGGGAGACATTTGAGCTCTGAGCTATAACTTATCTTGAGTAGTTAAAATCATAGAGAGAAGATAGAATGGAAGTTACCCAGGGGTTGGTGGAGGAGGGAGTGAGAGCTAGTGTTTAATGAGGACAGTTTCGATTTTTAAGATGAGAAGGTTCTAGAGATGGATGGTGGTGACAGCTGCACTCATGTGATCCACTTAATGACACTGAACACTTAAGATGATAAAATGGTAAACTTAATATTATGCATATTTTACAACAAAGAAATTTGTGCTTGTAATGGGGAATCATATCTCTGTCAGTCACTTATTTTATCATCAAAAATTAATGTCAGCAAACAAACTTATGTAATATCATTAATCTATTTATAAGCCACTGTCATAGTTTATTCTTCACCAACATTTTTCTCCTTTGCTCACTGTTTCAGTGCCAAAATTATCCAGAAGCTTTTACAAAGTGCATATTGACTCACAAAGTTACCTTGTGACTGCTTTTCCTGCCCTGCACGAAGGACTAGTTAGTTAGGTAGAAATAAGAGAAGGAGGCCTCAAGATAAACGGCAAAGCTCCCTGGTCTGGGTTGTGCTTGCAGCAGAAGTAGCTGCAGGAACACTTCAGAACCAATGCAACCATAAACTCCCCTGAAGCAACTTTTACCTCCCTTCATCTTTAAGGGCGTTGTCTTTCACAAGTTCATCATCTGCAGTTAAACCTGCAGTTAAACCTGCAGTTAAGCATTCCTCTGGAGGACTTCCCACTGACTTGAGTCTCAAGGCAAGTAGGTAAGAAGGGTAGGCAGGACTCTCTTCCCACTGATAATTGAAACCTCCTTCATGCAGCAGGTGGGATGCTACTCAGCTCAAGAATGAGGCATAGCTCTTGCCCTCAGGAGTCCTCATCTTAGTGGAAGAACCAGTTCTGTCTCTCTCACACACACACACAAACACACACACCCCAGCCAGATAACTGTCCTCACTGGGGACCTTGGAGGTGGATCTTGTAAGATGAGCAGGGGGCCACAGGAACTGGGGAGGACAGTGACAGAACCTGAGGGACAGGAGGTGACTATGGGGACTCATGGGCTTAGTTCAGGTAAGGGTGGGAATTGCCTTGGATGGGACCACTTCACAGGGCAATCAAAGATTGCCTGACTTCTTCCTAAGAAAACAACTCAGAAATTAACAGAGGCAGGACTAGAGGAGACAAACCTGGAGCCCAAGTCTAAAGGAGCCAAGCAAATGGTAGCCCTTGGGGGAGAGGGAATTGCCATGGTGGCCAGGACAGGATTTATTAATTGGATGTGAGGCCTGAGAGGCCAGTGAAGACCCTTTGTGATCCATAGCATTGAGTGATGGTAATGTCCCCATAACTAAGTCAACACAAAAAATTCTCAACCATAGATCAAGTAAAAGGAAGTCACAAACTTTGCTTTCCCATATCATTTCATTGACTTTCATAAAATAAACAAAATCAAAATTATTGTAAGTACTTTCAATAAGTTTTTTGAGTTTTTGTATTATCATTCTGTCCTAAGCATGTGCTCACAATGTCTATCGAAATCTAAACATCATGAGTCATTATGGAGCAGCAATGAGACACCACTGCACAACTGTGGGAAATGGCCAAAAGCCAGAAAAGACTGACGACACCAGATGCTGGTAAGGATATGGAGCAACAGGAAGTCTTGTTCACTGCTGCTTCGGCTACAAAATGGAACAGCCACTTTGGAAGTCACTTTGGCAGTTTCTTACAAAATTAACCACACTCTTATCATACGATCCAATATAATCTCACGCGTGGGTATTTACCTAATGAGCTGTCAACTTATGTCCATGTGAAAACTTGCACATGGATGTTTATGGCAGCGTTACTCATAACTGCCAAAATTTGGAAGCAGCCAAAAAGTCCCTCTGTAGGCAAATGAATAAACTGATACAACCAGATAATACCATGTTTTTTAACGCTAAAAAGAAACAAGGTTTCAAGCCTTTAAAAGACAGAGAGAAAACTTAAATGTATATTGCTAAGAGAAATAAGCCAACCTGAAAAAGCTACATAATTTTGCTTCCAGTAAAAAAGTGGTTGCCAGGGGTTATGCAGGAGAGAGGAATGAGCAAGCAACACACAGAGGATGTTTAGGGCAGTGAGACTACTTTGTCTACTCTGTATCTACAAGGGGGACCTGAGCCATTTTACCTTTCTTCCAACCCAGAGTGACTGACTATACAACACCCAGAGTGAACCCTCAGGCAAACGATGGACTTTGGGTGACTGTGATGTGTCAATGTTGGTCCATTGGTTGCAATACTGATAGGCCTATGGTGAGGGATGTTGGTAGTAGGAGAGGCCACGCCTGTGAAGAGGCAGGGTATGGACAGGAAATCTCTATACCTTCCTCTCTGTGCTGTGAAGCTAAAACCACTCTAAAAAAATCAAATTTGTTTTTAGGAGATCCAGAGCTGGGTATGAGAGAAGGGGATGATCAGGGATCACCCTGGCTTTCTGATTAGGAAGTCACTAGTATGCTTGAGTGGAGCAGTGGGAAGATATGTGAGCACAGAAAGGGCATGAGGGCCTTCTGGGAAGCAGGGCCAGGCAGCACAAACTCTTCTGTGTAAGAAGGCGACTTTCAAATTAACAGCGCCAACACCATCTCTCAACAGTGCTTGGGGAGGTAACAGGCGAGAGGGATGGGGGGCGACATGGCACTATGGCATCTCATATGCTGACATTTAATGACCACCTGACCCCTTGGTAAAGAGAACCTAGTTCCAGAACTCTCAGTATTTTCAAGATGTTTGTTTGGCAAAGCAGCTGCGGCTGAAGTATTTCGGCTTTTCTGATTTTCACCTCCTAGGCCCATTGGAGAGTTGAGGGCCATGTTTCATGTGCTGGTGGGAAGGACCCATTTGCTTGGTCCTGAGTCGCATTAGAGGAGCAGCCAGGGACACAGATCCCTGTAGCTTTATGCTGAGGTCGGTTCTCCACAAGAAGTTGCATGCCATTTCCAAATGGGATATGACAAACTCTGGGATGTCACTTTTTCCTTGTGTGAGAGTTTCAAAGCCAAATGACATAATGCGTTTTTCCCCTGAACAGAGCGCCTGAACGAGCAGAAGGGGCTGGATATGCATCTCTGACAAGCACTCCCATGAAGACACCCCATGTGTGTGAAGGATTAGCATCAGGGGGTCTTCTGTCTCTCCCCTTCTGCTGGAGGGAAGTCCCAACAAGCAGCTGTATGTTGAATTGAACTGAAAACTTGCAGTTGAAAACTAAAAGTTGAACTTGCAAAAGAGAGGCCAAAATAAAACGTTATAAATTTCCTAAGAACCTTCAGCACAACTGTGGGTGGGTGGGCAGGAAGCCCTAGAGGCTTATAAAGCAAGCTGGCCCCAGGAGGCACAAAGTGATTCATGCTGTGCGAAGATTTCAGGCCAATCTCAACAAGCAACAAAGGCACCAGTGAAACAGAGCAGCAAAGACTTCAGTGTATGAGTCTAGATGTGTTCCTTCAACCCAGGACAGGAAACAACTATTCATGCCTGCCGTGTTTCAATTCATGGGCCTCACTATTAGCTGGTGTTCAAAGGAACCCCCTCAGCTCGTGTGTGTGTGTGTGTGTGTGTGGTTTGTTGAGCTCCCCTGCTGTCTCCACTTCCACTCAGTGCTTTCCTAAGAACTTGGACTAACACTCCAAGGTCCCAGCTCCATCATAAAAGAACCTAAAAGTGTGACGCCAAAAGGATGGTTACACAAGTTGCAAGGCCACTGCTGGCCTTGATAATAAAAACAATGACTATTAACAGGGAAAGACTGTTTAAAACCATACGGAAATAGCACTGCATACCATCTGGATTAGCTATCATAAGTGTAAGGAGTGCTGGCAAGAATCTCCCATTGGACATTGCTGATGGGAATGTAAAATGGTGCCACTATTCTGGAAAAACAGTTTGGCAGTTTTGTTAAAAGTTATATATAAATTTACCACAAGACCCAGCAATTCTGGGTAATGAAGAGTAAAAACGTACACCAGGTAAACATATGCATACAAATGCTCAAAGCACCACCACACACAACAGCCAAAACATAAACATTTCGGATGTCCATCAACCGGCCAATGGATAACTTTACGTGAGGTATTCCTATAGAGGAATACAATTGTAATGTAACAGGAATGAAGTAGTGGTGCATGTTACAATATGGAGGAAACTCACAGGCAGTAAGTGAAAGAAGCCTGGTGCAAAAGATACCTGTTAGATGATTTTATTTGTATGAAATATCTAGGAAAAAAAATCAGACACGTTTTGTCAAGCTCCATGAAGCCTGAGAATGGAGTCTCTGGCTGTCTGGACCAGCCTGGTGGTTAGAGACTCTGCTACCCTCAGCAGGCTTTATCACAAGCTCCCCTCACATTTGCAGGTGGGGACAATCCCATAGGGATGGATAGTGAGAGTGGTGACCCTCCCAGGAAACTTAGGATGCAGGGCAAGAAGAAATGACAGATTTCTTTTGCAATATTTTTCCTAGCCACATGCACTCTACATTACAATTTCTGATACCATACCATTTTTCTGCTGATGGATGTCTAAAGCTTATTTAACCAATCTCTGCTGCACGCATTTAGGTTACTTTCACATTGTTATGATCAACCATGTTGTAAGGAACCTCCTGATGCCAAATCTTTGCCAATACCCTATAAGAATTCCTACGTACTGCAAACCAGCCTAATTTTATATGCTAGACTCCTCTAGGCTCTAGCTTTTTGAGCAGCAAGCTAGGCTTCCTTCTCCTCTTCTCACCACACCTCCCACCTCCCCTCACCTCTCAGAACTGTCCTCTGGTGTAAAGAACTCCCAGGATCCCCCCCACAGGCATGCCACCAACTACAAAATACCTCTCTTCCTCTCCAAACAAAATCTCATTAAAAAAGGGGGGGCACTGCTCTCACTTAATTGAAAGCAAGGTAAGTACCGGGTAAAGCAAACCCCAGATGACAGTCGTTAGCCTTTCTAAAGCAGACTGGGAATGTGGAGAGGTGGTTCAGGCAGTTTTTTTGTTCTTCAGGCTTGGCCTTCCTCCACCCCAAGGTGCCCAGAGACTTGCTATCCTTCCTTGCCTACACTTGCACCATGTGCATGTGGTCCCCACTGCTGCAGTGGGCAAAAGAGGTTTCAGCAAAACTGAGAATGAGTTAAAATCTTCTCCTATCAAAACTCTTGCACATTTTGGTAAAACTGGTGACTGTTAGACATTTTCTTGGCCTGGGGACATACTTACATGTGTATAGATCATGCTATGATTGGGCTAGGAAATGTGCCCTGTAGCGAAGGCTGATCACAAATGCAATGTTCAGAAGTGGGGCTTTGAAGAAGTGATTGGATCACAAGGGCTTTGACCTTGTGAATAGATTATTCTAACTATGGATTCATAATTTGATGGCATTATTATGGGGGTTAGAAAGGAGATGGAGCCTAGTCGGAGGAAGTAGGTCACTGGAGGAGCATCCTTGAGCAAGGGTATAACTGTCCCTTCTCTCTCTCTCTCTCTCTCTCTCTCTCTCTCTTTCTCCCCCTGCTTCCCGATGGCATGAGATGAGCATCTTTGCTTCACCATACACTGCTCCCCTCCATGAGGCCATTGGGTTCTGACGGATTTGGGGCCCCAAAGCAGTGAGCCAGAGTTGCATAGACTGAACCTCTGAAACAGTGAGTTGAAATAAATCTTTCCTCCATTTAATTGATTTGCCTAAGTATTTTGTCCCAGTGATGAAAAGTGATTAACACAGAGCATTTTTCACGGAGCAGGCAATTTAATGTCAATATAGGAATTAGAATATCATACCAAGAAGTGAGTGGATGGACCCCTAGCCCACTGTTCCTGCCACAGGTCATCTAAAAAAGGCGATCACCGTTTTCCATAAAACATCACATAATAACATTCTCTCAGTCTACACTGCTGGGCCGCTGGTAGGAGTGTAGGAGTTCGTGCATGTGAATACATGAAGTACTGTACGATTGTAAGGGCTAGTTCTTTCTGTCGAAGTCCTTTTGGGAAGACAAATGTGTTTATAAGCTCATAGAGATGTAGCAAAATGAGCACTAATAACCCTATTTGTCAGGGAAACCAGAGAATTTTACTTTTTCTTCCATGCAAGTCATTCACATTCTGCCCTGGGTGACAAGTTTAGCTGTCAGTGGATGAGCTCGGAACCCAGAGGATGTGCTCAAACATATTCCTCACCCTGTGATGCATCTGCATTGCTCAACTTAGCCTCCAGAAATGAGAAGGAAATAGTCATGTGGTGGAAGCACTTTCTCAAGAAAAATTCCACAGGGTCCTCCAAGGGTTCTGATCTTTCAGAGGAAATGCCAGCACCGTATTTTGCTCGTCCATTCAGCAGACGCCTAAGGGCCTACTTTGTATGGGGCACCATGTTAGGTCCTGGGACTACAGACTGCTGTAAGATACACTCCAGAGCGTCTCTAGTCCAGTGGAAGAATAAACGAACATGCAGTAACGGTGGGAGAAAAACGCTTAATTGACAAGAGCCACCTCTAATTATAGGATGTGTGCACTTTGAGTTTTAGTGAATGCTTGTTATGGTTTGGATATGAAGAGTCCCCAAATGGCTCATATGTTGCAGCTTGGCCCCCAGCTGGTGAATCCAATCAATGAAAGGTGATTGGAACATGAAGGCTTTGACCCTTGATGGATTCATGCTCTTATGGTATTATTGGTGGAATCCAGGAAGTAAGGCCACTGGGGATGTGCCTTTGAGGGGCATATTTTGTCCCTGGCCCCTCTTATCTGACTGTTTTGCTTTCTGGTTGCCATGAGGTAAGTAGCCTCCTTTGCCATGAGCTCCTTAAACCACTGTGATATTCTGCCTCATGTCAGGCCCAAAACAATGAGCTAGTTGACCTTGAACTGAAGCCTCTGAAACCATGAGCCAAAATGAATCCTTCCTACTTCAAATCACAGCAACAAAAAATCTGCCTAACAGAATGTGAGACTCATGCATGGGGCTTGCGTACTGGACCCTAAAGTCTTAGGGTGCCTTGTGGTGCCACAGGACTCCTTTTGCTTCACGTGGTTTACAGAGCCAAGTTTACATTTCTTTTAAAGCAAAGGAAAAGTAACTCATGAATTTCTCTGTGAATGAAGTTTGATATTATGACCAGAGGGACCCAATGTTTTAACATTATGACTTCAGTTTTCATAATTTGGAAGAAGGGAAGAGAGGGAAAGTAGCTCTTGGATTTCATGGAGGTTTTTTTAGGAGTCAAAATGTGTTCAAGTCAAGTTGATGTGAAGCCAGCTGTAGGCCAAGACACTCCCCTTGCTTGGCCTATACCCTGAATCCTGACCTGTAGCACCCATCCCCTCCTCTCCACCAAGGCCAGCTGTCATTCAAGAATCAGATATCCCTTTCCTGCCTCCCCGGAAAAGGGCTCAGTGAACTGAGCTCTGGTAGACTTCAGCCCTATCAGGCTTTGCACAGCATGCAAACCACACAACAGGATGGCAGGCCTGCATAGAGGCCCTTTACTATAAGGGCTCTTTATTGTAGGATTATAATTTTCTTCCATATACTTGTCTTTAAAAAATGCCAAGATGTGTGTGCTTCATGTATATGATAGATGATAGACAGATAGAGTATAGGAACACAAATATGTGATGGGACTGGGATTTGAACTCAGGGCTTCATCCTTTCAAAACAGAGTACCACTTCAGCCACACCTCTGGTCCATTTTGCTCTCCTTATTTTCAAGATGGTGGTCTCAGGGACTATTTGTCCAGGCTGGCCTGGTGTGAGCCAGGAAGCCCAGTTGCTTCATATATTTTTAAAAGTCACAAAAAGTAAAACAGCTTGCAAATCCTAATGTTAATTTTAATTTCAAGTTCGGGTTTTCTCCCTTGTAGTTTTTATTCCTAGGCCTGAAGGAGTAAGTGGTTACACTACATTTTTGGAGACAGGGTCTTGCTATGGAGCCCAGGTTGGCCTTGAACTCAAGCTCCTCCTGCCTCAGTCTCCTGAGTGCTGGAATTACAGGAATGAGCCACCTGACTTGGCAGTTAAACTTCTTTATGTCATTCTCTTTCTTATTCCTCCATCTTAATATACTAAGTACAATTCTTGGGGAAGGAAAACAACTTAAGGCGAGATGCAAAGTATTTATAATGTTTTCTGTGCTTTACAACTATCTTGAAATGATAGTTTTCAGTCCATTCTATGAAAACGTTTGCACGCTGGGCTTTGATGTGGGTGTGTGTGCTGGGGAGTACAGAGTGGGTTTAACAGGTATACTGTGACAGGGGCCTGTTGTGTTTGGTTGGGTGGTGTAAATCCCCAAGGTCCACTGCGTGGAGGGAATGCTTACTCGTGCAGTAAGCCTTAGGGCTGAGCATTTGTTACTCTGAGGCTTTGAAACTCCCAGAGACTTGACTTCGGAACCAGCCATAAAACAAAGTTAAGCCGGCGAGTTGCAGAATTGACAAGGGTAGGAAGCCCGTTCATTGGGGACAATTAGCTTTGGCAGGGCGAGAGGAATTGTGTTATCCCTGAACCCCGGAAAGGATCCTGGGAAATTCGCGCAGAGGGCGTCGGGAGGGCGATTGGGATGGGACTGGCGTGGAAGGAGCTTTTGTTGGGTGCGTGCCTGAGCCAGAGGGCGCGGCCGCTCTCAGGGCGCTGCAGCTGTGGCAGTGCCCGGCCTTTGGGCGCAAGCACCAGGCGCGGCCTGGCTCTCCCGGGGAGATAGATTTAGGGAGCTCGGCTTGTGTGTGGAGGGCGCATGTTAACACGGCCTGGCACGCGCAGCTTTCTGTAACGACTGGAACCTGACTACTGAAGCGTGTTCCCAGATGCCACCCCAATATAAATCTGCCACCTCGGGCAGATTAGAGGAAACAGAGCGCTGTTTCCTCGCGGGGATTAAATCTGGCGGCACTCTCAAGTGCGTCCCTCTTTACCCAGAGGGGGACACCCGCGAGTTCGGGCAGCCTGGGAAGAAGGGGCTGATCTGTCTCAGTGGGCTCTTGTGAAGGGGTGGCCCAGACTGTCACCACCCCCGCGGGATCTTACTCCACAGAGGGCCCGGAGAAACACAAGTTGGGGTCCGGCTGTAGAGAGGACGGGATGGGAACAGATCTGCAGTCCCGAGGGTGGCGAGGGGTGCAGTGGGGGGTCCTGGGAAAAGGTGGGCGCTGGGTGGCGACTCAGAGAAGAGGGTGGATGCTGCCTGGCAATTAAAGATGCGCTATCAGGGGACCGGCAGGCCAGGAAGGAGGGAGGGGGTGAACCCCTCACCATCTAGGTGAGGGGCTGCTTTTCTTGGAGGAAAAGTGAGGGAAAGAAGAAAAAGTGGGGAGGTGGCTGGGAGAGGGTGGACCAGAGCCGGGGGGAGGCGAGCGGACCCCCACGCGAGGTTCCCGCCGCGCAGCCTCCCTCCCCCGCGCCGCGCCTCCCCCTCCCCCGCCCGGCGAGGCGCCAAGCTGCGACTCGAGAGCCGGGCACTGGGCTCGGCAGCGGGGCCGGACCCGGCTGGCCATGGCGCGGGCGGCGGGCGCGCGGGGCCGGGTCGCGCGGTGCGGGCGCTGCGGGCGCCGCGCGCTGGTCGCCTTCGCCGCGTGGACCGCGGGCTGGGTGCTGGCGGCCGCGCTGCTGCTCCGCGCGCACCCGGGCGTCCTCTCCGAGCGCTGCACGGACGAGAAGAGCCGGCGCATCCTGGCCGCGCTGGTAGGTCCCGCCGCAGCCCTGCCCCGTGCCGCGCGTCCCGGGTTGGGGCATCCGACACCCTCCCCGGACCCTCGGAGCCCCGCCACCCCGGGAGGCTGCGGCATCGCTGCGCTCATCCCATCGGGGGACTCGGGCAGCGGTGGCACCCGCAGAGAGGAGGGGATCAGGGACCGGCGTTAAAGCAGAGGCGCGGGACCTGGGGTCTCAGCCAGGGAGTCCGCGGTGGGCGCGCGGAGGGCTTGCCTCACCCTTACGCCAAAATTGGCTCGTTGTCCTAAGATGGTGCTCCTGCCCGACTCTTTCCCCGCATCTTTTGAGCCTGCGCTCTTGAAGAAACTTCGCGGGTCCGTTCCGGGTCTCGGGTGGCCAAGTTCTGGCGGCCAGTCTCCCGAGCTGGCCGGTGCGGTGTTCCGGTGCAGCAAGGACCACGCCTCTGTCCCTAGGATCCCCAGCCTCTTAGGCCAGCAGCGCTTTTGGGATTCCACCCTGGGCTGACAGATCGCTGCTAGGGCTCCCACCTCCCTGAGCCTCAAAGTCAAGTCTCCCGGTGCTCGCGGTCTATGGGAACCAAGGCCGGATGCGCGCGGGTGAGCGCAGCGCTGCGCGCCGGATCAGAACCGCGCGGCCGGCGCGCTGTCCTGGGTCTCCACTGCGGTGTCCTAACGCGGTGGAACCTGAGGGATCGCACCAAAAAGCTCCTTGGCCCAGCATGGCACCTGGGGGACCGAAAGAAACAGTGGCTTTTGCAGCTTGCGGCTGCATGCCCTGGGCCTCGTGCCCTGAAACAGAACGCTCATCTTTCCTTGATTGGAAACCCAGGCTGCTTTTTAGTCTTTAGGTTTGGTGTGGAGTAGAGGTAAACATCCCCTAAAGGAAATCCAGGAAAGGAGGAAACAACAGCAACTACTTTTGCCTGATTTCTTAAATAATTATTCACTTGGTGAAACAGTGACCAGTGTAAGCATTTGGTTTGAAAGGTAATTTGTTTTCAACGAAATCTCCAGGAAAGACAGATGTGGGAGGTTTGCAGTCCAACTACTCACATATGGGTGGGTCTTTTGAGATTGCACATTCAAAATGTGGCAGTATAAAGGTTTTAAAAGTAAATGATCTTTAAAGTGAGATTGGAATTAAAACAAACCATGTTCTCCAGTTGAGTGAGACTCCTGGCGTGATGCGTTGACTGCATTTCGGGGAGACGCTCACTGGTCATAGACTCATTCTGGCCACTCCTTCATCCTTACCCCAAAGTTCCATCAAGTTTTGCTGAGGTTTGAACTCAGGGCTTGATGCTTACCAGGCACGTGCTCTATCGCTTGAGACCATCTCCAGCCCTTTTTGCTCTGGTTATTTTGGAGATAGGATCTCACTCCCCAAGTCCCTCCCACCCAGTCCAGCGTCTTCCTGTTTATGCTTTTGACAGTAGCTGGGAGGACAGATGGCACGAAGCCCAGCTTTTTCTGTTGAGAACTTTTTATTCCGGTTGGCCTCGAACCCTGATCCTGCCTCTGCATTCTGCTCTTCCATCAAGTTTTAAGTTGCAAAAGGTTAAGAATTTTCTCAGTAACCCATCTAAAAATCCTTTTCACTTATAAATATTTCTCCTCTATTTTGGGGAAGCTGATTGACTAATCAAAGCAAACAATAAAAAGTTTGACTGGGATGCAGGACCCGTTTACAAATTTAATATAATAATCTGTTAGATTAAAATTAAAAAATGAATACCAGTTTTCATTATTTACCTTTTGGTCAAGAGGAGAAAGGCCTAATCATGACTTTCCTAGCATTCCAGGTCTAAATTAAAACCAATTCTGTTTAGACGATTTACCAATATGCCTTCAATATCAGCCATATGGAATCAGTTTTAGTCTGACACATAGCTGGCGAGATTGGTTCTGCCTCTGATGGCCCTCAATATAACCCCAAAATGATTCAATTTCCACATCTGTCTTTACAAAGTTTGTTGATGATGTCAGGTGAACTGCCGGCTCCATTCTGAATTGCTGGTGTGAGAACTACACAGCACCCTGGTTCAACTTTTGTCCAGGACACTCTAAAGTAGGGCAGGCTTCAATACGACCCCAGTCTCCACAGTTTAGATGTGCTGGGCCAGGCTGCCAGGCAGGGGTTGGCATTGTGGCTTCGAGGACTCGGACTGAATTGAGCCTCTGTGTCCCAGCTCCCCTAGCACTTTTCATTCTGCCTGGCTTTCTTCCTACATAATAAAACTGCTTGTTATTTTCCTGACTGGCCTCCAGACGCTCATTAGCTTTCACTCTGGGTACTGGAGCGTAAAAGAAAACTGGAGCCAAAGGGAGGCTCTCTCTGGCAGAGCCAAGGTTGTGGATCCCCCACACTGCAGCCCATGTTCCCAGGCTCCAGCCTGGAAGGTGGCATTGCTGGTCCTCAGGGAAAACCTACCTGTCAGACACAGCAGCCAGGACTGGTTAGAGGACAGAGTCAGGTCTGCAGGTTCCCCCAAGTCCCCACCTCCTCAGAGAGCCAACCACACTCCAGAGAGGAGAGTCCTTTGCCGGGCAAGATGACACACACCTGTAATCCCAGTACTTGGGAGGCTGAGGCAGGAGAATCTTGACTTCCAGGCCAGCCTGGGCTATATAGTAAGACCTTGTCTCAAAAACAGAACAAAAAGAGTCCCTAGAAGAGCCAGCTTGACTTGTTCTGAAGTGTTGGAGACCTGGTCTTCTACATTGGATTTTTCCTCTCCTGAGGCTTTTCTGCATATACTATAAACAAGAACTGGGGGGGTCTTCTCATTGATTGCTGTAAGGTTGCTGGGGCCCCCCCTTTTCCAGGTAGCTGTACATACAGGGAGCTAGCTCAGCAGGCTGAGGAGTTTGGCCATGCTTGATCCCAGATGAGCCTGGCTCTCCCTGCAGGAAAACAGCTTCCCTCCTTCATGGAACCGAGATGCTCACTGCCACTGCTTGTTGACAGCCTCTCTGCCAGGTGCTGGGCTGAGTAGTCTTATCCCTATTATTTCACTTAATCTCCTCAACAGACTGGATGAGGCTTTTCATTTTAGTATCCCCACTTCGTAGATGGCAACAGCGAGCCCTAGGGAGGTGAAGTAACTTTGCCCTGCTTCACACATTTAGCGCCGAGGAGGAGCCAAGGTGTGGCTTTGTGCAGTCTGCCATTAGATACCTCGGGTGAGAACGGCTTCTCCCGTAATGAGAATCCTAAATTGCTACTTGGGGTGCACTCAGCCCTCCCACAGCATGTTGTTTGCAAAGCACTTTCAAAATATTCCCAGGGACTGGCATCAGAAGGCTTAGCTACCTGTGTCTGGTTAGTGCTGATGGGATTTGGTTTTGTTGCCTACATTAGGGAGTCATTTTTGACAGGGCAGGTTTATCTTTCTTTGCGGTGACAGAAACTGCCAAGACCCCGCCAGGACACAGCAGCCAGAGATTTCACAGCAGTGACCAGCTCTTTCCCCCAGTGCTTTGGCCGTATTTGTAGAGTGTGTGTGTAGGGGTGGTTGCCCAGTTGAGCAGTTAGTTGCCGAGAGACTCTGCTATGTACAGTGTCACTGCTTTGGGAGGAAATACCTCCATGAAATATGAATGTTGCTAACCGCTTAGGAAATTAATGCTCCCTAAAATAAAACAAACTCACAAAAGGGAAGCCAAGCCCTTCAGCATGACCCCTGAAACCCTCTCAACACAGAGGGGACAGGTTTTGTTTTTGCCTGAGACCTGTGATACTAACTGGAAAGGGTGCTTCTAACCAGAGCTGAGCGATTTGATGGGTCGGTGCGTTTGCATGTGTATACACACATCTGTGAGAAGCACAAATCCCCCATGTGAGGTTGAATCTTAAAATATGCCAGAGTTAGCAACAAGGAGACCTCACCCCTAGTGTGTTTTTAAATCTGATCCTGTGCACACAAATTTGGGTACAGAAATGTACCTGTCTTCAAGTAGGCAGTTAGGAACCCCATAAGCAGAAAAAAAAGTCTAATTTTAAAAATGAACTTAAATAAACCACTTTTATTGAGTTAATAAATAGCTTCTTCAACAGCTGCTTATGCTGCTAGTAAAACAAGCCAGCTATTGTCTCCCATCATGAATGTTTCCAATTACTGTTCAGCTTGCAATTTGTACATCAAGTTTACTGTTTTATAAATTGGTAGATTAAGTCTTTCTTTGGAGCCAGCAGGCACAGACATGTAGAAAACACCTGAGAACTTATTGTAGCACTGGTAACTACCTGCAGAGTACACATTTCACATTCTACTTGAGAAGGGCCAGAGCAGAAATGCCAAAAATGCCTCCCACAAAGAATGACGGCCATAGAGCTCTGTATTAAGTTGACTTGTATATACTTTTAGTGCACACTGTGGCTTTTTTTTTTTTGTGGTACTGGAGTTTGAACTCAGGGCCTACACTTTGTGCCACTCCACCAGCCATTTTTTTGTGGTGGGTTTTTTCGAGATTGGGTCTCTTGAGCTATTTGCCTGGGCTCACCTCGAACTTTGATCCTCCGGATCTCTGCTTCCTAATCTCTGCTCCTGAGTAGCTAGGATTGTAGGTGTGAGCTACTGGTGCCTGGCTTACACTGTGTATTAATGTAAATTGTCTCTCTGACAAATGAGATACCTGGACCACTGAAAAGTTAGGTCAGAAACCTAGAGACCTCATCCTGTGGTAGCTGGCAGGCCTGGGTAGGGCCTGGGTCACCCCACTCAACATCCTGACCTTTCTGATCCTGGGTTGCTTAGCAGGTAGCCAACTGTGTGGGTGGCGCGCCTCTAAGCCAATGTGCTAATCTCCAGAAAAACAGCCAAAACTAATGTTCCCCTTCAAAAGCCATAGGCTATTGCCAAATCCAGTGATTAAACCATCGTTCAAAATGTCTCTTTACTCCTGCTTGGAATTGCTTTCCAAGTTCGCCGGAGCAAATCTTGTATACACTTCAATTTTGCTTCTATTTTAGTCCATTGCTGCAGTGCATTTGCGTATACAGCACTGCTGGGGACCCAACACACACAGTACTTAGGTGACTGTTAGTTAACTTATTTAATGACAGGTAGGAGTAGGGAGGGAGACTAGAAGGCCTGTGGGGGCAGGACAACTTCTGGAGAAGATGGATTTAATGTACTCTGGGTGGGAAGCATGTCTGTCAGATGGGGACACAGGAAACGGCTTTTGGATAGAGTGCTCCAGACTCTTCTGCAGGTGCACGCTATAGCTGTTCTCTATCTGCTGAACCCTGTGTGGTTCCCTGACCCCTGGGCCTGCGACTGAACCACCCTCTCTGTCATTGTCTGCTTGGGGACTTCTGCTTCTCTGGCTCTTAAATTGAGCCCAGATACATCAGAACAGGCTGAGAGGGTGGAAAGGGAGCGAGCATTGTCCAAGGGCACCGTGCATCTGTGACCTTGTTCGGCCTTGCCATGTCTCCTTTGACACAGAACTACTGTCCTCATTGTACAGGCTTAGAAACAGCTGCTCAGCCTATGAGGGGCAGACCCCAGAGGCAAACAAAGCCTGTCTCGAAGCTAAGCCGTTGTGCACATGTCACACTGTAATGGCCTTCAGAAGTTTTAAAGGGAGTCGCATCTGTGCTGTGAACTGAGCCTGTAGCTGCAGTGGGAGGCACAGCCTCCAGAAGCAGGTGGCAAGGTGGGATGGAAGCTTCAAGACCAAAAGGTGGGATGAGCTGGCCTCTGGAGTGGCAATTGTCACAGCTTGCACAATGATGGCCACAGCTCGGATGTGAAGAGTGAGGGTCTTGGTAGTGAGCTGGTGCTCTCCTCACCCACTCACCCCCCACTCACAGAGGCAGAAAACCAGCTCTGTGGCCTGACCGGGTGCACAGCCAGTGCCTTGCTATTACCCTTCTCTCCTGGGCCTCCCAGGCTGCATCTAGGACCATCTTCCCTCTCTTCTTTCTGCAGCCCTGGGCACTCTGCAGTGCCCAGCTCAGGTGACTTCCCCTGCCACATGGGTTTCTGTTACCTGCTGCTTTTTCTTTTTCAATTCTGTCTTGTGCTTCATGCAAAAGCACCTTTGATTAAATTACAAATGCAGTAAACTAGAGAAATGTTTATGGAATTGAGTCAAGATATTTTTGGATATCATACAGGTTTTTTTTTATTCAAAAGGAAATCAAGAAAAGTAGTATTGCATTTTCTTATCAGGTTTATTATAGGAATGTGAAACTTTGTAAATGCCAGAAAAAGCAGGAAAGAGAAAACCTCAAGTAGAGTGAACAGCATATACAGTTCTGTGGCTACATCTCATTCACTGGTCATCTCAGTCCCTGCCACTTTTGCCTTCCCCCTCCTCTCCAGACTGTCCTTCAAGGTCTCTTAGGAGCTGGACCCCTGTTTCTTGTAAGGATGATTTAGAAGCGATTATAAGCAAAGGGTGGTTGATATGAAGGGTCCTAGTCCTTTCCATGCTTGTTTCGTGACCCTCCACCTTGGAAGGAAGTACACAGTCAAAGCCAAAGAAGGGCATTTGATCAAAATTATTAAGTTCCAAGAAGAATGTGGCACGCACACAACTTCAGATGTGCTTAAAACAGTTCCTTGTGCATGTGTTAGTACAGCTTTCTTATGGACTGGTTTTGCAAAGATCAAGAGCCAGCCCCAGGCTCAGGGTGCCATTCACTAGCTGGAGAATCAGGTTCGTGACTTCCTGTTCACAGACCTCTATTTGCAGAATTTTGTTCAGCAAGTGGGACCTCTCCCCCCCATATGATATAAGGGGATTTAAAGGTCAATGATTGGCAGGGGACCCCACTCAGCAGGAAGCCAGGGATTTTGCTTTTTCAGTCTGTTGTTGAGTTCCTGCCCGAAAGTGTCCTGAGTCACTGGAAGTGTTTCTTGGTAATAGGTATCTTGAACAATTAGCCTAGAGTGCTTAAAGTGATACACAATCTCTCCTTTCTTTGGTGGTACTGAGGGTTGAACTCATGGCCTTACCCTTGCTAAGCAGGCACTCTACCACTTGAGCCATGCCCTCAAAGCCTTTAGTTTTAGTTATTTTTTTAATTGGTCTTTCCATTTATGCCCAAGACAGCATGGAGCAAAATCCCCCTAATTATGCTTCCTGCTCAGCTTTTATTGGTTAAGATGGGGTCTCATGAACTTTTTGCCAGGGCTGGCCTCATTAACTTCACCTCCCAAATAGCTAGGATTATAGGTGTGGGCCACTATGCCCTGCCACAATCTCTCTCTCTCTCTCTGTGGGGTAGAACGGGGGTTTGAATTTAGGGCTTCACACTTGCAAAGCAGGCACAGGCTCTGGTTATTTTGGAGATGGAGTCTTTTGAACTACGTTTCAGGACTGGCCTCAAACTGTGATCCTCCAGGTCTCACCCTCACAAGTAGCTAAAATTACAGGTGTGATTTGCTGATACCTGGCACAAAGTCTCTTATTTAATGCTTTGCGGCCAGGTGTGCTTTGGAAACCAGAGTGTTTGGATGTTAGAAAGATTGTATGGTCGTCAGGAGGCTGAGGCAGGAATATCTCAAGTTCTAGGCCAAGTTAGGCTGCAAAGCGAGATCCTGTTCCCGTCCCCGTCTCCCCCTTCCCCCCACAGGAAGGGAGATGTGACACACACACATACCATGTTCTGCATTTGGGTTAGAGCCTGTCATTAAACAAATTAGTAAGTGTGCAGCAAAGTGTATGCAAAGTGGCACCGAATCAGGTAACACACAGACTATAAATAGCCTTACATCTTTTCCGTGTTTGAACCATGAGGCCAAACAGATCGTGAAAACTTGGAGTTTTCAGAGTTTCTTTGGTTTCAAAATCGTGTGTCTAAGCCTTGGCGGTTCATTTTCTCACTTTATGGAGCATCTTATAATCTACTTGAGGTTAATAAAGCTGACTACCCAGCCTGCCTTTGGAGAGCATATATTACATAGCTAACTGTTGGGGCCGTGTTGTGAGGCCTGGCACTGGTTACATTCTTGGTGGCTTCCACATGTGCTTCTCACTTGGCTGTACACTCGCTGTGCCAGGGAGGCAGAGCAGGAGTGATGGCTGGGGGGACCATCACGGGGGGGACCCGAGGTCCCAAGCATTAGGTGCTATGTCGAGATGGTACAGCGTAGCCCGGGCAGAATTCAGGCTTCTGACTCAGTGGTTTGTCCAGTGTGCCACACACCACAATGTCCGCAGCAGATCATTTAAGGATTTAAGGTATTTTACAATAAACAAAGTGGGGCAAAAACCTCACTTGTCTTTTGACCTTACAAGGATTAAGGTGGCTTTGGTTTCATGTGCTGTAGAAGTTCCAGGAGAGAAGAAAGGCCTGAATGTAATGATTGGGAGGAAGATTTATTTGTAGGGTACAAGTGGGTGAGAAAATATGCTTAACTCTGATAACGATGAGTCCAGAGATCTATGTGTCCTGAAGAAGATAAAAATGAAAGAGCAGAATTGTCATCCCCTTTTCACTCCACTTTGCACTTCCTCCTCCTCTGTCTTCTCTCTTGTGGGATTGTTGGGCTGGACAGTCTTTTTAGGGAATTGTAGTGTGGTGGGGAAGGTCACCAGGTCCTACCAGTGGCTATCCTAAAGTCCCCTGAAGTTTAGGAGAAACACCCCATCTGAGGCCCCTGGGTGGTCTCTTCACCCTTGCAGGACTTGCAACCCGCCCCCACCCACACGCCCCTTCAGAATGTCTCCCAAGCTCCTCCTGGTGCCTTCTCTCCTGTCCACCAGCTCTGAGATCTAACTCCTGAAGCCTCCCGAGGCTCTTCTAAATATCCACAACCCTAGAGCTGCTGGCATGCCACGTTGAAAATAGCAGGTTCAAGGTGCATGCCTTCAGGAAGGACAGTGCTGAGGTCGGCCCTAGGAGCCGGTAAGGACATGGGGCCCATCTAACCATTCTTGGATGAGGGTGTTAGAAGCTGTCTGGGTGAGCCTCTCATGTGTAGCTGGAGTTGAGAGCCATGGCTTGGGTCAGTGCAACCACGAGTCACCTTTCCCCATGTCCTACCAGCTGGACAATAGAAGACAAGCTTCTGGCCTCTAGATGTCCTGCTTCTGAAAACTTGGTCCTTGGCCAACTGATACATCATGAGGAGTTTTTTTTCTAACCCTCACTGAATTAGGCTTGAACCTCCATATTGGTCCCAGGACCTCTGTGGACACAAAAGCCCAACTTGGGGGGTACTTCAGTCCCATGTATAAAATGGCATTGAATCCAGACATCACCTACACACACCCTCCTGGATCCTAAGTCATGTGTAGGTTGCTTATGGTACCTGTTGCAATGTAACTGTGGTGTAAATAGTTGTAATGTGTTTAGGGCACGTGATAAGGAAGTATCTGTGCCTGCTCAGTACAGATGCAGTATTTAAATATTTCAGTGGGAGGCCGGCTGAGAAATCTCTTTTCCCCATACCTCTGTCATTCACATCTGGGAGGTTTCTCTCTGCAGCTGGATTACAAGCTCCCTGAACGCAGGGACAAACTTGTGCCTTTCTTTGGCCCCAGCCCAGCGTTGGCTGGACCACTGCCTACTGTGACCAATTGTTCCCTTCCTTCCAGTGCCGGGACTACCAGGGTGGCTGGCTCACGGGTGGCCTGTGTGAGGATCTGTGTGTGGCAGGGCACCTGCTGTACCAGCGCTGCCTGTACTACGAGCGAGGCAAGAAGGTGCTGCAGGCTGAGTGGCGGGGCCGGCCTGTTGTCCTCAAGTCCAAGAGGGAGGCCTTCTCCAGCTTCCCACCCCTCGGCCTACTGGAGGAGGAGGCTGGGCCCGGGGACCAGGGCACCCCGGAGGCAGAGCTGCTCCTGTTAGTGGCAGGGGAGGTCAAGAACACTCTAGGCCTGGAGCTGCCCAACAGCAGCGTGGGGTCCCTATGGCCAGCCCGGCGGGGCCCTGGCTGGCGGCGGCAGCTGGCCAGCGCATGGTCCCTGCTCCAGCAGGAGGAATACGTGTACTTCAGTCTCCTGCAGGACCTGAGCCACCATGTCCTGCCTGTGCTGGGCTCCTGTGGCCACTTCTACGCAGTAGAGTACCTGCCTACTGGCAGTCCCCACCACACAGCTCTCTTCCCCCTGGATGACACTGCTCACCAGGGGGGCCAAGCCCAGGCCATCAGTCACATCGCCCTCAGCTTCCTGGACATGGTGAGCCATTTTGACAATGACTTCTCCCACCGCCTCCACCTCTGCGACATCAAGCCTGAGAACTTTGCCATCCGGAGCGACTTCACGGTAAGCAGAGCAGGCAGGTGTGGTTATACTGGGGCGGGGGTGGGGGGTGGGTGGGAAGAGGCTTTTGGTCTTCGTGGAGGCGTGAGACCCTCGCCTGAGGACTAAGCCATGGTAGCTTGGACAGCTTGGTGGCCTCAGATCATTCCTGTCTCCCATCTGTACTGCTTCCTTGCTGGTGTTGATGAAAGGATCAGGCAGATATGTCTTACACCCTAAGAGCAGGAGTTCAGTGGAGGGGACAGCAGGCAGAGGCCCCACAGGCCAGGCTTGCCCTCTCTGACGGTGGCTCGTAGTGTCTTCTGGTAGCTCAGCAACTTCTTAGAGCTAATGTACAACAGGCTTTCCTGACTCGCAAAGGACAGGTGACAGAGCTGCAGAGCTGGTGTGGGAAGGCCACTGGGGCTGTTTGTCCAGCTGCTCTGCCTGGGCATCCATGTGCAAACGCCTGTGCACTGCGACATTTCCACTGTCCTTCTGGAAAGATTCTTGCTAACTTCCAGTCTGCAGGGAAGATGTCTAGCGGATAGGAGGAGCTCTGCTGCCTGCCACCAGGGAAGACCTGCCCAGGGAGACTGTGTCACTGCACTGACTGTGGAGGTGATCGTTTATCTTCTACTCTGGGACAACGCAGTTGCAGGGGAGACACCGAGTAGGGGAAAAGCAGCAGGAAGGACTTTGGTGTTTTATTATAAGCAAATCCCTTTTTACCCTGCTAGGCTAAAACCAACATGTCAGATTAGTGCGTTCACCTGCCGGGTCAGGTGTGGGAACACAACAACAGGAAGTGGTGACAAGACAGCCTGCGATGTGGTGGGCACGGGATGGGTGTTGGGGAGGGGCTGTGCTCCAGTTCCTCTTTCCCAGCCCTGGCAATGACTTTGTTCTTAGACCACCAGTGCCAGCTGTGGAAGACCAGAAGGAGTGGGTCATGGTGGGGACTGGCTCTTGATGGAATAATGCTCTTCACCCAGGTTAGGACATAGAGGGTCAAAAAGAAGGTCCCATTGCCCTGGGCCACAGGTGCCCATGGCAGGCAGCGCAGGATGACACAGCATTCTTAAAGCAGCTTGAAATCTGGAAAAGTAGATTTGCCGGCAGTGCAAATCCCTTGTCTAATTAAGCCTTTGTCACTCTGAAGGGCGTTGTAGCATCTTACCCTAGGGTGTTGTCCTAGTCCCCAGTCTCTATCTACCCCAGAAGCTGACAAGCCAGGGTGGCTTAAAGGCTGGAAAGAACCCAGTGAAGAGGTGCTGGCAGATTCCAGAAGGTTCTGGGAGGTTCCAGGGAGCCCTGTGCTGCCTCTCAAATGAAGTCCTGTGTTGGCAGGACGCACACCCCACCACTCACCCAGCTCATTTCTTAGGTGAAGCGAGATTATTACCTGGTCAAGGCTTCCCTACTTAGTGAGCAGGAAGAGCAGGTAGTGGAAAGAAGAGCCATGCTCTCACCTCAGACAAGCTGTGATGCATAGCCACTTGGAGGTGGGGACATGGCCATCCTGAGTCCTGGGGACGTGGCTACTCTGAGGCGTGGAGTGTCCATACACAGTCACCTGGCTTTGGGCAGTTATGGGCTGGTTCCCATGACTCAGTTGCTTGATATCCATCCAGGAGACATACTGAGTGACTTCAAGTAGAGCTCAGCAGGTGCCACAAAGGCTCAATGAAAGGACTGAGGCTGGCAGGGTCTTCCATGTGGAGTGGGCCACATTGGATGTTCCTGGTGCATGGTTGCTGATAATCCTGTGGCTGACTTGGGTGGCCACCTAAGTGTGCCTCGAGTGTCGTGGGCATAGTACGCAAAGAACATTCAGTAAAGTGAAGTACAAACTCTGCTTCTTGTCCTCACTCTCCCCACCCCAGGCTGCGTTTAGTGGGCTGGTGCTGAGTCACAGTAGGTGTCACTTCTGCTTTAGTACTAGAGTGGGTGGGGCTGTGGCATAGGGATAGGCGGTCCCCCTTCACCAGCCCTCTCTTCTTTACCTTCTTGCAGACACAGGCACAAGAGTCAATTATTTTACCTTCACTATTTTAAACTGAAAACCAGAGTATACATACATGAGAGAATTTGTTAGCAATGCAAATTTTTGGGTTCCACCAGACCTACTGACTCTGAGACCCTGGAGGTGGGACTCAGTGATTTGTGTTTTAAAAATGTTACCTTCCAGTTGGGTGAGGTGGTGCCAGCCTGGAGGTTTAGGCGGGAGGATCAGGAAGCTACACAGCAAGACCCTGTCTCAAAAAAAAAAAGAGGGAAGAAAAAGAAAATATTACTTTCTAGATGGTTCTAGCATGTGCTCAACTTTGATATCCACTGCACCCAGGGACACAGCGGATGGGGCCTGCCGCTGTGCCTGGGATACCGTGCTCTTGAGGAGGAAGGGCTTCCTTCCAGGTGAGGTACAGAATGGAAGACTGGCCAGGCACCAGTGGCTCATGCCTATAATCCTAGCTACTCAGGAGGCAGAGATTAGGAGGCTCACCATTCAAAGCCAGCCTGGGCAAATAGTTCTCAAGACCCTGTCTTGAAAAAACCCATCACAAAAAAGGGCTGGGAGAGTGGCTCAAGGTGTAGCCCTGAGTTCAAGCCCGAATCTATCCATGGTTGCAAATAAACCTAGGAAATGAAGGTGACCCCATCTATGGCAGTCAGTACCCCTTTCAAGCAGATGATATTTTCCTATGCTAGAGAATGAACATGGAGGAAGGAATAGGAAACAACTCTGTTCTGTGGAAAATGAGACATTTCTCATCCATCTCTCTACTCTGGTGCCTGGAGGAAGTTTGAGGCTGATGGAACCCAGGTAAATTTGTGCAGGTGACATGATTCTCTTGATGTTAAGAAATATTATGCGGGTTTTTCTGTTTTGCTGCTATTCTTACTTTACATGCATAGGGCTGGGCTTCAGGAGCTGTAATTCATTCTAGCAATACAATATAAATTAAAAAATAAATCTGGCTCTTTCTGGGAGCTGAGAAGAAAATCATCAGAAATGGGACAGAGAAGGAGCCAGCAGCTGAAATTCTATCTAGGAGCCCAGGGGAGGCTGGGAAGATTGCCAGAAACCATAGAAAGAGGGGAAGGGTCCTCCCAGCCGAGGTGATAAATTATACAGATAACAGGTTCATTAGCATAGCTCTCATTCATTTTTAGTGTATTAACCTGACCAAAAAAAAAAAAATGAAATTATCAATTTATTTTGGCTAAATAGTGAGATAGGAAAGATTGATTAAAATAATAAATTGTTTGCCATGCCTGAATTTGTTATTTGGTAAGCCCCTTAAATAGAGAAAAGTTCTCTGTTCATTATTTTCATTATTGTGCACATAGTTTGAAATAAATTATGTTCTTTCCTGCTCTGTTTTACTAAATAATCCCCAATCCAGCATCAATCAATCTTGAATGAGAAAACGCAAACAAAAAACCAAAATAAAAACCAAAGAATGTGCCTCCCAACACTGCTTAGAGTTGAGAGCAAATGAACACCAACAAATGAGCCCTTTTCTGAGCTGCTAGCAGAGGGGCAAGGCGAGGCGCTGCTCTGACGCTGACCTGTGAAGGCTTGTGGAATGCTGCCCATGCAATCAGACCCACCGCCTTCCTAATGGCTTCTTACTACCTCCAAGCTACGAGCTGCCTGACTTGGCAGGCTCCAGGTTCTTGCAGATTGCAGCTCATCTTTTTTTTTTTTTTTTTGGTATATCCAGGTGGTGGAGGAAAATCTGCATAATATGAAAGTTACACTTTTTTTCCTGTTTTTGAAGTCTATTTGGTTTGAAGCCAGGAAGATAAATCTGAAATTCCAGGGGGTCATCAAGTTCTCCCTCTGACCATGTAACTTAGGAGTTGATCCTCAGATCAGGGTCTAAACATATCCACACTAACTTGAGCTGCCATTTTCCCATGCCCATCTGATTGGTCAGTTGGAAACCAGTTGACTGGGGAAATAGAGATGTCATAAACAGAGAGCTTAGGTACTACACACCTGCCACTCGAAAGTGGCTTCCTTCCCATTGCTTACAACCACAAGAACAGATTATCTTTGTCTCTACGACTTTTATAATCCTAACCCCTGAAGATGTGAAAGAAACGTGAAAACTGTTGGAATCAAAATGGAATCACTCGTGTCAACTCTAATGGAAACAACAAAAAGCACACAAAGCCAGGAAGCTTTGATGGAAGGGTTCTTACACATGATTGCCTGACAGTGACTGTCACAAAAGTCTGCCACAACCACAAGCCTGCATGAGGCTTCCACAACCTCCTACAAAAGATTCTTCTATAAGACATCTGCCCAGCAACTGTTCATCCTTGGACTGACGCCACACTTCTTAATAATCATTGTAACCAAGGATTATTGCTTCAAAATACCTGAATCTTCATTCTTACCTTTAAAAACAACCCATGTCTCATTCTCTCCGGATGTGCCTATCATTTCCTGTGGTACATCTGTTCCCATTACAGTGTTTGGCTATTTCCAAATAAGTGTCAGTGTTCTCTGGAGAATCTCTCTTTGATTATTTTGTTATTTACATTGATAAAGGTCAGAGACCAGACAAAAGTGATAAAGCAACAGACAAAAGTGATAAATCAACAGCAGGAAAATTAATTTTTTCAGACATCTCAGAGATTCTGTTTAGTTTTCAGACAGGGTCTTAGTAGGTAGCCCAGGCTGGCATTGAACTCAGTCTCCCAGGTCCTTAGATTACAGGTGTGCACTACCATTCTCATCAGAGATTTTAATTTTAAAGCTAAGAAAATGTTCAAAGATGAAAAGTGATACTTGTACTTTTATAGTTCCAAATTGTAGGCTTTAACTAGTGACAGCAAAGTTTCTTTTGCAGTTAAAACGTAGCAATACAATCTGTGGAAATTGCTTGGGTCAAAGAAAACACATGTACCAGACAAGCTGGCTAACACCTGTAATCCTAGCTACTTGGGAGGCAGCGATTGGGAAGATCTCAGTCCAGGCCAGCCAAAGGGAAAAAAAATTGAGTTCCTATTTCAAAAAGCAACTAAAGCAAAAGTGGCTGAAGAGGTAGAGCACTTGCCTAGGCCCTGAGTTCTCTTTGAAGAGGCAAACCACTCCCAGGGGAGTGGCCTGGACTTTCTGTCTTGGCCAGCAGAGTCCTGAGGTCACCTGCAACCTGGACAAAGATACTACTGCCTGGAAAAGGAGCTGTACATAGGCTCTGCTAGCTGAGCCTGTGGTGCCATTTGATTGCTCTGTGCTGTTTTGATGCAGGTGGTGGCTATCGATGTGGACATGGCCTTTTTTGAACCTAAAATGAGGGAGATCCTTGAGCAAAATTGTACAAGAGATGAAGACTGCAGTTTCTTTGACTGCTTTTCAAAGTGTGATTTGCGAGTAAACAAGTGTGGAGCTCAGCGTGTCAACAGCAACCTGCAGGTGAGGGGCCATGAACATGGTGGGGATGCTGAGCTCTGGGTGCTGTGGCCTTCAGCAGCATCCATCCCTTCAGTGGAGTTGGAGGTCAACCTGTCAGGCCTCTGGCCTCAGTGTATTCAGTAAGGTAGAATGGAGGGGAAGTTCTTTGTTACTCTTCGATGCCTACCCTCTGGGGTGGCTGGTCAAGTGGCCCAGTGGGGTCTAATGGGTGCAGGACCCAGGAAAACCTGGTGTTGGGCTTCCTCTTCCCTTCATCTCTGCTGCAGCTACGGGCACTGGAGAGCTGCTGTCCGTGTTTCAGCCTCTGCACAATCTCTCTCATCAGAGTGAGATCCTTGACACTGATTAGTCAAGGCTAAAATTTGAATGCAAAGCGGTGCTCAGAAAGGGGTCAAACTAGAGAGTGGATAGACTCTGCAGTGTAGGCAGGCAGAGCTGGCAGAAGGTGGCTCTTAGAGGGAGAAGGAAGCCATGACAGGGAGAGCGGCAATAAGTGGGAACTGATTCCGGGGTTGAATGTCCCCTTGGAAGAAGATCACCTCTTCTCTCTTGGCAGGCTTTCTACCTTCCCTGGAGGCTCTCAGGTGATGAGGGTGAGCCTGGGCCCACAGGTGTTGATTAGAACCAGAAAGAGGTCTGATCTGTCAGCCAGGGGAGGGCAGAGGGTCAGGGTCTGGTCACATACAGCCGCTACTCTAGGCTCTTGGTCTACATGTTCTCCTTTTAATTCTCCCCAGTCACTCCCTCAGCTACACCACTCCTGTATCCCATCCTCCCAAGAGGATCCCCACCCGGAGGCTGATGTGACTCCAGAGCAGACCTGAAGTGCAGATTAAATCAGAGCCACCCAGGGCAACACAGCATAGGGCTGTCATCATCCCATGAAGGAGGAATGGCTTTGGGAGACCTGGGCAGTTGTGCTGCTAATCTGTGGGTCCAGGCCAGGCCCCTAACAAAAGCCCTGGTTCTACTGCCTCAAAGCCTACACAGACTTCCGAGTCAAGTTTCAGAATCCTGGGGTGTTTCTACTTTAAGGAGGCCCAGCAATGATGAGCCTTTGTAGGTGTGCCATTCAGCCTCTTTAGTGTGGACCCACTGAGTCTGTTGTAAAATCCTCGTCCTTCAGCTGTGGAGACAGATTAATTTTCACATGAGTGTCTGCTACCATGTGATCCCATTGATCAAACGGAAACATGTCTGCTCTTTTCAGCATAACAAGAGACTATGGTTAGCACAAAGAGGGCCCTTCCACATCCATGAAGAGGCAAGTGGAACCCAAAGAGAATTGGCAAGAAAGAATAGATAGGAGATACATAAATAATGAAACCCAAATGATCAAAGGACTTGGAAAATCGCTCAAGGATATGCAAATTAAAATCCACTGATAAATTCCTTTTGCCAATCGGGAATAGTCATTAAAATGCTATTAATTAATGGTTGAAGCTCCAGGGAAATACTAATTGCTTACACTCTTAGCGTGGTTGTAGATTGCATCTCTGGAGGGTATGTGGATGTAAGAAATGTTCCAGCTAAACAATTTTACTTGTCCACATGTCTGACTATTGCCTTTGAATAAAGTCTTAGAACTGAAATTACACTTGTTTTAAAGACATGAGATGATAGGAGGCATCCAGAGGACGAAGGCGGGAAGTCAGTATTTCCAATATGGTCCCATTTTTATTAAGTGATATGTTATTGGAAAGATAGACACCAAAGTGTCAAAAGCAACTATTTCGGAATGGTAGGATTATAGATGGTTTTTTATCTTTTCTACATTTTGTGAATTTTCGACTTTGCTAACTTAAATTTTACTCAAAAATCCCTTCCCTGCATAAATTGATAGGCACATCAATGAAAGAGAACAAAAACTACCTCAGAATAAACCTAATGAAATATGGACACTTAGTCTATAATAAAGGGAGGCTTCCAGCCCCTGGAGGAAGCTAGGCTATATGATGACTAATGTTAGTAATCAAACAGTCCAGTTAGCTCCTTGTTCCTGTGTCAAACTGAATTCCACATGGCTCAAGTAACACATAAAAAGTGAAATACTAAAAGTTCCAGGAAAAAAACCCTGGGAGAATTGTAAATATTATTGTAATGTAGGGAAGGCCTTTGTAAGTATGGGACACAGCTCTGAAACCAAAGGAGGAACAGCTGACAAATTTACCTATCTTAAAACAAAACACCCTACACTGGCAAAACAAAATAAAGTCAGAATAAATATGAGCAAATTTAAAATAGTTGCCATTCCCCTTATAGACTGGGAGTGTGAAGGATGGGTTTGGGACCATCCCCAACTCCTGGGCTCATGTGAACCCCCAGAACTGTACTTAACCCACCAGAGTTCTTTGTCAAGGTTACACCCACTTCCCAGCAGCAGCATCTAGCGATTGGTTGATGCAGGTGGAGGAGAGCACAGACACAACAACTCCCAGCCCCTTTCCTCAATTAGGACAAAACCACAGGGTCTTCTTCCTCAGGTCCTTGGAGATGGGTCCCCAGAACACTCCTCAACAAATCCCTGCCTGCAAAAGTCCATCTGAGAGCCACGTCTCAGGGAAACAATTTAGAGCAAGGGGCTGATGGCCTTAAGATATAAAGAGGGCCCACAAATTAATACAAAAAAGACCATTGGTTTGAGAGAAATTTGGGTAAAGTACATAAGCTTGACAATTCATTGAAAAGGAAGCACAGATAGCTTTCCACTTGGCTGAGAATAAGAAAACTGCAAATTAAATAATTTTCACTCATGTGTTGGCGAGATGATAGTGTCTGTGACACATGTCACAGAGGTGGCGGGCATTCCCTTCACAGGCATTCTTGGATGTGTTGCTGAGGGAATGTAAATTGGTACAACTTTTATGGAGTCAGTGAGACCATATCAATCAAACGAAAATGCACAAGCCCTTGACCCAGAAGTTTCACTTCTAGAAATTTTGTTGCATGTACAAAATGAAAATTATATACATATATATATATACACACACACACACACACACACTCACACACACACACAGATTATGGGCAAGATGTTGATTGCGGCATTGTTCATAATAGCAAAAGTTTCTATGAAGTGGGGACTGGTTAAGTAATTTATGATACAACCACACTGTGGGGATGTAGACATTAAAACCAGTGGAATATTCTTTTAAGCAGTGATTTGGATGGGTCTCCCTGACACAGGTTACATGGAAGCAGTGAGATAATGCATTACTGTGGTGAAATGAGGAGAAGGGGGTATGCATGTACAGCCTTTGTCTCAGTCTAGAGGGACATTCAGGGGGTGGCCTCCTGTCAGGCGGAGCCAGGGTCAGGGGTGGGTGGAGACAGTGATGAGAGTATATCCTTGAGGACATTTTAAGTTTTGTGCAAGAAATTGTGTTCTCTAGGAAAGAACGAAATAAGCTGTTTTTGAAAGTAACACTTGCCCTTGCAGGACTGAGAAATGGAAGTTAAGTTTACTTGTCTCTGAAACAGCAGTGCTGTGGAATGAAGGCATTTGCTAAAGGAGCCTGATAGAAAGTGTGATATTGAAAAAATAAAGCGCTATTAATTGTGCAGATCCCAGACCAGTTTCCCCAATGGCGGGGAGGGCTATGACAGCTGTAAACAAATGACATGTTTGGGTGGAGAATTTCAGGAGATCTTCAGTACCAGTGAACTTCACGGCCTTAAATTAAAAGCTTAGTGGTAGCCTAATTTTTTACTTCTGCTCCTAAAATAAAACATTTCCAAGGCTTTTTAGAAGTGCTCTGCCTGCCGACCCCCCGCCATGGCTTCTGCTCATGAGCCTAAAGACCTGTGGACCAATGGCTCAGGTTTTCATAGTGCTTTTCACTCAGGATGTCGTCTCTATGTGACCTCCCGTGTGCAGAGCAAGGCTGGCTGCCCTGGCCCAGGAGTTCTGCCCAGGTTTGGTCCCTGGGCCCCTGGCAGGAGGAAGGCGAGTCTGTGAAGAGCCAACCCTGGGCCTGCGAGGCCTTCACGATGACTTGCCGCCCCGAGCTGACCGCTTGCCCTTCCTTCCCTTAGGTGATCTGTGACAAAATATTCCGCCACTGGTTCCCCTCAACTCTCAAGAGCCCCAGCCCTGCCGTCTCCCCCCAGCTTTGGCTGCAGCTACAGCAGGCGGTGCAGCAGTGTGCAGAGCCAGGAGGCCCTGCCGGGAACTCCTGGAGAACGGCCCCCAGCGTGTTCTGGAAGCTTCGCTGGCTTCTTCAGGCCATGCTGAGGGAGCTGCAGAAGGTGCAGACGTAGCTTCTCTCTGGCCTTAAACATCTGCACAGGGAAGTGACTTTCAGTGACTGTGCAAATGAACAAGCTCTAAGGACTGTCACGGGTCTTCTGAAGTCGTGGGTCTTGCTGGAGCTGTTGTGACCCACTTCCACTGTGGTGATGTGTGCCTCGCTTGCTCTGCCCCAGCTTGGTTCACACGTCTCTGACCTCTCACCCCTGACCTCTCACCCCCTGAGAAATGAAACAAGGGAGGAGGTTCAGAGCATTTTACTTGAGGAGGCTCTCAGACAGAAAATGCAAACCTCAGTGTGCAGTACTCTGCAGAGAGCGCTTGGTGCTGGCCATCAGAGAAAGAGGTCCTGTGACTCTTCCCTGGAAGCTGTCACCACATTAAGTGTGTGTGCCACGATGGGGGAGTTCACAAATGAGTGTGTGCACGTGAGTGTGTGCACACGGACACGTACACAAGCATATTAACGTGTGTACACACATGATTGTGTCTGTGTGTGCACATGACTGAGTGATTACACTCCTGGTGCGTACTCACATGAATGAATGTTCCCAAGTGTGTGTGCGCGAGTGGAAGTACACGCACATGAGTGAGGACTGTGCGAGGATGACTGGATGTGAGTTTGCACATGAGTACATGCATGAGTTTGCATGTGCATGTTTGCCAGTGAGTGTAAACAGGTGTGCATGGGGGGATCTCTAGTGTGCCCTTTGGGGAAGCTTGCCTAGCTGGCAAACAAGAGTTATCATTTTCTTGGAATTAAATACAATAAAAGGTGCATCTTTAAGGGTGTGATTTGTGTTGGAGAGTATGTGGAATGGCAGCTTTTAGTACGTTTCATTTTGTGGAGTCCACAGGTTTTATGGACCGTGTTTTGGGAAGCACTTTACCACTTAGACAATACATCTTCCTTCCGAGCAGGGAACCGTGGGTTTGCTGAACACAGTGCTATCTTGACACCCGAGAGAGAGAGTTTAAGTAGCGTGAGTGCTGGAGTTGGCACTGCCTAGAGGCAGGGGTAGGCACCAGCTGCTTTCTGCCAGCTGATTGAAGACAGAGACCTGGGCATCTGGTACTCAGGTGCCATATGTCCTTCAGTGGACCTCTTAACAAAGCCCTTCTGCAGTGGACACACCCACAGGAAGCAGGCCACCCCCTGACAGAGAAGCCCGAGGAGCCAGGAGCCTTTCACTGAGAGCCACCCCACTTCTGCTCATGGCTGGGACCTGTGAGTACGCAGTGAGTCATCAGCACCACAAATGACACGCAAAGGGAACTTGAGAAAGATGCGACATTGTCAAGAGGATTAGGAAGGCATGTCGGTGGTTTACAAATAGAAAATCTCAACTCTGGAGTTTTACAAATGCACCAATTCACAAATTACAAACTCTTTTCTTTTCCCCAACCCCCGTTCTTTTTTTTTTGCAGTCTGGGGGTTTGAACTCAGGGTGTCAGGCTTGAGGGGCAGGCGCTCTACCAATTGAGCCACTCCACCGTCCCCCACCCCTTTCTAACCCAGATGGCCTTTGCCTTCCCACATTCTTTTGGATGCGTTTCTCCAGGGTGTGCACTGGACTGTACCCAGCTCACTCTGAGATGTGACATGTGAGGAGCAAGGTCCTGCCAGCCCCAATTCTGTGATCCTGAAGACTTGTTTGAGGGTCCACATTGCTGGCCCTCTCATCCCCTAGCCCTCCCCACGGGTAAATTTCCATTTGACACTACACTGACTTTCTGGATGTGTCCCCACTCCTGTACGTGAAGATTTGCATTTGTGCTCTTGGCAGAAGTCGTGTGGGTCACTCTGTGGCAGACGTACACTAAAGCCCACATGGTGGCCCTGGCCTGGACCAGCAGATTCTCACAGCTGATAGACTGGCCTGGGCACCAAGTCAGGCTGCCTTTGCCCCAGCATGGTGCCAGGTGTGGGTTCTCTGTTGAGAAGGGTCTTAAAAGTGGAAGTTCCCATGAAGACAAGCGGGTGAGAGAGGGCAAGGGAGGAGGCCCTGAGGTTTCACCACCCATGTCCTTCAGGCCCTGTGTCCTTGCTTTGGGAGGTCAAGTGGGTCTGTAGCTAGCTGGCCTGGGATTGCAGCCCTTCATTAGTGGCTCTGAGCTCTCTGGCCAGGCGGCAAAACTAGCCTGGGAAAGGGAAAACATTGGCTTTCATTTCAACCAAAATGGAACCAAATGTTTTTGTTTACTGTGAGGCTATGCAGTATGTAATTACCCAACACAATGGAGCAATGGTGTTTTTCTTCTCTTCTCCTGTTTGGCTGCCCAGTTACAGACATACGCTCCCTTTATAGCATTGCCTGGGGAATTCGCTCTAGGGCACTGGCTCTTGAACTGTCTGTCGTGAAGTGCAGCTTGTTTTTTTTTAATTCAAACTCTTCCAAAATAATGCATTTATATAATACAATAAAAAAATACCGTAAGCCCAGTACCAGTGGCTACATCTATCCTGTAATCCTGGCTACTTGGAAGGCTGAAATCAAGAGGATCATGGTGCAAGACCAGCTCAGGAACATAGTTTGCAAGACTCCAAAATAACAAGAGTAAAATGCACTGGAGGTGTGGCTCAAGTGGTGGAGTGTCTGCTTTGCAAGCTCGAAGTTCTGAGTTCAAATCCCAGTTCCACCAAACAAACCCCATGTCTATATAAGTTTATCTATCATCTATCTATCTATCTATCTCGCTCTCTCTATTTCTCATCTACCTACCTTATTTTGCTGTGCCTCTCATATGCTAATATGCTAAGTGAGCACTCTACCACTGAGCTATACCTAAGCTCTACATTTAACATTCTTAGTGTGACAAATGAGACTACTTCTTGCAACATATTTGAGCAATAATGGGGTAACGTCTAAATGAATGAGTTCTGTTTTGTTTCAGTAACTCTAGAAATACAAGCAAAAACTCTCAAAGATGTATTGATGCGACCTAAGGAAGATTATAAAGGAGGTTCAGCAAGCTACATTTTATACAAATTAAAATAAGTAGTGTATTACTCATGTCCAATTCTTCAAAAGAAGTAACTGTTAAAACTTATCTTGGGAGGTAACAGTTAACATTATATATATGTTGGTGAGACTGGGGCTGGAACTCGGTTCCTGCTTGCAAAGCAGGCACGTTATCATTTAAGAGATACCTCCAGTCCTAAAATTATTTTTTGATGAAAGGAATGATTGTAGAATTGCATGCCTTGCTGTCTGATAGCAGACCCACTTTCATACTCTGGGTTTAATAAGATTTTCCTTTGTGGGGAGATGGAGGGCTCAGGCCACGTGAGCTCACGAATATCTGAATTGGTCAAGGAAGGGTGGATGTCCTGGCAATGTCACACAACTGCAGGTGTTCACACAAGCTGCCAACTCCTCCTCTTGATTCGCTTCTCACATGAGGCAAGTGGCTAACAGCACACAGACATGCCTCGCTTGCTCTGGTTGCTTCAGGGCCTGTGGAGGCAGCACATCATGGTGGGAGCACCTGGCAGGGAAAGCTCTTCACTTCCTTTGCAGTTGGGAGCAAAGAGAAAGAAGGGACTGGAGTCCCAACACAGCCTTCAAGGGCACGCCCTAGTGACCTGCTTCCTCCAGGTAGGCCTCACTGCCTCAAGCTGTAGCCCCTTCCCAACAGCGCCCACAGGGGAGACCAAGCCTTCAACAGATGATCTTTTGTGGGAACATTCCAGATCCAAATTGTAATGGATGACTGATGAACTCTATCAGAACGCAATAATAAAGGGCCGTCTGCCTTCCGAGCTGTGCCCTTTCTTGCGTGATGGGTTTTGGAAGTGTTAGCTGATGCTGAGGTCAGTAGCAGGTGGTGATCGGCCACGAGAGTGGCTTTGGTGTAGGACACAGTCTCTCCTGCTTCTCTTCCCAAACCAGGTTCCCACTGTCCCCTTAAGCCCGGTTTGCCATGGATTCTGTTTAGTGACTGAATTCTTTAAGTTCAAGTCTCCTCTCCCACTTTCCTACAGCTCGTGGGGAGCCTGGACCTGGGCCTGCAGCTGAGTCAGGAAGTTCCTCAGCCAACCCCTGGGAGAACAGAACCCGAGGCAGGTCTAGATGGGTCTTTTTATCGTGCTCTGCAGGTGCTTCTAATGTACCTGACCTGTGTGGCACTTGGCACACCCCCCCCCCCACCTGAGCACAGTGGGCTCAGTGGTGAAGGGTGCCTGCAGGTGGCCCCAGCAGGTGTGGGCGCTCCTCTTTGTCTTGAGCAGACTGGGCTAGCGGCTTGCAAAGTCAGTGGTTCACCCTGAGTAAGGTGCCAGAAGCTTGCTCATTGTTAATGTCATGACCTTGCAAAATGGTCCTGGGCTCAGGGCCAGGGGCTTGCCTGCTGGAAGGGAACCTTGACCACACTCTCCAGTATGTACCTTTCCCACCTTCTCGTGTCAAAGGCTTGGGCTCCAGGAGCTTCTTCCATGTGCTCATAATTATGGGGAGGCTGCACCCTGAACCATCTCCCCTCAGATCCCCAAGCTTCTGAGGTCACAGAAAGTCCTGTGAGCCAGGGCTGCGTGGGGCCCAGGGAGCCAAGGCCCTTAGCTGTGCTTAGAAACAGTCGGAATACTGGACCTGTTCCTGCCCTGTGCCCATGATTTCTTTGTCCTTTATTTCCCCTAATGGAAATAGAGAGAAGCAGAATTCACCTACTGCAGAGTCAGGATCAGCTCTGATTTTAAAATTTATGAACCTTTAAAATCTTGTTCTTTTATACCATGAAAGCACAGCTACAGGAAGACTGCTTCCTTTTTCCTTTCCTTTCCTCTCCTGTCCTTCCTTATCCTTCTCCTCCCTTCCTTCCCTATACTGGGGATCAAATCAAGGACCTGTGTACACTAGGCAAGTGCTCTGCCACTGAGTCACGCCCCTAACCCTTACAGGGTCCCTTCCTTCCTTCC
The DNA here is from genome assembly GCF_047511655.1 of Castor canadensis. NCBI lineage: Eukaryota > Metazoa > Chordata > Mammalia > Rodentia > Castoridae > Castor > Castor canadensis. Next base: position 4,593,061 of record NC_133389.1, read on the forward strand.
TTCCTTTTTTACTTTCTCTCTCTCTCCCTCTCTCTCTCTCTCTCTCTCCCCCCTCCCTCCCTCCTTTTTTCTTTTCTTTCTTCTTTTCTCCTTCTTCCTTTTTTCTCACTGTTAGCCCAGGCTGGCCTCAAGCTGCAAATCACCTTGCCTCTGCCTCCAGAGTGCTGGGATTACAGATGTGCACCACCCCACCCAGTAACAGGGTAATTTTAATAAAAAAGAATATACTCATTGGAACTTAATAGCAGCCCTGGAAAATGCAAGATGACCAGGTAGCTTTCTGGATGACAACAAACCAAAACAACAACAACAACAAAAAACCAACCAAACAAAAAAACCCAAAACCTCACATCAGAAAGTTTTGTGGAGAAAGGCACAGTGAGAAATACCCCAACCTCCATTCTTATGTTGCTCCAAAGCAGCTTGATGTTTTGAGATTTTCTAGGTGGCCTTAGTCCCGGTTTTATTGCAGTGCAGTGTGTCAAGGCAGACAGATTGAGCTGGTGCTGAATCGGTCAGCTGTTCTTATGGAAGTCACCCAGTCCAGAGCCTGGAGTAAGGTTCGTGTTCTCAGGTCAACTAACCTTCGCTGGCCTGTGTCCTGTCCTGCCAAATGTGAACAGGCTCTCCAGAGAATTGAATGAGAAGTCTCTGAACTGGGCATGGAGTTGACAGTGAGGTGCAAAACTCTCTCTCTCTCTCTCTCTCTCTCTCTCTGGTCCAGGCCAAGCAGAAGTGGCACCTCCACAAGCTGTCACCCTTACAATCATATGTCTGCAGCACAGCAGGACCATTTCAGAGCTCTAAGGTCATGAAGTTCTTGCCCCTTCCTCTATCAGCGCCTGGAGCTGGCAGAAAGCTCAGAACCCTGTATGTTCTCGTCTCTTGCCACCTCAGACAGAGCGGGAGTGTGTGGGGCTCTAGACCTGTTCATGTACTGGGGAAGACCTGGATTTTTTGCTGGGTCAGGGACACAGCCACCCTTCTTTGAAAGCATGTTTTCTGGGCCAGGTATGGTAATGTATACCTATAATCCCAGTTCCTCAAGAGGAGGTAGAGATCAGGAGGTTCAAGGTTTGAAACCAGCCCAGGCAGAATGTTAGTGAGACGCTATCTCAACCAACAAGCCAGGCATGGTTGTTTATATTTTTAGTCCAGGCTGTGCAGGAGGCATAGGTAGGGGGATTATGGTCCAAGGCCTCCCCTGGACAAAAGTACAAAACCCTTTCCAAAAAACAACCAGAGCAAAAGAGGGCTGGGCAGTGACCCACGTTGTAGATGCCTGTCTAGCAAGTGTGAGGCCCTGAGTTCAAACCCCAGTACCACCACCACAGGCATCCAACTCGACTTCTGGAGCAGGTAAAAGAGCTCAGGGTTCTTTTTTTTTTTTTCCTTTTTCTTTTATTATTCATATGTGCATTCAAGGCTTGGTTCATTTCTCCCCCCTGCCCCCACCCCCTCCCTTACCACCCACTCCGCCCCCTCCCTCTCCCCCCCACCTCAATACCCAGCAGAAACTATTTTGCCCTTATTTCTAATTTTGTTGTAGAGAGAGTATAAGCCATAATAGGAAGGAACAAGGGTTTTTGCTGGTTGAGATAAGGATAGCTATACAGGGCATTGGCTCACATTGATTTCCTGTGCGTGTGTTACCTTCTAGGTTAATTCTTTTTGATCTAACCTTTTCTCTAGTTCCTGTTCCCCTTTTCCTATTGGCCTCAGTTGCTTTTAAGGTATCTGCTTTAGTTTCTCTGCATTAAGGGCAACTAATGCTAGCTAATTTTTTAGGTGTCTTACCTATCCTCACCCCTCCCTTGTGTGCTCTCGCTTTTATCATGTGCTCAAAGTCCAATCCCATTGCTGTGTTTGCCCTTGATCTAATGTCCGCATATGAAGGAGAACATACGATTTTTGGTCTTTTGGGCCAGGCTAACCTCACTCAGAATGATGTTCTCCAATTCCATCCATTTACCTGCGAATGATAACATTTCGTTCTTCTTCATGGCTGCATAAAATTCCATTGTGTATAGATACCACATTTTCTTAATCCATTCGTCAGTGGTGGGGCATCTTGGCTGTTTCCATAACTTGGCTATTGTGAATAGTGCCGCAATAAACATGGGTGTGCAGGTGCCTCTGGAGTAACCTGTGTCACAGTCTTTTGGGTATATCCCCAAGAGTGGTATTGCTGGATCAAATGGTAGATCGATGTCTAGCTTTTTAAGTAGCCTCCAAATTTTTTTCCAGAGTGGTCGTACTAGTTTACATTTCCATCAGCAGTGAAAGAGGGTTCCTTTTTCCCCGCATCCTCGCCAACACCTGTTGTTGGTGGTGTTGCTGATGATGGCTATTCTAACAGGGGTGAGGTGGAATCTTAGTGTGGTTTTAATTTGCATTTCCTTTATTGCTAGAGATGGTGAGCATTTTTTCATGTGTTTTTTGGCCATTTTAATTTCTTCTTTTGAGAAAGTTCTGTTTAGTTCACGTGCCCATTTCTTTATTGGTTCATTAGTTTTGGGAGAATTTAGTTTTTTAAGTTCCCTATATATTCTGGTTATCAGTCCTTTGTCTGATGTGTAGCTGGCAAATATTTTCTCCCACTCTGTGGGTGTTCTCTTCAGTTTAGAGACCATTTCTTTTGATGAACAGAAGCTTTTTAGTTTTATGAGGTCCCATTTATCTATGCTATCTCTTAGTTGCTGTGCTGCTGGGGTTTCATTGAGAAAGTTCTTACCTATACCTACTAACTCCAGAGTATTTCCTACTCTTTCCTGTATCAACTTTAGAGTTTGGGGTGTGATATTAAGGTCCTTGATCCATTTTGAGTTAATCTTGGTATAGGGTGATATACATGGATCTAGTTTCAGTTTTTTGCAGACTGCTAACCAGTTTTCCCAGCAGTTTTTGTTGAAGAGGCTGTCTTTTCTCCATCGTATATTTTTAGCTCCTTTGTCAAAGACAAGTTGGTTACAGTTGTGTGGCTTCATATCTGGGTCCTCTATTCTGTTCCACTGGTCTTCATGTCTGTTTTTGTGCCAGTACCATGCTGTTTTTATCATTATTGCTTTGTAATATAGTTTGAAGTCAGGTATTGTGATACCTCCTGCATTGTTCTTTTGACTGAGTATTGCCTTGGCTATTCGTGGCCTCTTGTGTTTCCATATAAATTTCACGGTAGATTTTTCAATCTCTTTAGTGAATGTCATTGGAATTTTGATGGGAATTGCATTAAACATGTAGATTACTTTTGGGGAGCTCAGGGTTCTTTGTAGACCCCGACAGCACGTGGCCTTGAGTGTTCCGTCCTCGGGGCCTCACAGACACTTCCTTCTCTTTAATCACTTCCCTTTCATCCTTCCCGAGTCCTGGCGTTTCTTTGAAGACAGGGAGATGAAACTGAAGGAAACAGTCTAATAAGGGACTGGATTCTGAGAAAGTTACAAAATTCTTTAAACTAGTGCTTTTCATCAATGATCCTACTTATTGCAAACATTTTTCCTTACCTTCTGATGAAATTTTAATTCTGCTATTTTTTTTCTTAAAATGATTGCTGGAGTCATCTGCAAGCCAACCCTTCTTCACATCCTCTGGTTATTCCCAGTGCAAGGAGACACACAGCCAACCCCTGTCCCAGCACAGAGTGGGTCCTTGACTCACCCTGAGGGGAGGAGGTGGCTACAGCCATCTGTGGTTCCACAGGCCCCAGAGCCTCCATTCTGTGGACTGTTTCATCTCCAGAGTTCCAGCCACAGCATCCACCTCTAGGAAACAAGCGAAGGAGCATTTAGAAGCAAAGTGTGGTTTAGGGCATTTTGTGATCACTTATTTTGGGGTGCTCTGTGCTGGCAGGACGTGACCTCACAAAATTTTGTACACGGGGCCAAATTATACAGCATTGGTTGAGAGCGAACATAGAGCAGAAAGAAATGTTTTAGCTTGTACTTGAGGCTAAGGTGTACACGGCCTGTTTTTTCCCTTTATCTGATGAAAAATATACACTATACAAAATTTAGCACCTGACCAAGGATGAGGACACGGAAACGCAGGAGAAAGCTCCAGTGAGGTTAGTGAGGCTGGTGTCTCTCAGGAGAGGAACTTATTTAGAGGGAACTCGACACCTTTGTGAGAACCCAAGGTGTCTGTCAGCCATCTCAGGCAGGGACATCCAAGTGTGTCACAAACAGTGGGCAGAGGACAGACCAAAGACCTGAGTTACACACCCGCACACTCGTACACTCACAGCACAGTGGAGATGACAAAAGTACACGTTAGGTCAAATTTCTGTCCCCTGATCACTCGCAAGCCTGCCTTTGATCGTCACCTCTGCTGGGCCAACGTGAAATGCTTCCTCACACATCCACCTGCACGTCATGTGTGGGAGCCAACTTGGCACCAGTCTTGAAGCAGAGGACACTCCTTGTGCCTTGCAGGAGGGACCATCAGAAGCTTCTCACAGGCTCCGGGCCATCTGTGTCCCCCTCTAGAGACACTGAGAGTCTGGAATGCAAGGTCAGGACCAGCTGTCAGGGATACTTTGCTGGTGGTGGTGTGATAAACAGTGAAGTCCTCAGGTGGCATGGGTACCCAGCAGCCCGATGGCATGCTCCAGGAGTGTTTCTGCAGGCCTGCTCCATGCCCTCTGTGTCTCACTGGCCACTGTGCCCAGCAGTCTCTTGGGGGGGTAGCAAATCCATGCTCTTTTTTCAAGTTTTCATCTACCAAGTTCTTAGTGACTCCCTCTTGGCATCACAAGTTCCCAGATGGGAAGAACTGTTACAAGCAGCACAATGTCTGTCACCAGAAAACTGGTCCCCTGGCCTCAATGCCAATTCACAATTTAAAATAACGAGAACAGGTTTGGAGGTCAGGGAAATAAAGCTTATTATTCATCAGACGAAGAGGAGGACAGGGAGAGTCAGCCTCTCAAAGCACTGTCGTCCCCCTTCTGAGAGAACATGTCTACCTTCTAATGGGGAGGTCAGGGCTCAGCTTGACTGGGTGATCATCTGTGTGTCCACCATGGCTGGTGGCCTTGGTTCTTCAGGGGTCCAGGGCCACTTCTCTGAAGCTGTATGTCTTGCTGGCAGGTTTACTGCTCTGGTGTCAGAGAGAGAGGAGGGGTAGAGAGCTGCTTAGTCTACTTGACTAGTAAAGGGAGTTAACCTTGGGTGCTCCAGCATGGAGATAAAGAGGGAAAAATATGAGTTTAATCAACAAAAGGAGTGAACTGGCCAGCAGGCAAGTGGGCTACTGACATTTCTCCCTTTTGTAGTCCTGGTAACATTTTCCCTACTGTCATTTATTCCTTCTATTTCTATGGAAAAGAAGTGTGGTGATTATCTAATGGCTTCCTGTCTTTAGTTAATTTCTGGGCCCAAGTGAGGGGTCAGAGCTCCTTTAAAGCCCCATTACATGTCTAGCACGGGCCAGGCATGGAGGTGCTGACACTGTAGAGGGAAACTTTGTCCAAAGTCCCAACCTGCAAATGACAACTAGTTCTGACCATTCCGCCCTTCAGCTGTCAGTGCCTGAGCGTGGTAACCACTGGACAGTACTCTTGAGATGATGCAAAGGGCTTGAGAGGTGTGACTTGGCCAAGGTCACAGATAATCACAGCAGAGCCTCCATCAAAGATGGTAACTCTGCCCAATGCTCATGTCTTTCAGTGAAAACCAGAGGTGTGGAACATCACAGTGATTCTCACTAAGTGATTTCAGTTCTGAGTCCTACCCCAGAGGAGCTGGGGTTCCAGTTGCCTCCCCCACATTCTTCAAAGGCTAGAAAGTTCTCTCTCAGCAGCCATCTACGGTGACCTCCTCTCTCCAACTTTGTCTTCAGCTATTTTTGGCCCTGTGGCTGTCCAGGGATGGAACAGGCTGGAAAGCACAACACAGTTACACACCTGCCTCGACTGCCAGATGTGCTGAGGCATCAGGCCAGCAAGACCCAGCTGTGGCCTTGGGTCTCACAGCATAGGACAAGGCCATGTGGCTTGAGAGCACAAAGCCAGTGGTGGTACTGGGGGAGTAGGCCAGTTTTTCTTGTGGACAGCAGCACTCCATCACTCAGAGGGGTTCAGAAGAAGCCCACACAGTGGTGGACCTTGAGACTCAAGACAGGCCAGGGTGTTGTAGGAGGGGCTTGAGATCCATGACGGAGACCCCCATCCCGGCCACGATGGCCCACTGCTCTCAAATGGGAGGAAGGCACAGGAAGGTGAAGTCTTGCCTAATGGGGAGGAGAACAGTTCATACTCTGCAATCCATTAGCGAGGAACATCACAAACGTTTAGCACAAGAGGCTTTGGCTGTACCACAACTGGTGTGACGAGGGCAAGAAGGCAAACCTATTAATAAGGACTTGAAATAGTTCCACTGAGTCTAAGATTCCTGAACTTGCCTTCACCTGTGGTGGCTCAGAAATCTTAGGAAGCTGGGCATAGCACAAAAGCAATTCGAAGCCTGGAAACAATCACAGTGCTCTGCTTTTTATAATAAGGTAATTTATGCAGCCTCTTGGAAGGCAAATGGCCAAATTCTCTACCTTAATAGCATAAGGATGCATCACTTTACAAGCACAGCACTCTGGATCCTTGGGGCATTTATAACCCAGCTTGCAGAGCAAGCGAGCTCTCCCAGCTCTGACCAGGAGGATTTCTCACTCTGGGGCAGTGGCTGGGAGCAGATAATAAATGTGAAGTATAACAAATGGTGAATTGTGTTTAAAGTTATAAAGGATGCACATTAAGACATGGCAAGTTCTCCAGGGAGAAGCCAAACAGGGTGGGTGGTGAGATACCGGTTGAGCATATGGAGTGAGCTGGGGTGTGGGAGAGGAGTGTCCAGGCAGAGGCACTGCCCAGGCAAAGGCCTTGTGTCTGGACCATTGAAAGTGAGTGTGTGATGGAGGAGCTCTCTGGAGTCTGGAGGCCAGGATGAGGCGGGAGCTGAGATAACTGATCCTGGCCTGGGCTTTGGTAGGGGCTGGGAGGAGGGTTTGGAGGCTGTGTTGAGAACAGACCAGGGGCACCGTGAAGACAGTGTGAGGTTCTGGTAGGAGCTACAGGTGTGGCTGGTCCCAGCAAGGATATGGAGAGTGAATGGCCTCTGGATGCAGTCTGCCCACAGCCCAGCCCCAGGCAGAGAGGGTTCCAGATAATCTCCAAGTTTCCTGGCCACTGGAGCTAAAAGATGAGCTAAGTCTCACTCATAGAGACTTAGGTTTGGTGGGGGTGTGCGGCTTGTTGAGTTTTCAACAAGCTAAGTGTGGCTGGCTGGCTGTGGACCTTTAAGCAGAAACATTAAGAAGACATTATTTCTGAAGAGGTCAGCAAAGGACCGTGGGGGTCTCTACAGTAGCTTTCCTCCTGTGCCAGATTTCCAAGTTTCCCAAGGAAACTTATTTTGAACTGTTACATTTAATAAGACCATGGGCCAAGGCTTTGGGGAAAAAAATGCCAGTCTATAAAAATCAAGGTTATTTTTGCTCCAGTCCTGAGTGTAGACCTGTCCTGTGAGCTGGGAAACAAGGGACCGTGTTCCACGCTGCAATGCGTGCTATCTGCCTCTGCATGAGTTTCACCTTCATGCGAGGGGCTCCATGTCACCTTTTCAGGAACTTGGGACTTGTATTTGTGAATAAAGACTTACAGAACCTAGCTTCTATGTTATGCTATGCTTTCAGTAGGAGAAAACCCTGCGATTTGAACCAGCTGCATATTCTCGAAAAGCTTTAAAATTCAAGGCCGCATATACCTAAATATGTAATCTGGATAGAATTTGCCTTTCATTCTGATACTGCTGTTCATTTATGTTGAGCAGTTTTCTGAAGCAATTAATCTTTTATTTTCTTTTTGAGGGAAGGAAAAGTAGGTAACAAAAGATGAGTAGGGCTTTCTCCTAAGTTTAAGTAGAAACATGTGACCTGTCTTCAAGTCCCTTTCTCTCTCCTCAAAGATGGGATGAGCTTTTGTGGTTTGCAGTTGCTGCTACAGTGCAATCCATCAAAGACATGGAATTTGTGAAGTCTTTTCTTCAGGCTTTTAAGATATAAGCAGAAAAGTCAGATATGTAAGACAAAGAAAGTAAGCTTCAAAATTTGTGACAGTCATTAACCCAAACTATCCCTGGGGTCTTGATACTTGATTGCGCCTCACTGCTCACTTTTGACTTTCCTGCTTGAGGATACTTGAGAAATATTTTTGTTCCCACACCACGAGCAAAGCTGTGACCAGCAGTCTGCCCTAAATCTTTTGGCTGGAAGAGAGGTGTGACCACTCATGTCCCACAGGGTCCAGTGTGAGCTGGGGTGAGGGAGTCTGTTGGAATGTACTGAGCACATCTGTGTCTTGGCCTTACCTTTTGTTCTTGGATCCGTCCTGCAACTCTGTTCTCAAACCTTCCCAAGACTGTAACTTCCCCACCAGAGACCACAATGGGAGGAGCTCACAGGAGGAAAGGAAACACCATATGCTGACTTGGAAAGTTTGTGGCAGGGCGGGTGAGGAAATTTCTACTTGAGGTCAAGGGCGTGCTGATTTTCAGGCCCATTGGCGGGGACTCAGAACACAGCTGTCCCTACTTCTGTTTCCAAGGGTCCACGCAGGCTCATTATCAATTCTGATGTGGATTTTCCTTGGAACATATAGGTCTGAGATCCCTGATGAAGTTGTCAGCACAGCCATCTCCTAGCCTTAGCAACAGCTGAGTCTTAGATGGAAACGGGAGGCCCAGGTTCAACTGGCAAAGCTGGAAGGGTTAGGTGCCTGCTCTGAAGTTACCCTGGAAGAGTAACCATTACTGAGCTGTCAAGATTGATCCACCAATTCATCTGTCTACCCATTCATCATATTGATCCATCTATCATCATGATGTCATGTGTATCTACCATGTCTGTCTGTCTGTCTAGTGTATGTGTGCATGTATCTATTTATATCTATGTCTGTATTCTCTTCTCACCTATCTAATGACAGTATTTCCTTAAAAGAAATAGCTTACACTGAAGTCATTTTATTTTGAAAAGAAATTTAAGTAGGACAGTACTGTTTTTTGAGACATCACATCTGAAGAGGTGCTGAAGGCACCGATGACCTAGGTAAGCCCAGAGACTAGAGCTCTGTCACAGCTGGGGTGCAGACTTCACAAAGGCACTGGTGCAGCCAACCCACGCAGAAAGCTTGTGAAACACTCCTGGCGGTGACACAGTGAGGCCAAGGTCTAGGAGAGAAGCTGGGGAAGTGAAGGAACAAATCATGCTTCTTCTCCGGTCTTCTGCCCCTTTCCTGCCCCACAACTGCCACGCTGAAGAGGGTAGCCTGGTCACCCAGACCTTTCAACGCGGTTGTTTTTAAAGCTTTGTGTGGGTCTTTGTGAGGGTCTTTGTGAGGTCAGAGAAGCAGGCAGGTGTCTCAGGAGTGATTTCATCCCTTACTGTTGGCCAAAGAAAGTTTAGGGTGGTTTGGGGGATGAAACATACACTGTGGCCAAGATGAAGTAGTGCTCTAGCCCCTGCGCAGGCATTCGTGGCCCTGAAAACTGGGAGTCTAAGGGCAATGTTGGTCTCCTTCCTCACGGAAGTGAAACTTGGGAGTGTGTGTGAGCGTGTGAGTGTGTGTTAGAGAGGGTGTGAGTGTGGATGTGTGGTTGTGCATGTAAAAGTGAGAGTGTGTGAGTTTACATGAGTGTGAGTGTCCTACAGGTGGGTGCCAGCTTCATGTTTAGAAGCAAAGAGACCCTGGGTGGAGGTGAGGCGAGGAGACCTGGTGGGCTTGCCCAGAGAGCCCTCCCAGCTGGCTGCTCCACCCCACAACCCACCCCAGGCCTGCTCTGAAGGAGACCCCAACTGTGGGAAAGGTGAGGGCAAGGCTGTATTGTGTCCAGGTGACACTGCTGAAATTCTGGCCACTTCCTGGTACTTCCCCCTGGACCTGTGGTGGCAGCTCTGCTCTGGACTCTGGAAACACCTTCCTTTTGCCTGAAAAATCCCCCTTTGCTGCTCTAACTCTTCAGGATACCTCATTCAACTCCAGATGGTGGTGGTTCAGGGGTGGGGTCTGCCACTGAAAAGCCACTGCCATCCTCCTCAGTGCCAGGTCCCGGAAGCTGGGACAGGGGGTGTTGGGAGAAATAGGAGGTGGGAGAGGCAAGAACAGCCTTTGGAGCAATCACTGGATTTCACAGATAGAGTAGAACTCACCTAGGCCTTCTTGGTTGACTAAGAAGGGATCCAACAAGTCAATTAATGACGGGAACAACTTACAATGTAGTCAGTTGTTGAGCTGGGCAGCAAAGTTGTCAATCTGAAATCAGGGAGGGGAAACGAGGCATTGGTACATGGTTGGCAGAACAAAGTCGCAGAGGTGCTTCTTGCCAATGGGCCTCATTGCTGGGCATGTGGTGATGAACTTAGCAGCCCATGGGATGCGGTGGGAAAGCATCTTTCTGCCTCTTTAAGCACTGTGTTCTCTAAGAACCTATCTCAAGGAAAACCACAGTTCTATGGGCTCCTGCACCTTCCCCAGCCAAGGAAGTCTCCAATGTCAGGAGATGTATTGGTCTGAAAAAAGCACTTTTCTCAATTGCTATCAGCTTTGGAAATTTAAATTGACAATCAGCATTCTAATTCCTTGGAAGAAATAAATGGAAATCAATAAAGGAAGGTTTACTGGGGACTAAACAAAGAGACAGATTGGGAAAGAGAAACTAAAGACTAAAGAAAGATGGTGGAGACAGCTCCTTCTGGAAGAGCCTCTCCTCGCCTCTCTTCATCTTTCCAGCTTCTGGGGACTGCGGTTGTTCCTAGGTTTGTGGCCCATCACCCCAAGCTTTACCTCTGTGGTCATTTCCCTCTTGTGAGGCACTTGGGGCCCCCTTCGATTATCCAGGATAACCTGCCCATCTCAAATCCTTAATCATATCTGTGAAGTGCCTTTTGCCATATAAGGCAGCATGCACACATCCCAGGGATTGGGGCTGGGACAGCTTTGGGGAGTCATTCATCACCCTACCACACACTTAGCTTGAATGAATGCACAAATTCAGGCATTCATTGGACAAGTTTGTTCACCTCGTAAACGCAGCTGAAGTTAACTGTGTGGTCTGCAAGGAATTCTGTTGGATGAGATAGAGAGAGAGAAGAGTTGAAGAGACCACAGAGCCCTCATGTGAAGGACAAGGCTGCCAGGTCCTTGAGGTCAGCACACTCTGGGTGTCTGAGAAAGCAGAGCAAAGGTGGACGTGGTTAAAGGAGAAGGGCAAGGAAGAGCAAGGAGTGACTGTCACCTGAGGGAAAGGTCAGGATTCGCTGCCTGCCTCTTACCTCTGCTCCTGGTGGTGGCTCTCAAAAGACAGATATTTAGATCTGTGCCACTTCTCAGCAGAAGCACTGTAACCTGTGCAAAAAAAAAATGTCTACACTGAAGAACCATGGTCCCAAAAGGAAATACTCAATTTTCACTGTGTTTATTTTGCCCTTTTAACCAAAAGCCACACTGTGCTAAGAAATTTTCTTCTCTTGTGAAGCTAGAAGTCACTCAGGAGAAGCTGAGGGCGTTTCTTACTTCACAGCTGTGAATATTAAAACACGGACTAGCAGATTACAAATCACTGTGAGCCTCTGACAAGGTCTTGAAGGAAGGTGGGAAGAAGGGGGATGCTTTTAAAGTGAATAGAAACCTACCGAGCTTAAATAACTGCATTTTTAAAAAGAGGCATTCTTTTCCTTAAAGCAAGAGTAAGTCATGTTTTTGTCTTTGACACCGTATAAAGTCATTTAAGATGAAAAACCCCTTTGAGCTGCTAATGCTTGGAAATGTGTTCCTGTGTCCCCTCTTCTGAGTGTGGGAATGTGTTCTCTCCTGTGAGCTTTCCAAAGGGAAAATGAGCTGTGTGACTAGTGTAGCCAAGAGGAGGGCCCCAGGGAGACAGGGCCATGAGGTCCCTGCAGACAGGCAGGAGCTCAGGGACCCCCTCATGTTTGTGCTGAACGATGACAAGTGAAGCCCACCCTAGGAATCTGCCTGCCATCTGCATGGGCAATGCCCTGGGTTGCTCTTCAATGTGGGAGATGTGCTGCTGGCTGGAGTCTGATCCCTGCGACGTGCTCACGGGAAGATCCAGAGAACAGCTGGCCTCAGAGGCTGAGGACCCAGGTTGATGCTCCCCAGGCGTGCACACACTCTTGGAGCTCCATCTTTAGTTTGCGTTTGCTTTATAAAGTAGAATCTGTTGCTCCTGAATGTCACAGGTCGCTGAAGGCAGTAAGGCACTGTGCTGAAGAGCACAAGTCAATTACTGTCACCTGTTACCATGTGCTACAGGTGTGCCTTAGTGTCCCTGTCTGTGGTCAGACATGGTTGTCCCTCAGAGACACTCAGCACAGAGCTGGTCACACAGTCAGTGCCTGAGTGCTTGTTTTTCCTATTAGGACAGAGACAGGGCCTCATTTGTCTCTGTGTCCCCAGCCCCCAACACAGTGCCTGGCATATGGCTGGTGCGTGCTTATTGAGTGCCACAGAATTTCCAACCGGAGTGCTCTGTGGTTCAGAACCATGCTTCTAACACTCTCAGGCTTCACTTTCCTGTTTAGAATGACACTATGAACTTGCCTCATGGCTATGGTGACCGTTATTCTCTGAACATGACCGGATACCATAAGAACTGTTAGTCCTGCAGCCCTACGGGAAGAGCCAGGCAGCCGAGAGGCTCCTCAGCTGAAACTGGAGAGTGGATATGGACCCCTTCTTCCTGGTTGTTTCCCTCTTACCCATCATTTGGGTTTACATCTGCCCTTTGGGATCCTTGGTAAGGAGTGTCCCATGAGGGGGAGGAGACTGTGGCCCCATGGTTGAGACATTCTGAGAGTTTTGGCTCCATGTGACTGTGACCTGGTCTGGAACTGCCCACACCCTGGTTCAGTGCCAGGCTGCTTATCTAGAAAGTCACTGGTGGCTGGAAACCAAGGACAACATTTGAGGCCTGACAGGAGGCTCCACTCTTCAAGGGCAAATGATAGGAATCACAGGAAAAGTGCCGACAGGGCCATGGGGGTCACAGAAGGAAAAAATGGCAAGGGACACAAGGAACCCATGAAGAAAACTATTTTTGAGGCCTCAAAAGATGTCCATTTGCATCATCAGGAAGGAATTTTCATCCACAGCCAGGCTGCAGGGCTCTGCTGTGAGCTCAACGGTAATCTCAGTGAGCATTACCAGGATCAAGCAGGACAGCTAGCAGGGCTTTTGTGAGGAGCTCACAGTATTGTGAGTACTGGAGAGAAATAAAATTGTACTCTGGAGGGGAAGAGTGTGTAATACACTGACAGACAGTTCCTGGGGAATGGCGAGTCCTGCCCAGTGGAAGTGCTCTCAAGGGCATGGGCAATATTTAAAATAAGCACTCACCAGGGCACTTGCCTCCTTGTCAGCCTGCCAAAGGTATTTAGCTTCCAGGAATTTCCATGTCAGTCCTAGCTTCCCTAACATGGACCCAGGCCAGATATGATGCCAAACCTCAGGGACCCTGGATGTAGCCTCCCTGCTTCCATTAGTGTCTAGAAAGTAGGGAGAGCCACAGTTCCCCGAGGACACAGCCACCACCCTGTGAGCAACTGTGCCTTCCCAGGACCTCCCTAGATCTAGGGTGACAGGCGCAGGAGACACTGTCCCTAACATCAGGGAAGATTTAGGGCCTAGGAATGCTTTTTTTGCAAGATATGATCCCTCCAGGTTAGCCTCTGAGTTTAATGCAGAAGGATGAAAATGCTTGTACCTCTCTTTTTTTTCCCCAAACCAAAAGGAGGTGACGTCAGTATCGTGTCTCTGGAACACTGATCTGCAGGACACAGAGGTGCTGGTTTCACTGGTGAGATCCTTTGTGAGGGAGCAGAGGAGAACGTTCAATGTTTTCTCTGCCATGGACCCGCCTCTGATGGCAGGGAGGACAGTATTGGTAGTGAGGTCCTTGATCTGTGCTTATCTCCTCTTAATTTGTTAATCAGCAAAGCATAAACCCCCTCGTGTTGCTTTCAGGAGGGGGACCTCCCACGAGAGATGCCAGAGAGTGGGGATCACCTTCATCTGGTGATCTTCTTGTAGACCCCCCTTCTTGTAGAAGACATGACAGCAGTGCCAGCTTGGACACGGCCCTCAGTCACAGGTCTCCCTGAGGTCAGACAGTAAAAGCCATTGTTTCCAGCTGGTCTCAGGCCTGGGGACATTGGTGAGAGCACTCAGCAGTGGGTATTTATCCATCCTTCTATTCTTTGTTCCTTCCAAGATCCCTGAAGGGGTCAGGAGGGCATCCCAGGGGGGGACAGAGAGTAGGCACAGATTAGGGCTCAGGAAGGGAAAGCAGGGCTGTCTGGGCAAAGGCATGTTTTGAACACTGGCTGAGACAGAGCAAGGACAAGGCATTGCTTGAAGACTGCTGTTGCTACTGGATATAGTAACATGATATGGTGAGCAGGAGGAAGTTGCAGGGAGGCGCCACTCACATAGGGACCAGTGGGCGCAGTCGTGTCCTTCCTTCGCCCCTCTTTTCTCCTTTCTCCAGTCTTCTCTCCTGTCTCCTAGGGTCTACTACAGGGGGCAATGGGCCACCCCCCACTTCTCTGGGGAGGCTGTGAGAAGATCTCCTTAATCCTGACAATGCCCCCTCCCTTGCAGGGCCCCTGTGAGGGAGAGCAGGGCCTGGTGTGTGCAGCTGTAACTGGACACCTCCACAATGGCCTGGCCACTCACAGAGAGGTACTTGAAGCTATTTGGGTCATCGATCAGATCAAATGAGGCATTAGAGTCCAATGAATGGCAGTCTATGAATAGATGTGAGAATTGCTTTGCCAGAGTCCCAGAATGGAGAGGGGTCAAAGCCTTCCAGGACCAGTGCTCAGCTAGCAGGAGTCTCTCTGTGGTGTCAGGTTGCCTACTCCACCCAACTCTTCTGACATCCCTGACCCTAATTCACTACCCTTTAAGGAGGCCACTAAAAGGGATGTTGGACTCAGAGAGACCTCAGGTAGAAAGTGACCCAACCTCACAGGTACCAATGCCTGCATTTACACTGGGGGGGACCATAGCCACTGGGAGAAGTTGTGGCCTGAGAGATGGACCCATGACTGTCCAGCTGGAGGTGGGGATGAAGAGCGAGCTTCTGCCCTTGGAACAGAATCTCAGCTCTACAGGATGAAAGAAGTTGTGGGGGTGAGAGGTAGTTGCACAGCTCTATGAATGCATTTAACACCACTAAACTACATTTTAAATGGTTATTATGATGGCAAGCTTTATGCTATATGTATTTTACCGCAGTACAAAGAGGAATAAAAATACTTCAAAAAGTTATGGGAGTTAGAGTAAATCAGGGCAGCTGTCTGCACCTTGAGCACCTAGGTTGGTGGGCCAGGCCCTCTGTTGGGGGGATACAGAGGTTGCCCGTCCTCAGTGGAGGGGACAATGATAGCTTTGAGGCTGGTGAATGAACTGCTGGCAAGAGGACATGACATCTTTGGACTTTTCTTTCAAGCTGGACTTTGTTATTTTATTATTTGAACATTTTGGTTCTGCCTCAGGATCTCAGCCTTCTGTCAACATGCCATGGTGGGTGGAACTGACAGGGAGACTGCTCCCCCCACAGGGCAGCCCCTCTAAGCATGAAGACGCTTGATAACATAGCAAGTATGTGGAGATGAAGATGAGGCCCCCCAGTGCCCAGTGAAGGTGACTCCAGGCCACAGTCAAGAGCCCAGATGGGAACTTGGCCTGTGAAGTCCTCAGTATTCTGCCTCCACCGGAAGGAAGGAAGGAAGGAAGGAAGGAGGGAGGAAGGAAGGAAGGAAGGGAGGGAGGAAGGAAGGAGGGAGGGAGGGAGGAAGGAAAGGAGGGAGGGAGGAAGGAAGGGAGGGAGGGAGGGAGGAAGGAAAGGAGGGAGGGAGGAAGGGAGGGAGGGAGGAAGGAAGGAAGGAAGGAGGGAGGAAGGAAGGAAGGGAGGGAGGAAGGAAGGAGGGAGGGGGGGAGGAAGGAAAGGAGGGAGGGAGGAAGGAAGGGAGGGAGGGAGGGAGGAAGGAAAGGAGGGAGGGAGGAAGGGAGGGAGGGAGGAAGGAAGGAAGGAAAGGAGGGAGGGAGGAAGGAAGGAAAGGAGGGAGGGAGGAAGGAAGGAAGGGAGGGAGGGAGGAAGGAAGGAAGGAAGGAAGGAAGGAAAGGAGGGAGGGAGGAAGGAAGGAAAGGAGGGAGGGAGGGAGGGAGGAAGGAAGGAAGGAAGGAGGGAGGGAGGAAGGAAGGAAGGAAGGGAGGGAGGAAGGGAGGGAGGGAGGAAGGAAGGAAGGAAAGGAGGGAGGGAGGAAGGAAGGAAGGGAGGGAGGGAGGAAGGAAGGAAGGAAGGAAGGAAAGGAGGGAGGGAGGGAGGGAGGAAGGAAGGAAGGAAGGGTGGATCAGAGTAGTTATCCCCTGTCCCCTACCGGATCTCCACACTCAGCACAGAACTAGGGTTGGACTTTTTCTTGCTATTTCAAGATCCTGTGATTTTTTTTGTGGAAACTGGGAAACTGAGTCAAGGATCCCCACCTCCTTCTCCCTTATTGGGGCTCCTCCTTTCACTTTCCTTTCTCTTTCCTTTCTCTAGTGACATCGTTTCCAGGTAAAATCTAAAAGGTGAAACTCATAGAAGCAGAGGGTCAGCTCATAGGAGCTGGAGGCAGGGAAAGGAGAGATGTTGGTCAAAGAGCACAAAGTTTCAGTTAGACAGCAGGATCAGTTTAAAATAACAAATTCCAACATAATTAATTAAAGAGTGAAAAGTATCAATTAATTAAGAATCAAGAGAATTAATAAGAAATTTAGCAATGTTATTAGAAGCAAAAAGTGGTTAGAGAATGTAATTGATTCTATTTGTAATAGCAACAGGAATAAAGTAAAGTGTTTAACAATAAATCTAACAAAAGATGTACACAGCCTTTATGAAGAAAACTGGCTAATTTCACAGGACAGACAGGAGACTCAAGTGAGGGCAGAGACTTGCCGTGAACAAGTGGGTATTTGGAAATACATTATAAAGGTGTCCTGTTTCCTCATGGTTACTATTGCTTTGCAAAACAAAACCAAATAAATAATAACAACAATGACAAAAGTCAGAATACAACAAACAAAAACCCCCACCTCAGTGTTGTGGCAATGCTCCAGAATCTGTGGGTGAGACTGAGAGCCAGAGAGAGGCAGCCCTCCTAGGCTAGGGCTGGAACGAGGGGGGTGGAGTGCCCACTCCCAGGATGGCGTCTTCCTCACAGGTCTGGCCCCTGGTCCCAACTAGCACTGTCTTGAGAGCACCTGTGTGTGAGCTTGTCAGGTGGCCTGGGTTTCCCATGGAAGGCACTGAGCTCTGAGATTATCAGATCCCAAGTTAGGAAGGGCTTTGTCTGCATGGTGTGAGAACTCTCTCATTCCTGAGGCTGCAGCCACGTGGTTCAAAGAAAAATCAAGCAGTCCTAGAGTGAAACAGAGAACGTCCTGCTTATACCACTCATGTACATGGCGGCCAGTTTCAACAGCGCTCAGTGTTCTGTATCCCTTTCTTGCTTCTTTCCATTTCTCTCTCCCCTTCCAGGTGACGTGTATCTGTGAGTAATAAAGCTGAAGAGTGTGTTTATGTTATTGATTAGTTCACTTATAATTTAAGCTGACATTGTATATTTGTCACTTGCTTAGAGTGAAGGTTCAAAGCAGCTGGAGAGAAAGGGCGTGTGTTTCTGTACTGAGGAGTGACCCAGCCCGGCTCTGCAGGGCTCCTCACTGCTTTCTCTTTAAGCTAAGGACAGAACACAGAAATAGCCTGGGAAACATGCAAACAGAAGCACATCTTTCCCTTTGTTCTGGAAGTAGAGAATTTAGACAATTGTCCTTATGATAAACTGTCCAGGGTTATTATAGAGTCAGTTGTTTTTCAATGGAAATCATTCTCTGGCCTTTCCTTTCCACTTATGATAAGTGGATATTTCACTGAAGATAAGGTTCTCAAAATGAGAAGATTTAATTTCTTTTAGGAAAAATGAAATGATTGACATAGATTAAATCAAGTTTCCTCCAGTTGACCTCTGAATAAGATGAAACAGCAATTTTAAAAAATTGTTCACTAGATAGCCATCTTGATGGAAGCCAACCCTAATTGTGATTCTTTATAGCTGTGTGACATGGGCACAGTTAGCCTGTCTGCCCCAGTGCACTTATCTACACAAGGAGAAAAACAGTGTGAGAACAATTTTCATGGAAAGAACCCAGTATGTGCTACATGGAAATAGCTTAATGAGATAGGAGTTATTATGATCTTTCAGTGTAACCTCATACATAAAATATTCCTTCTTATGAATCAAGAAAAAGTACTGCCTGGAAGATGAACAGCCAGCAGCATAGGAGATGTTCACTGGCATTTCCCATCAGGGCAATGCAAGTCAAAGCCACAGAGGGATACCACTTTGCCCACACTAGTACGCTATCCTAAAAACAAACGAAACAGCACAACCAAAATAGCAAGTGCTGGAAAGGATGTGGAGGGAGTGGAGCCCACAAATGATGCTGGCAGGAATGGTGGCACAGCACTGTGGAAAGGGCTTGCAGCCCTTCAGAAAATTTAAACGCAAAAGTACCTGATGACCCAGACATTCCTGACCGCAGATAGAGTCTTACAACACTTAGTGATGGGGATACCTTGAGAGTCAGCAGGTGGGTCTCACCATTGTGTGACAATCATAGTGTGCCCTTCACAAACCAACATGGCTAAGATGTCACTGGCTGACTTAATCTTAAGGGACTACTGTCCTATATGTGGTCCATTGTCAACCAAAATGTTGTTACCCAGCGCAACAACACTGGGTATCTGTACACATTGTTCTAGCAGCACAATTCACAAAGGCCATGAGGTAAAAACAACCCAAAGGCCACAACAGATGAGCAGGAAACAGAAGGTGTCACACTTACCAGCTGCACAAGAACGTAGCACTGACACATGCGATTGCATGGCCAAAACTCACAAACTCCATGAAACATCCACAGGCTGCAGATCCAGGGCCGCAAAAGGCAGATGGGTGGCTGGGGAGGAGGGGAGGTGGGGTAAGGAGTAACTGGTGAATTTGGAATTTCCTTTGGGGGCAGGAAAATCTGGAACTAGGTAATGGCGATGAATATTGTGCGTGTGCTGAATTGCACACTTTAAAATGGTTTAAAGGGTCAGTGTTGCTGTGTATATTTTACTGCAATTAAAAAATTGCTGATCAGAGAGCAGAGATGCCAGGGATTCTCCATCACTGAGCTGAGGGGGGCAGAGTCTCACCGCACAGGCTTCCCCCAAAGACTGCATCCAGACTGCTGTGCCAGCTGACTCAGTCAAACGTGCAGCCGCAGAGCCCTGCGCCATGTGCACACACATGCAGGCACACACAGGTGCACTCGCACACTGGGACACGCTCCCTTGCGCACACACGCACGCTCACACGTGTGTGTGGACACACACACGCCACAGGTTATGTCCTTGAACTAGAGAGTTCTTGCAGGGAACATGGTTCATGCACACAGAAAGTAATTTTAGGGGACTGACAGGACATTGGCAGCAGGTCCCTTTGAGTTCCGGACACATAGAAAATATATGACTTAATATTTTGTTAAGAATGAAAGTCCTCTTTCTCTGAACCTTCTATTCAATTGCAGATGTGTGTAGGATGTCTGAGCCCTGCCTCAGTGACTGCTGGGACCTCCCTCACCTGGTGGGGAACTGTCTGTGCCCCTCCCCACTCATTAATTATTGCTTGGGAACCACCAGCTTCTTCCTGTGGGTTAGCACAGGTTTTTAAATCACCTGGAAAAGAGATGCATGCTCTCTCTGCTTCCAGTTTCCACCAGGGCCCCACCATGCTCTCTTTTGTTAATTCCCTTCCCTAACTTTTAATAAACCCTGTTACACCCACGTGTCCTGCCATGGGCTCTTCCACGCCTCACACAAGGAATTTGGAAATCTGCTCAGAGACTGCCATTGCGCTAACTCCTTGAGTTCCACAGAGCAGGCTTGTTGTCTAGAAGCAGGATTTCCTGATGTGACTGGAAGTACCTTTTGGAAAAGTGTGGAGGCTCCCTTTACAAGGAGGAGAGGCAGGGCAGCCTGTGGGCAGCCTGTGGGACATTGCAGGTGAGGACTGAGGGCAGCACTAGGGTTTGAGGGAGGAGCAGGCACTGGTGGCTGCCTGGAGAGGTCCAAGGTCTGGCATGGAGGAGTCAGGTGAGACTTCCGCTGCAGCAAAGCAGGCCAGGGAGCTAAGGACAGAGGCAAACTAAGAGAGAGAGCGCCCAAGGAGTGGCTCTGGCTTGCCTCTGCTGGAATGCCACCCCCCTCACCTGGCAGATCTCAGGCAAGGCTCAGAACTCCTTTGGGATCGAAATAAAACTCTCTAGAAAACCCCTGAGAGCTCAGACAATCAGAATCCCCCTCCCCAATTGTCTTCAAGGTCATGGAGACCATTCTGACCTCCCTGCTGCAACTTTGTCTTGCTCATTTATTATGCAGGGATTCTTGGGCTGCCCTCCTGGCTTTTTCTCAACTCTCACCTCTGGTCAGACAAATGCACCAGAGACTGCACAGAGAAACATCGGTGGTCATTTCTTTCATCCTTAATAGCGGAATCCCAATTTTATTCAGAAACTTGGTATGCCCTATTCCTCTTCCTTCTTCCTATTTCCAGCTGCTTCAAAGGCAGATGTGATGACTGGATCACCAGCAGGTACTCTGGATCATGAGCTGTCCTTACAGATGGAAGTCACCATTTGGGTAGTAGAGCAGAAAGCTGGAAGGAGCCTGGATCTTATCACCATGTGACTGCCCGAGCCCTCCTTCACCAGAGAGAACAATACATGTAGGTCTCTTAAGGCACTGGGATTCCTATTTTCCTGTTATACATAACCCAAGTGAACCTTACTCAATACACTTAGCATATCTTTTCACACCAAATCCTCCACAATCTCCAGAAGTGTGGGTGGAAAATGTATATTTTTTCCTGAACGTTTGTAAAATGATGGATACAGATATTACATTGGAAATTTCTAAAAATCCCTTTTGGTTTTGCTCTGTGCTTTTCTTGGCTTCATCCCAAGCCTCTTGGGCAATTATTTTTGGCTCACTCAGTAGATGGCTTTAAATCAAGTTCTTTAGTTCTGCAGAACTTGTCTGCAGACAGTATTCATAGTATAATGGGATGACATTTCTTGTTAATAAGTCTTTTTGTCTCTAGTTCAGTTTCTTGCTCGTAGGTGCTAAACTAGGTCTGCTGGCCTGGCTAAGTGAGCATCCTAAGTGGGATCTCCATGGAGGAAGTTTCTCAGACCTCAGATCCCAGAGGTAGAAAGTACTGTCCTAGAATTTTCACAATATGTGATCCTTCAGATTAGCACCAAGCCTTTTGAATTCCTAAAGCCTTGTGGTCGGTGAGGGGACAGTGGCATCTTGGGTAAGGAGGACCATGGCAAAGCTGCTCATACTTCATTTGGGTCCTGGGGCCAGATCCCCAGGCTGGAGCCACTCGATGGTGACTGGGCCCGACCAGGCAGGGGTGGGACTCATGTGAGTTCTGTGGTCCTCGACCTTCCTCCTCTAGGGTTTTCTTTGCTGCCATAGCAATGATCACAAGCTTTTCACTTGGACCAACACAGGTTTATTATCTTACAGCTCTGGATAAGTCTGGAATGGGTCTCCAGGTGTGGCAGGGTGGAGCTCCTTCTGGAGGCTGTGGGGAGAGTCCATTTTCTTGCCTTCACCAGCTCTAGAGGAATCTGCAGTCCCTCATTCATGGTCTCATCCTCATCTTCAGAGTCATTAAGAAAGTGATTAAGAAAAATCATTTAAGGAAAGGAACTGAAAAATCCCCGCAGTGTGTGAGCGTCCATGGACTAGGGCTGAGTTGCTTCTGTGTTAAGCCTCATCTTTCCTTTTTAAAATAGGGGAACCTGAGGAACATAGTGATTCGGTCACACTGTGCTGTTTCGGGGGCCTGTTCAGCATCCCTCAGACCACCAGCTAGTTGGACAGCACAATAAAAGGGAGTGACTCATGATCCCTGCACATGACTTTGTATTTCTTAAAAGAGTAGAGTCATCTAATGGGTATTATCTTTGTATTATGGGATGAAATGAAAAAGTGTGAGGAATTTGGGATTTGCCATGTCAGAGTAAATACTACAGGTGTTCAGTACGTTCTAGGCACTTGCACACCAGGGAGGAGCTCCTGTCTTGGTCGCTCATGGGATGGTAGGTTATAGGAGTACCACTTGACGATGGGTTTACATCCAGCCTTGTGCTGAGGGAGGAACCCTGTGATCTTTAACAGCCATGAACCTGAACTTAACAAGTGCCAGAGTTCTGGTTGTCCTCACATAGATGACCCGATTTGGGAAACAGCCTAACCTAACTTTTCTGTACTACCACCACCTCCTCACAGGCAAGGCATTGAGCAAGTAACATCTCAAAAGCAGTTAAAAGCATGCTGGCAGTTGTAGGGTGCTCCAAGGCGTGAGGGCTTGCTAACCATCGTTTTCCCCGGCTCCTAATGTCTGCAGGTGCCAGGAAAATGCAGTATGAAATGTGACATCCACAAGTACTGAGCGCTGTATTTAATGCTGACATGTTCACTGTGGAATTTCAAGCTGGGAAACACAGACCATTGCAGAAACTGGAATCCTGAGTACTGACCACATTCTCTGGGGAGCTTTTAATGAGTAGTATTTCTTGAGAATGTGCCAGAGACCTGGACCCCACCACACACTTTGAGAGTCTATGAAGTAAGAACCACTGGTTAGCTGCAGCCTGGAAGCACTCTTTCTTTCTTTAGTTTTCTCCTGTTGTAGGATCTGACCCTTTTTCTTTCTCAGCAAAAGAAGCCCCGGCATGATCTAGAAGCCAGAGGCATGTTGGTGGGTGGGATGGTCCCGGCATGGGACTGGCTAGAGACCTGGTTTCTAGCCCTGCCTCCCCAGTGTCCCCCAGGTGGCCTCGGCAAATCCCAGTTGGTGCTGTTGAGCTCCCGCCCCCCCTCCCCCGCCCCCTTTCCTGTTTTGCATGTGAGGCCTGGACTTGACCTTTCTAGGCCTCAGCTCTTACCATCCATGGGTGCTGCCCTTGCCTATCCCAGGTGTTGCAATCCGTGCATGCTTAGAGCAGTAGCCTGCAGACTGCTGGTTCCCAGAACTTGTCACCTGAGGAGAACTTAGTAATATGTCTGAAAGAATAAATCTGGCCTCTGTGTGCTGGCAAGCTCAGGAGGCAAATTGACTTCCAGCTGAGGTAAACTTGGTGACGGGAAGGAGGGGGAACACCTGTGACTCCTACAGTAGGACCAGGAGGGACCATGCCACTGTGTCCTGCCCAGGGCTGAGGGTGCCAAAGTTTAAGGTGGGGCCAGGAGAGACCGGGAGGACACATTGGAGCCCAGGCAGGGAAGCCTAGAAAGGTGGTTGAAGACATCTGAGGCGTGGGGAGCATGCAGGAGCCATTCCAGCTGATCCATGATCCTAGCCCAAGGCCTGTCCCCAGGTACACAGGACCTCAGGAGCTTTCCACATCTCTAGGCTGCAATGAAGCAGAAGAAACAGCAGCCTGGAACCAGGAAGGTAAAATTTCAAAGGGAACTAAACAGAGCACAGGCTATACCCTTCAAAAAAGTACTTGAGGTGCAGGGGTTTCGTCAACATGTCTTATTTTCTCCTCACATTTAGATTGGAGTCTTTGGAATGGTTTTGCTCAGATGGAAGAGAAACAAAACAAAGCAAAACAAGAGAGCTGATCTTTGTAGAAATTCAGACCTGCTAATGATAGAGAGATCCCAGACACTTCCACAGTTTTATTGTGCCTCTTCCTGTTCCCTGTACGGCTGTGCGACTCCATGCAGTAAGGGTGGTAGACTTGCATCAAAGAACTCTGAACCCTTTTGAAGAAAGGTGCCTGCAGAGAAATGACCAATAAGGGATATAAAGAAGAGGGATAAGTAATATATATGCACATATGTACTACTGTGCAGTGACTCTCACAATTGTCTAGACTGAGAACTCCACAATCTGCCTGCAGCTCTGGCCTAAGCCTGAAAGCCTAAGGCCCTGGAGGGTGGATGGTACAAGTCTCAGTCCCAAGATTGCCTCCCCAGTCAGGCAGAGGGTGAGCGTCTCTTCCCAGCATTTTGCTGTCTTCAGGCTGCTTGGGGCGACCCACCGTGGGAGGGCCATCCATTGTATGGAAACCAGACAATGATTCTGACGCTCATCCCATCAGGAAATAGCCAGAATAATAGCTGCACAGTCACACCCAGAATAATGTTTTATCATCACAAGCTTTTGAGAAAGATAAAATTACACAATACATAGACTCCTTTAAGGTGAGGGAAAATATTTTAAAAAATGAATGAACACCCATTAGAAAGTTAGGAAATTTTACTAAGGAAGCACATTTAATTTCACAGTAAAATCTCTAAGACTTTAAAGCCAGTAATAAGCATTGATCCCATAGCTTTTTCACACAATTGTGAGAGAAATGTAGAAGTCATCAAAATCAAATTGGAGTGTCTGTGTCATCTCAAACAACAAAAATAAATAAAACTGGGAGGATATGAAGGAAGAGTTCTTACACGATTGACTGATAGTAACCACCCCAGAAGACTCTGCCACAACCACAAGCCCTCACAAGGCCACCACAACTATACAAAAAGCTTCCACAGAACATCTGCCCGGCAACCGTCTGTTCAACCTTGGACTGACACTAGGCTAGTTATTCATCATCATGATCAAGGATTATTGCTTCAAAATATCGGATGCAATCCTCCTCTTTTTTGTTGCTAAAAACTCCCCAAGTCTCAGTCTCTCTGAATGTGCCTTTGTATTTCCATGACAGTGCTTTCCCAAGTAAATATTGTTTTAAAAACAATATTTGTTTTAAATATGTTTTAAAAACTTAGGTTAACAGAATTAAAGCAAAAAAATTACATAGTATATTCTTGTTTGTCTTTTGCAAATTCTTGGTGAATTATTTCAAACTTTGTTTCCCAATGTTGTAATCCTGCATTTTATATGATTTCTAGGAAGGTCAAGATGACTATGTGTGTATATGTATATATAATCATCAGGCATGTGAGTTTATGTGGGTAACTTTCATCTGTCATAAAAGTATGCTTTAATATTTCAATGAACCATATTGATTTATGTGTTGTTCCCTTCCTTATGTTTAAGAAAGTTCAATTCCTTAAGGTAAAGCTATGTGAACCCCAGCGTTTAGTAATTCTCCTCAAAGATCTCAACAGTAGGGCTGACAATGAGCTCACTGATAGAACTCTTGCCTAGCATGTGCAAGGCCCTGGGTGAGATCGCCAGCACTAATTCTTAACAAGGTTTTTATTTTTTGTTTTCTAGTTTTTATTTTCATCAAAATGATATATTAACATAGTTTAAAAATCCAAATAGTTCATGAAGATTGTTACAAAAAAAAAAAAGTGGTTTCCAGTCTTCCTGTCTCTTTTGTCCCCCTTGAGTAGGTGACCACCTCATCTCTGATGATCCTTTGAGAATTTACCTCTATGTCTTGAGGTACCACAAGGTTGCTACCAGAACCCTTTGTCTTTCACTGCCAGGCATCTATTTACTTGTGAGGCATTAACTCTTTTCTCTTGTTCTCCCCACAGTTCCAAATCCCACCACATCCATATTAGTGCATCTTCACGATGTTCTTTCATAATTTTGTTTAGGCCAATGTTCAATGTTTACATTGTTGTAGTTAGAGATTATTTACAGTTAAGCAATTGATTTACAGTGCAAATTTTATTTTTCCTATACTTCCTAATAGTTTTGTTTGCTTGCTTGGTTTTGATATTTTTATTACAAATTCACCCTAACCTATCTTCCATCTACCCTAACCTATCTTCTGTCTTCCATTTGGACACCACCATTTCACTGTCCCAAGTATGTCTCTCTGAGGTCTTTTCCCACTGCATCTGATGGTCACCTTAGGCCATGTAAACAGTTAGCCTTCTGGGATCAACTTCACCCTCCTTGTGTATATCTCCTCTCTCTTCTGTGCTTAGCCCTTACTTCCTGGGTCCCACACATTAAGTTTCTTGGTTTGACCCCTTGTGGTGGAGCACAGTTTCTAGTAGCTTTCTGAGAAAGAGATCACAAACGTTAATTCTCTTGATCTTGCTTTTTTGAAATGCCTTTGGTCTACTCTGACACATGCAGATAGTTTGGCTGGTTATGGAACTCTAACTTGGAATTTTATTTTATCCTCAGAATAATGAAGAATTGGGTGCCATTGCTTTTATCTTAGCTGTTGCATTATGAAGGAATTCGGCTTCTTGTGTGTTGTATGCCATCTGTTTATTTTTCCAGGACGTTTTTGTAGACCTTTTCTTTATCTCTAATGTTCTGAAATTTCACCATGTTGTGAAATTTCACTCAATGTGTTGGCCACTCAGTCAATTTTTCTATTTGGAAACTTGTGCCCTTTATTTCTCAGAAATGTCATTGAATTGCTTCTTTGATGAATTCCTTTTCCAGAGATACATTTCCTTTTATCTTTTAGATACTAAGCTTCCTGTACTCATTTTCTACCTTCTTATGTTTTCTCTTCTCTTTTCCCTATTTTTCCTTTTTGCTCTGTTTTCTAAATAGTTCCCCACCTTTGTCTTCCAATTCAACTGCATTTTAAATTTTGCTATCTTTTTAGTAACCAAGAATTCTTTTACTGTTGTTTCCTGATTGCTTCTTTTTTTGAAAAACATTATCTTATTCTTGTTCGTAGATAAAATATTTTCACTTTTTGCTTTGAGAAAGCTAATTATGGCATTTAGGAAGTTTGCCTTCACACAGAACTTATTTTTTCCACGTTGTCATCTGCTCTCAGTTTTGGGCTCTTTTACATCAGAGTCGTGTAGTGCTCCTCAGATTTAAAGGTTCGGGACTTAGAAGATGTTGGAGCTGTGAGGATTTGGATGTGTTTGGCAACTGTAGGGTTCATGTGGTGTGATCTACTGAGCTTTGTAGTTGGAAACAACAATGTGCTCTGTACTTAGGAAATTTCCTCTTGATCTGGTCAGGTTCCCAAGAAAAGTATTTTTCATCATTTGCCTGGAGGACTTGAATTCTGAGAGTAAACTGGAGAAAGTCAAGGGTCTCGGCTTTCATCACGGTTCTCTAGGGAATAAACCAAGATACTGCACACATCATGTACACACACACTTATTTTAAGAAATTGGCTTATACATTTATGGGGCTGTCAAGTTGGAAGTCAGTAGGGCAGGCTGGCTGGCTGGCACCTCAGGCAGGAATTGATGTTGCTGTGTTGATGCAGAATATCTTTTCTTCCTAGAAACACATTTTTACTCTTAGACTTTCAACCCATTAGCTCACGTTCTTGAGGATAAAAGTCGACTCAATGTATTGCTGACCACATCTCTTCACGTGACTCTTAGGTTAGTGTTTAATCTGGTACTATGATCAGGTCAAGCTGGCACATAGGAAGAACTATCAAGTCTCCAAAACCAAGCTAATGCTTATTAATTCATCAGTTATGAATACTTATTTCAACAACTATTTTTATTTACTTATTTAGTTAGTTAGTTTTCATGGTTGGTAGTCAGTGCCTCCTGCTTGCTAGGCAGGTGCTCTACCTCTTGAGCCACTCTGACAGTCCTTTTTGTGTTGGTTATTTTTGAGATAGGGCCTCACTTCATGCCCAGGCAGGCAGGCTTGGATTGTGATCCTCTTATTTGTGCTTCCCCACATACCTGAAATGACAGGCATACACCATTGTGCCTGGTCATTGGTAGAGATGGGGTTATCATGAAATTTTTGCCCCAGCTGGTCTTGAATTGCAATTCCTACCCCTCCTATCTCTGCCACCCCTCCCCCCCATCTAAGAAGCTCAGATTACAGGCTTGAGCCATCATTCCTGGCTCAACAACTGTTTATTGAGCACCTCTCTGCTGGCTCTGATCTGAGCCTTTGGTCCCTGCCTCTGGCTCTCCACTGTGCCTGGTGATCATAGCTCCAGAGCTGGCTTTACATCTACAGAGGGGAACCCTCAGTCTGTCACTGGAGGATGGTCACATTCTGGAACAGGAGACTGGGGAAGGAATGTGGGTTTGCTCGGTAGACAAACTTCTCTTAGGGTCTCACTACATCCTGCTGCTTCCCAGACTAAGTCGTTCATTATCTGTCATACGCCTTCCAGATTTTAAACCACATCGCTATCCCCCACACGTGTGAGGAAACCCTGGCACAGTGTTGGTGGAAGTGGATAGTAGCACAGCCATCATGAAAAACATTATATTGAAGGTCCTCAAAAAGTTAGATGACAGCCACCAAATGATCCAGCAATCCTGGCATTGATCAAAGAAAATGAAAGCACCACCCTGTAGAGATAACTGCACCATAACGTTCGTGGCAGGACTATTCACAATGGCCAAGACAAGGAAACAAGCTAAGAGTCCATAAGTGGATGAACAGATAAAGACACTGGCACACACATACACACAATTATTCTGTCATAAAAAAGAAGATCCGGCCATCTGTGACAACATAGATGAACCAGAGGACATTATGCTAGGTGAAATAAGCCAGAAAGGAAAATACTGTGTGATTTCACTTACATGTGCTAATTAAGAAAGCCAAACTCATAGAAGCCAGAGTAGAGCAGTTGTTGCAGCGTGACTGACTGGGGTTAGTTCTGGTCAAAGGGCACAAACTTCCACTTATGAGATGAACAAGTCCTGGGGATCTAACACACAGCACGGTGGTGAGGGGTGGTCATTAGTTCATGGAGATCACTGTATTCACCCAGAAAGCCATTATGTCGCACCTCTTAAATATAGTCTATCCATATTTGTCGTTATTTTAAATTTAAAAATCACATTACTACTCCATTGAAATAACTGCTTTGTAAGTACTTCATTGACACCCATTCATAATCAACTTAAATTCATAAGTGATCCTCACCAACTAAACACCATTTTGCAAATCTTAAAGGAGTTCTGTTTGAAGACATTAAACCACAAACTTTTGTTTTTATACAATTGAAAATAATAGTCTTTAAATCAGATGTACACATTGTAGCCTTACCTTCTCTAGTTGATCTAAATTAATGAAGTTTTGCTACATGATAGGATTAAACACTTGAGGGCTTTTATATTACTTACTACCATTTAAGATTCGATTTTTTTCTCTCTTTAATACGTTCCCAAAGTACTTATGTTATCCATGAAACCCACATTTTCTTCACTTGCATCAGATTATTAATTAAGATATATGAAGTAAGATGTTCATTCAAGTGGCAAAAATTGCAAGCAGCATAAATGCCCAATGTTCAGGACAGTAAGTTATGTGTGGTTAGTTATTTAACAATGAAATCCAAAAAAATACATTCAGTCATTAGAATGACAATTATGTAGATAAGGGTATGTAGGAAGCTGAGCACAGCACAAGGCTGGCAAGAAACTACAACCCACAAAAGTTGTGTCTTAATGGTGGTATTAGGAGTGCTTCCCCTCAGCCCCATTTATCTTCCAAACTTACTGCACTAGGTTACAAGGCTTCTGACCTAGGTATTTTACCCCAAACGCATTTTCAATTACAGAAACAGTGCGTGATGCTCAACTTGTTCTAACATAGACAGTTTTCCCATAGATAATTCTCCAGTGTTTTATTCAGCAGATCAGAATACTCCAGTCCAAATGCTAAGCCCTCTATTTTATGTGACTTTTATACCTATTTAAAATACTGATTGGGACCCATAGTAACTCAGAGGGACTGAGAACCTGTCCCTTTGGGGACCATAAGCCTAGGGGACATGCAGATCCTTTGGAGGAGGGCTTTGTCACAGCTCTGCCCTTTGGTGTGGCAGTCCCTGGGGCTGACTGAGTTCTCAGTGGGGTTTGGATTCTGTGTAATCTGCTACAGCTCCTCTGGACCTTATCCTCATCCACCCATGGTTCTCCTCTCCCCTCTACCCCCACTTCTCTGGATTCATTTACTCTCCCTACTGTCAAGGAAAACCTCCAAAAAACAGAGTAATGACTGGCACTGAGCATCAGAGGTGAAGGTGAAAAACAAGGGGAAGAGTTCATTGGGGTGTTGGGGGACACATGGGGTCAGGAGAGACCAAGCATCCTGCAAGCAGCTGAGCTAGCACTTCTTGAAGACAACCTTGTCTATGATGCAGGCATACAGACCTGAGGAAATTGTGTAAATCACAGGCCTGTCATTTCCTCCCAGGTTTACACCATGTTGCAATGCAGGGGAGGAATGGGAAGTGAGTGTCCTCTGCATGGCCCATGGAGCACCTGAAGGACAGGCTGGAAAGCCTGGCTCCTGCTGAAGGCAAGGGGCAAGTGAATCCCTGTGTACAGGCACTAGATTGGGTGGTTCTCCTTAGAAAGCCTGGCTGTGTCTCTGATTGCTTTTTAGGCAGAAACATTGTCCCCTAATTTCAAAGCCTCCCCTCACCTCTTTGTACCTTGCCCTTGTTTATCATTTCACTGATTATCTTGTGGGTGCCTCCACACTTATATCTAGCACCTTACTTTTTCATTCATTTTTATTATTGTATATTAATTCTATAAAAAGAGAGCTTTATTATGATGTTTCATATTCATATATATAATGTACTTTGATCATATCCACCCCATTATCTGGTCCTTCTTCCCCCTCCATTGGTCCCCTTCCTTTTACCAAATAGTTCCTCTTCTATTTCATGTCTTTTTTTAAATCTAAATTCTGCCTGCAAGAGAAAACATGTGTTATTTGTCTGAATCTGGCTTATTTCACTTAATATGTTGATCTCCAGTTCCATCCATTTTCTTGCAAATGACATAATTTCATTCTTTACAGTTGGGTTAAACTTCGTTGTGTGTTTAAACCACATTTAAAAAACATCCTTTCATCCACTGATGGGCACCTAGGCTGATTTCATAACATGGCTATGGTGAATAGCGCTGCTAAAAACATGGGTGTTTAGTTATTTGATTTTGGCAGTAGTCGGGGTTGAACTCAGGGCCTCATGCTCACCAGACAGGCTCTACCACTTAAGTCATGCACCAGGCCTTTTTGTGTTAGTTGTATTTGAGATAAGGCCTCACTTTATGTCTGGGCCAGCCTGGACTGTGATCCGCCTATTTGTACTTCCCCACGTAGCGGCGATGACAGACTCAGGTCACCATGCTCAGCCATTGGTTGAGATGAGGTCTTGAGAACTTTTTGTTAGGGTTTGTCTTGACCCTCCATCTTTCTGAACTCTGCCTCCCAGGTAGCTAGCATTATAGGCTTGAGCCACTATGCCAGGCATGTTCTTTATTTCTATTGTATGCTGACTTAAGATTGCTTTAGACCTTTTTTCCATGTAGTTATTGGCCATTTGTACTTCTTCTTTTGAGAACTGCCTGCTCAACTCATTTGCCTATTTATTGATCAGATTATTTATTCATTTGGTGTTTACATTTTTGAGTCTTTATATATTATAGATATTAATCCTGTCAGATGAATAGCTTGCAGAAATTTTCAGCCATTCTGTTTCTGACTCTCCACTCTGGGAATTAATCCTGTTTGTCACTTCTTGCTCTTATTTCCTGAGCTATCAGAGTCCTTTCAGAAAGCCATTGCCTCTGCCTATGTCTTAAAATGGTTTCCTCTAGTAGTTTCAAAATTTCAGGTCTTTGATCCGTTTTGAATTGAGTTTTGTACAGGATGAGAGATGAGGTCTAGTTTAGTTATCTACACGTGGACATCAATTTTCCCTGCATCATTGGGCTGTCTTTTCTCCAACATATTTTTTAACACCCTTGTGGAGAATCAGGTGGCTGTAGCTACGTGGGTTTATCTGTGTGTCCTTCATTCTATTTCACTGGTCTCTGTGTCTGTTTTTGTGCCAATATCCTGCTGCTTTTATTACTATGGCTCTGCAGTATAATTTGAAAATCAGGTATTGTGATACCTTCAGTATTGCTCTTTTTGCTCAGGATTGCCTTGGTTATTTGGAGCTTGTTGTGTTTCTATATGAAGTTTTGCATTGTTTTTTCTATTCCTGTGAAGAATGTCATTGGAATCTTGATGGGGGATTTCCTTGACTTCATAGATTGCTTTTAGAGGTATAGGCATTTTCACAATATTAATTCTGCTAATCCATGAACATGGGAAGTCTTTCTATCTGCTAGTGTCCTCAATTCCTTTTTCAGTGTTTTATAGTTTTCATTGTAAAGTTTTTTACCAACTTGGCTAGGTTTATTTCTAGGTATTTTATTTATTTATTTGAGTCAGCCATAGCATCTTATTTATAATCCTGATCAATGAGAAAGATAGTAATGCAGGACCCTGACAGTAAGAGAGGTTCATGCCGGAAGCAGTGACTCTCTCATTAGTTAAATCCTTTCACACCAGGTGCATTTTGCCCCAGCCAATTGCCCCACCTTTAGAAACTTTTCACACTTGCTCATTCTGCAAGTAAGCATTGTGCTGGTTGCAAAATTAACACTAAGGAAAGTGTATGGTTAACTTGAACAGCAAAACCATGTTTCTTTTGGGTGGTTAAATTAACACAAATAATGACATAGATAAACCAACTTATTTCAGGATTTCTTAAGTTCTTTGCTCAGGTGATGGAGGCAAAAATAAATAAATAAAATACCAGGGTGGGCCATCTGGGAGCTGATGGCCCATGATGGGGGTGGTAGGCTTGAGTCAATGAGATGTGGATCACGTCAGGTTCCATGGAGGTGAGTGAGCACAAGGGAACAGGAGTTTGAGAACTGATTCATACATGATGCTGAGTTGAGAGTGGGACTTCTGGGCAGGGGAAAAGATTCCCAAAGCACAGGGGTGAGAAGTACACAGTAGTTGCTGAGGTCTGAAGAGAAGGGGATGGTATCCATGGTCAGAGAGAAGCAGAGCTTGTAGGTTGAGCAGAACATCTGAGTTGTCCGTAGAGTGTCTGGAGGAGTCATCTAACTCACACACAAACTGGAAGATGGAAACATAAAATCTCACAAAGACCACTCAGGCCAAGTAAGTGTGAGGCACATTAGGCCTGGGGCTGCACCAGAGCTGTGAAGCCGGTTTGGAGGGTCAGCATTGTAGTTCAGGTGGAACACAGTAAGA
Source organism: Castor canadensis (assembly GCF_047511655.1). Taxonomy (NCBI): domain Eukaryota; kingdom Metazoa; phylum Chordata; class Mammalia; order Rodentia; family Castoridae; genus Castor; species Castor canadensis. Next base: position 4,626,196 of record NC_133389.1, read on the forward strand.
GTCAGTGATGAGCTTTAGTGTGCTGAAGAAACCACCCACTCAGGGTGAATGGCTTGGGAGCGAGTCACACAGTAGAGATGGAGCTAAGGTGTTCAGGTCTCTGGTGAGTGCAGGAGTTCAGATAGGATTCTAGGCACACAGCATTTAAAGGCATATTCAAGGGACAGCCAAAGACAGAAGGAAGTCAGCCCAGGGGGTGGGGGTGGGGTCCCCCATGATGTGTGTGTGTGTGTGTGTTACAAATCAGGATGAAGGACAGGGAAAACCCTGTCCATGCTGAAGGCAGGTCGGTCCCTGGTGAGGACAGTGAATGGGTTTAGGATCCGTCCTGGTAGCTTTGATCAGGGGCATTTTCAGTGGAAGGGTGGGGCAGGAGGGCAGAATGCAGTGAATAGGACCAAGAGTGCTGAGAAAATGAGATGGGTAGAGTCCCTTGTGAGTCCATCTTAATTCTATAAAGGACAGATGTGCCAGGGAGTGTGGCTCACCTTCCTCAACCTCAGGAGGGCTGAGGGAATTGGTGTGTGAAGGGTGTGGTCTGAGCATTGGTGGGGGTGGTTTTACGTGTGCTGACAGAGAGAGGCCTCCACAAGGTACCGATGGAAAAGTGAGCTGTGGAGCACCGTGTGTGCAGTGCTCGTGTAATTAGGAAATGATCATAGGTTTACAAAAGCATGTGGGGGGAGACTTAAGGCATCCTGAGAAACTGCTGACACCAGTTGCCTTGCTGGCAAGAGTTGGGGTGCCAAGAAATTTCCTGAGAACCACAGCCACAGTATTGCTCCCCTCCTGGGGCTTGCTGAGAGGCCCACTCTGCCAGCTGGCAGCACGCCCACCCACTATCAGTGGTGAGTGAGGGGAGGAACGTGTGGCCCTCTTAGGGAGGCTGTCTATCTCCCAACAGGGTGTGGAAGCGATGTGCCACTGCCTCCCCGAAGCAAAGTGGGAGGGAAGACCCATGGAATCCTTTATGAAGTCCGTGGTATCTGCACAGGTAGGGCACTGTTGTCTTTCCTGACTAGACATCTGCTTAACATGGGGAGGCTGACCTGCCCACTGCTCCTGAAGCAGAGGCACAGCACAGGGAGGCATAATGAAGAGGACAGTCAGGAGGGGAGCAAAGACCCTGGTCCTGAGGTTCCAGCCCAAAGGAGAGGCCCCAGGAGCCAACACACATGCTAGGTCTCCTTGAGTGCAGGGCCAGGCTGTCTGGGGAGACAGGGTTGCTGACTAGTCACCTGCATATCAACCATGAAGAGCATAACTGGAATCACAGCAAGAATCAGCCAGAGAGGAGCTACCTTGCCAGGAAGGCAAGCAGGGGATATTGTCTCTTTTCTGCCTCCTTGACCCCCTATTAGAGGGTGAACAGCTTTTAAGAGGGGAGCAGTGGGAGAAGACAGAAACACCCCCTCACTTTCTCTGCTACACGCTCTCTCAACACACAACTAACAAATCCCTTAAGACCATGGTTCTAGTCTGCAAGCCTAGGAGAAGGGCTGTGGATCAAAAGTAAGTTTCATTTTAGAATGAACATCACTGAGTCTTAAAGAACATAAAGGAAATGTTCTAAAAACTTAAGTGACTTACAAATTATGGAATTCGACTTAGATGACCTTATTTAAGATGGGTGCCAACCACTGGAAAAGGGAGAAGTTCGACAGAGTACAAGGCATATTGTTTTGAGGTTAAAATATACATATTTATAGTCATTTATTTATAAAGCAATATGTTGACAATATGCTACTCAACTTGGTTCCAGAAGTGAAAGGACATGCTAGTGTTCTGCTCCCATCCATTTGCAAGCTGCCCCAAAGGAATGGGCCCTGTGTTCCCTGGGCCTCAGAGAGCTTGCACCTCATGACCAAGGAGGACGCAGGTATAGTTTCCCATTACTTGACTCCCCACAGCCAAAACCCTTGGCTTGAAGGTCATTGAAGAGCAGCGTTTCTTCTTCTTCTTCTTTTTTTTTTTTTTGCCTTATCCAGGCCCCTGGTATAATGGGTGCTTCACTCAGTTTATATTAAGCTTCTCCTGGATGCTGTTTTTGACCAGCATGCCCTTCATGAACTCATGCAAAGAGCCAGTCCTTGTCTAAAAATGGGTCCAAAGAAGGGAATGCACACTTGCCCTTTGTGGCCAAGTTAGTTTCTCAGTCAGGTGACATGTGACCCACTTTCATCACCAAATGATTATCATTACAGAACAATGGAATGCCAAAGGGCTGGGCAGAGATTTTAGCGACTGGAACTACATCTATTGTCTTGACAAACACTAACAGTGCCATTGAATGCTGTTTGTAAAGTTGGAACGCTTGAAAAAGGATGACACTAGCTCAGTGTACTGCCAGTACATCTCGATACAGCTGGAAAACTTCCCCATTGGCCTGTGGCTTTGGGCACCTGGTCTGTGTTTCCAGCTACAAGTGGGAAAACCAGGCTTTATCTTTTCTTCTTGTGGCTTTGCTAGCTAATTTTGGTTTACTTGTGTTCAGGTTCATTCTTACTGTGACTCCATAATGAACCAATGCAGGGCACCTTGAACACAGGAGGCACTCAGTAAATACTGCTGAGTGAATGAACATGTGACAGTGGGGATAGCTGGATCCCTGCTGTTGGCTCCCACTGTTGAAGAACATCTGCTTTTCTTCTCTTTTCCCTACCCTGCCATCTCTTGTGGCATAAGAATGTCTGTTTTTCTTGTAGCTGGAGAGTAGCAGCTGTGTGAGATGAAATTGTTAGGCCAGGGAGGGAGACTCAAAATGACTGTCTTCCCTCTTTCCTTGATCATTTATGATAAGGCCCAAAGTCTTGCTGAGCCCCTCCATGATTTGGCCTCAACATACCTTGTAGCTTCAACTCTTCAGCCTCTTTGACAAGCCCACCATTCCAGTGCAGCTGGTCTACCTTGCCATCCAATACATCTGCAACTTTCCATGTAAGTTTGCAAATGTCCTTCTTTTGACCCTCCTGTTCATTTCTCAAAAGTTCTTCAAGTCTCCAGCTCTCAGAGACTTCTCTTCTCTAATTATCCCAGAGAGGGCAGGTCCCAGGAGGCATTTCTGATGACTAAGCACCTGCCACACTTACTGTCTGCCCTGCTTGCTGGTCTTTCTTATGTTGAGTGCCAATACTTTTCTATGGGAATATGTCCTGCCAAACTCTGGGTTACAGAAAATGTAACTCATTGTTTCTCTTGCTCAGGGTCTCTGGACTTGAGCACTACTGACATTTTGCTGGATAACCCTTTGTTAGAGAGGCCCAGGCAACAGAATCAACATGTGCCTTACTGGATCTTGATCTACTGTTTACTAATTGCCACAGTTGCTTCCTTAAAACACATTCTCTTCTGGACTTCCTTCCACATAATCAACTCAGACTAAACTGCCTCAGACTAAACACTTACCTTGCACATATATGTGGAAGCCTCCCAAGTTCACCTGGAGGATACATTAGGACTGTGCAACCAGTGGAATCTTTCAAGGCACAGATGCTGACTAAAATTAAGAACTCTGAACCATAAGCAGTGTAGACAGTAACATTTATAAACTATCCTATTTTAGAAAACTTGGGCAGAAGTCCTGTGTGATTCTGGTTAGGACCACCATGACCTTGGCAGCTGGAAGTGGTAGCAGGGATGGCGGTCCATGGAGAGCAGCAGGTATTCATGTAGAGAGAAGTTGGGTTGTTGCTGCCATTGCTTGGCCCCTGTGGATGTGGGGATCCAATATTCATTAGAGAGATGGAGAACCATGTGACATCTTCTCTCCTTAGGCTGAGGGAAATAAGGACTTGTGGAATTCAAGACTGGAGACTGATGGAGAAATAAAATAAAATGTGAAGGCCACTGCTAACACAGAACTTTCCCAAGATGTTGACAGAGGCACAAATATGACAGTCTCAGATGTAGGACATATGTGGCTAAGAATTTCCAGTTAAGGAGTGTGGGTAGAGATCATGATTTTAAGTAAGCAAAGACAAAATAAGCTTCAAACAAGGAGAAAGAGTGCTTTCAAGCTGCTTTAGGTTAAAATTGCTGCAGGCCACCACATGCCTTTTAACCCACTTCATAGCCCTGTCTTTAGCCCACTTCCTCTTTCAAAGTCTGACATTCTGAAGGACAAAAAGATGTTTTCTTTCCTTTAAATACTACTAAATTCCTTAAAATTTGTGACCTTAAGAATTTACAGGAATTTAAACTACAAATTTTAGAATTCCCAACTACTGCTTTGGTTGATTGTTGGAAAGGGTCAGACCCTCACAGTGTGACTGAGGTCACAACACCTCAATGTGTGGAAAAGTCCCCCACATCTACCTGGAGACTGTAATCCATCAATAGTCGCATCAAATAATATTCTAAGTCTGTGCAACAAGGGAAATTACCATGGTGCCTAAAATCTTAGTCCAATTCCAACACTGAAAGAACCAGACTTGAATGGCCATTTTCCAGAGACAGCTGTAATTAGAGGAAGGGCCAAAGGCAGAGGGGTAGGATCTGGCATTGCGTATCAACAGGCACTCATGAGACTCAGAGATTCTTTTTATGCAGTATCTTATAGAAGACAAAGTGGATCACATGTTTTCTGGTTTGTCTTTCTAGACCAACATGTGCTTTTTTTCCTCATCAAACAATAGTAATAAAACACAACTACCCTGGGTAAGACCAGGTTCGAGGCATTCTACATATATTTATATATACACTTAATGAAGAAAGAATTTTAAAAAGTTGCAATTTTAAATTTCCTTCAGTACCTTGCCTCCTAATGGATAGGAGTTTCTATATGAACCTAAGGCCAGGAATCTTTTTCCCTGGGAAACCACCCCATAGGGAAAGCTCCTCTCTAAAAAGGAGCTATAATTGGACTCCAGCCTCAAAGACCTAAACTCCTCCTTTGCATAACAACATAAAGTTTGTAATTGCTGTGCTCAGAGTTGAATTCCTAAAGATTGGGATTTTTAAAGCAAATTTTAGAATATTTTTCTCCCTCAAATATGGATTTAGACTTCAATATCAATGTTATTTTTCATTTTTGTGGATGGAGTTGGTGCATAGTTCCTCATGGGCAGTTCCAAGAAAAAGTTCCCAGACTGTAGAGCACTCAGGCAAGACTAGTCTTCTCTTCTCTTCTTTGCACTGGAGAAGACCATTGAAAAAGAAAGTGACAAGGCTGTTGAGAAAGGAACAGAGAAGGAAGGAAAAGCAAGGTGAGGCATTGGTTAGGCCTGGGCAGAGTGACTTGCACTGGATTATTGGTGCTTCATCAAATATGATATTTAAAAAGGAGTAATCCATACCATGAAAAATGGATGGATGCTGGGTCATGCATTCTACCATTTTGGGGGACCATAGGGCAGGAACATCTCAATTCATTTCTGTGAGCTAATAGCTATATCTAGTTCTGATCACCCTGGAAAGGGGTTAGCAGTTCAGGGCAGTGGATTCCCATCAGGGGACAGCTCTGTGGAAGAAACTGAAGTGGAAGAATGCAAGGGAGTTGTTTTGTGAACCCAACTGCTTACTCACCTTTTTAATGAACTGCAAGTAACTTGGATCTCACATCTGCATCAGTAAATGCATGACACTCTAGTCATACCCACCTCCCACTCACCTGTCTCCATGAATGGCACCACATTCACCTGCCTGTCCATGTTGGAAGCTTCAGTCACCCATGCCTCCTGACTTTCCCTATGGTTTCTCAGAGGGACTGAAATCAGGAGGAGGCTCCAAGAAAGCTTCTAAGGTTCTGATAGTATTCTGTCCTGTAACCTGGACGGTTTGTTGTTAGTCCCTAACATGTACTTATATAGTTCTCATTATTCACTATCATTCTTCAAGTTGTAATACCTATCATCATTTACATTGTACACATAAACTTTTTTCAATCCATGTTATTTTTCACAATAAAAAGGTTTATTTTAATGAGCAAGATGAGACTCTAGTAGGGCATTATTTCTTTCATAATTATCACATGAGTATGAACTTAATATAATCTCTGTATTTCAGTCCTGTCCCCGTAAAAATGTAGAAATGGATGGCTGCTGAGGAAGACCATTCTCTATCCGAACATTCTGCGACACAGTAAATAGCAGGCAGGTTTGGTGGGATCTTGAGAGGACATATGGTCCATTCCATACTTCCAGAAGAATTGCTGGTTAATTAAAACCAGTCTAGGCAAAAGTGAATTGATTTGATTTGGAAATCCCACCTCTCCCACTCCTCAGGAAGAAATTACACAGCCATGTTATGTAATCAACTTTGAATGTCTGAAAATCCCTTTTGATTTACAGAGATTCTCTATGCTTTGGGGCCTATTTTCAAACACAAAATGACAATATGGTAAGGCTGGCAAAGTTTAGGGGAGCAAAGTCTAATGGGGCTGCCTGTGAGGAGTTCACCGATCCCAGCATCACACAGCACTCATCTCTTTCTAGACTCAGCAGGCAGAGGTGCTACAGTTGGTGCATATGTGTGGAGAGGGATGCTGGTTAATGCGCTCCTGGCTGAATAAAATCACTGAGTTGATAAAACAAAGGTAATATTCAGTGATCTCTAAAAGTAGACCCTGCCTGTGGTGTGTCAATGATCCTGTAGTGCAGGGAAACTCAAAGCCATATGTTTCAATGTAAATATTTTCTGATAACGTGGAACAAGCATTCTGTTTCTAATCGTCCCTCAGATTAACAAGAGTGAAATTTAATCATTGTGTGGCCTGATTAGGTGTTTGCAACCTGGGGTATTGAATATCCTACTTTGTGTTATTTTTTTCTCAATTTCATCTCATTATTTCCTTAGGGACCACAGAGCAAAGTAGGCAACAAAGTAATGAAATGTGGTAAATCTGATTAGAGAGAAATAGGACTAAAAATACTTTCCTTTGTTTCATCTCTGCAGCCCTGTATTTAGTGAGACTTACTTTGGTTTATAAAGTACTGAAACTAGTTCTTAGGAGGAAAGAGTCAGACAGAATTTATTGCTCTGGTAAATACAGAGCTTGCTCAATTTTGTTATATATATAAAAGTCCTTTGTTTTATAGACATGCTATAAAAATATAGGTCATAATCATTAACTGCCATTTATACAACTTTGCTGAGTGTCTTGGGGCTCTTCTGAGAAGGCAGGTCACAAGGGGCTCTACCAGGCCTGGGGCTTCCCTTTCCCACCCACTGACCAATGGCTTGGCCTGGGGACACCAACCAGAAGGGTGGCAGGGCAATGTGTTGCCCCCAGAGAGTTTGGAATCTTTGATATTGACTGCTGAAGCCCTGACCCTTCTGCTGGTAACTGAGTTTACACTTGTCTCTCAGACAGTTCTCAGCACTGTAAACTGGGAAGATTTCTGGGTATTGGCCCCAAGACAATTAAAGGTGATTCTCAATTGAGCAGAGGAGCAGGGGGAGGAGCACTTCCTACACAATTAGATCTCCAGGGCCTTTGTATCAAGCATATAAACTCCATGCACTGCCCCAAAGACCTCCCTTGTCACAGCATAATGAGAAATGTCCCTAAAGGGAGTGAGTTTAGAGAGAAAAGATTGAGAATAACTTATTTGAAAGAAAAGGGTATTTCTTTTTTGAAGAAGTTGTATGTATACTGATAGCCTTGAAAATTATGTAAATGTATCTTCTACATCTTTCTGTTTTATTACACGTTTTAAAATAGGAATCCATGGTTGCAGAGCAGAAAGAATGCTGCGTCAGGTGTCAGCTCCAAGTCGTTTTTCTGTGTCACTCGTCAGCGTCAGCTGTGCCTACACAGGCCAGTTCCTTCCCTATTACAGCCTCAGCCTTCTTCCAAAGCTCCCCAGCCCTGCCCGTGCTGAACCCGGCCTGGAGCCCAGCAGCACCAGAGACGGGGGAAGGGCAAGTATAAAATTAAAAAGTCCTGTGACAGGTAAAGTACAGGGTGCTAGGGCAGACATATAACCCTGATTTAGGGGTCAGCAGCTTCTAGGAAGAACTTGTGTCCATTAGAAATACTAGTGGGAAAAGAAACATTTGGGAAAGAAACCTTGGCATGAGTCGTCTCACTATGGTCAGATAACACTTAGACTTGTGTTTCCCACTGGGTGTGGACTTGTGCAAAATAGATGTGCCCAGGGCTTCCAAGGAAGCTGGTTGGGATAAAGGCTTCAAGAGCTTTGTTCTCTCTTAGACAGGGGGAGGACAAGAGGAGGGTGGATTTAATTTGCACACTTTCTCCTGTTCTCAGGTGCTTACTGAACAATGTAACCCTTACTTCTTGACTTTGTTTCTACACTGTGTTAATTTTCTCCTCATTGTGACAGAATGCCTGACATATGTAATTAAGAGGAGGAGAGGTTTACTTAGTTCATAGGTTCAGAGATTTTAGCCCATTATGGCATGGAGGCTGTGGCAGAGCAGAGCAGCTCACATTACTATAGGCAGGCAACAGAGCAGAGCAGTAATAGGGAGGGACCAGGACAAAAAGGGCTCACTATGTATCTTAGTTGGCTTTACCCCTTCATCATCCACCAATAGTGGGGTGAGATGACAACAATGCCACCAAGCCTTCAATATATAAACCAAAGGCCGTTTGAGGCCATTTTATACACAAACCATAACAAATTGTAACTGAAAAAATTTCAGGGTACAAAACAAGCAGTATGGTCTCAATTTTTAAAACAATTGTGTACTAGCACACACGTGAAGGTCTATAAGGAAGAATTAAAAAATGTTAAGAATTCTTTCTGGATGGTAGGGTCTGGGGTGATTTATTTACTTCTTCACATTTTTCTGTGTAAACTTTTTTTGAGTGGTACTGGGGTTTGAACTCAAGGCTTCTTGATTGCTAGGCAAGCACTCTACCACTTGAGCCACACTCCCTACCCTTTTTCCTTTAGTTTGTTTTTCAGGTTGGGTCTTAAACTTTTGTTTGGGACTGGTCTCGGGCTGTGATCCTCCTACCTGTACCCGAATAGCTGGGATTACCGATGTGCACTGCTACATCCAGCTTGTTCTTTGAGACAGGGTCATGCTAACTTTTGCTTGGGCTGCCCTTGAATTTTGATCTGCCCATCTTTGCTTCCATATAGCTGAGATTACAGGCATAGACCATCACACCCAGCCTGTGTAAACTTTTTATAACTTAGATATGGACTGCTTATGATTCTTTGAGTCACAAAGGGGCAAAACTCTCCAACTAAAACTGCCTTAAAACCAGAGAACTTTTTTTGCCCCAGTGTTAGCCAGCTTTCTGTCACTGTGACAAAATACATGAGAAAATCAACATAAGGGAGGAAAGTTTATTTTGGCTTATGGTTTCAGCCTGTCATTGCTTGGTCCCATGGCTACAGGCCTTGGCAAGATGAATGTCATATCAGAGAGTACATGTTGCAGCAAAGCTGCTGACCTCATGGTAGCCAGGAAGCAAAGATGAAGAGAGGAAGGGTCCAGGGACAAGATATAGTCCCTAAGAGCACCTCCCCAAGGACCCATTTGCTTCAACTAAGTCCCACCTCCTAAGTCTCTATCATCTGCCCATCAGTCAGTGGATTAATCTATTGATGAGGTCAGAGCCCTCATGATCCAGTCACTTCAGAAAAGCCCGTCAGCTGGCAACCAAGTCTTTGGCACACGGCCTTTGGGAGACATTTTAGATCCAAACGGTAACAGTCCATGACTGCAGAGCTGGCTTCAGGCACCTCTCATTGGGCCTCAAACAAAGGCAATGGGACTAGATGTTGTCCTCTTTGAGGTGACGCAGTGTCAGACTGCTGATATAGAGCCTAAGGTTGAAGCTGAGCAGGAGCAGAGCCATCTGCTTGTGAACAAAGGCCTCCTTGCTTCTCAGCTAATCTATGAACGTGGCATAGTTCTCCATTTATTTTTATCTGCTTTAATGCCACTCAGTATAGTTTCATTTTTCTCCCTAACGTTTTTTATTTTTCTGATATCACTTTAAACTCAGTTCTTGGTTTCTTGAGTAACCTTGATGATATTAATTTAGACTGAAATCCAGATGGGGGTTCCCTTTTCAGGGATGCTTTTCCCTTACTCTACTCAGCACCAAGGTGATACAGCTTTGTGTCCCCCGTGGGAAAGGACCACAAAGTAAAAGGAACATTAGCTCCCTGATGTTCTTTAACCACAGGTTGTCTTTGTGCCTGGAAAACTCATCCCTCAGGTACCCTTGGACTACCCCCTTACTATCAAGTTTCTGATCAAGGAAGCCCACTCTAGCAATGTCCCTTACCTTGTTCTCATTCTTCCCCCACTGTACAGCCAACCTTTGCAAGTCCTTACTTGGATTTTTTTAATTTCTGTGTCCTCAATGTCATTAAATCCACAGCTCAGTTTCAAGTCTGGATTATGAAATCTCTTAAGAGCAAAAGTGATTTTGAATTTTGTGCTTACATTTTTTGTTTTATAATTTCTCTTAGGTTTTAGACTGAAAATTCCTAATATCATTTTTGTTCTTTGATATTTCTGTAAATGTTCAAAAATTGATCTAGCATTATATGTCATTTTTGATGAGAGGGTTAGTTTGAATAAACTGGTCTGATATTGGCTCCAGCAGGGAGCTAGTTTCAAATTCTGATTCAGACTAAAACAAGTACTTATCAAATTTAGAACTGGAGAGGAAAGGATAGAAGGAGGTACTCTTTGCTTAATAAGAGTCCTGGTACTTTTTTCAGAATAGCAACATTAATGAGAACAGAAATAAAACTTTGAAATGGTTTAAACAGTTTATAAAATCCCATGATACTCATTTTAGCTAAATGATTATACTGATGTAGGTTGCCTTAAAGTACAGTCTCAAGGTTTTATTTTAAGGCTGCTTAACTCTAGCTTCTCTAGAGATTTAAGATTTTATTTCAAAATTACTTTAGTGATGAGGTAAGTAGATATATAATAAACCACAGAACCAGTTATGTTTTGCCAGTTTTCTCCTGAAATATTACTGCAGATTTATACTTTTTTATGTAGGAATACAGGCTGCCAACTAGAAATAATTCCTTTTGATGCTCTGGAAAGCAGCAAGTGAACAAAAATTTTAAAAATCTGTGTATACTGTATATCAAGTTTCTTTACTCTTTGATTGTAAATAGCAAAATGTTCCTTGCATTTTTTTAAATTCAGGAATTTCATGACATAATGAACATATAGTAGTGATCAGGATGATCTTTGTGGAAAGCAATAAAACATTAAATCATTTCACTTTGTGGAAAGTAGAAAAAGTTTCACTGGCAGTAAATGAGTAGTGTATTATTTAAAAATTCAGTGGAGGTATGGCTCAAGTGGTAGAGTGAGGCCTAGCAAGCACAAGACCCTGAGTTTAATCCTCAGTATTGTACTGAATAAATATAAATATAAAAATAAGTTCATATCATCTGTCTTCAAAAAAACTGATAAACTAAGGTCATTGATAATGTTAATATTTTTTTCTGTTAATATTGAGTGGTAGCAAGTTCCTGAAATTAAAAAAAAAGTCATAGAAGAAAAGCATAAAATTGAAAAATTCTATTTGATATACTCTCACAAAGTATCTTTTTAATTTCCTGGTTATAGTTAATGTTTATCCTTTTGCATCTCATTGCATTCTTTTGATTTGAGCATCACTTCTAACCTCTAGTGTTTGTGCTACCATCACAGCCAGACTTCTAGAAGGTTCTAACACTCTAACATAGATGTTTGACTGTGGCGGCCAGGGGAATGTGTTAGACACGACTTCCTTTGTCTTCTCTTGGGCTCTTTCTTCTGGGCTTTTTATAGCACTTGCCAGAGCTAGCTCCCTAAACCCCCTTCTCCTTGGCTTCTGTGATCTGTAGCCTCTGCTGTCTATCTGGACTGCTCTTCTTTGCTCTTCTTCCCCACTCTGTGTCAGTACTGTGTTTTCAGAGTTGTCATCTGTAGTCTTCTCTTTTTTCCCTCTCACCACACCTTCAAATAACATTTCTAGGTGGATGATGCCCAAGACTATTATTTCCTGGTATCTAACCTAGTTATCTGTTGGCCATTTTTCTCTGAATCTCTGCTAATGCCAACCTAGTGAATGACCCCAAAACCAGTAGCCTTCCTGTTAAATTTTCCCTACCACTTCCCCATTTTCTGTATTTCTCCTTACAGTTGCTCTAACTTGACAACTCCCCACCCCTGCAGCATGTAAGACCAGTTCTGGGATCTGTCATTTCTAGGTCTGTCAGCATTGTTTGAATTTCCATTCTCTAGCACCTGGATTAGGTTTCTGAAATAGTCTCCAGTGGACATCAACTTCCTGGCTGAGACACCTTCCAGCTGTATCTGCAGTCATTTTGGTGCTGGCATGACACACATGTAACCACACCAGGATCATCAGCAACTGTTCCCTAAATTTGAGTGCATCTTCATGTCTTTGCTCAATTTACTTCTTTCCTGAAATGCCCTGTTCCCACTCTTTCTGCACTCTAAATGTGTCTGGCACAATTACTGCTCTCCTTCAATGTCGTTAGGATACTTGATGTCAGTCATTAAAGGAGACTGAAAAAAAACACATTCAGAGATGTAAGATTACAGAGGGCCTAAGAGCACTATGCTCCTACAAAAGAGATACATCAAAGGTCAACACTATTGAGGGGAAATTGAAATTAGAAAGTCCACAATGACTCTTCTCAAGAGCTGCCTATACTCATCATCTGCAATTCCTCTTCTTCCCTTCTCCCTTAAATCTACTCTGGCTTGGCTCTCCATCACTCCACAGAAATTGTTCTTCAGAGGCATCAATGGCCTACTTATTGTGAAATCCATGGCCAATTTCCAGCCTTCTTCCTCCTCCAAAACATGCCCTATTTCATCTCAACCGATAATAATTCCATCCTTCCAAGTGATCAAGCCAAAAATCTTGGAATCATCCTAGACACTTCTCTCTCTAGCTCTCAAATTTCCAAGCCAATAGGCTCAGAATATATCCAAAACCACCATGTCTCACCTCCTCCACTGCTACCACACTGTCATCTTCTGCCTGATAAGTTATTTATTTTACTGTACTGAGGCTTGATCTTCACCAGCCACTCCACCAGCCCTTTTTGTGATGGGTCTTTTTGAGTTAGGGTCTTGCAAACTATTTTCCCTGGCTGGCTTCAAACTGCAATTCTACTGATCTCTGCCTCCTGAGTGGCTAAGATTACAGGCATGAGCCACCAGAGCCCAGCTTCTGCCTGGATTCTTAAGTAGCCCCTGTTCCTTCTCTTTCCCTCCCCAGCCCCAGTCTATTCATAACCCAGCAGCCAGAAGGAGCTCTGTCAGGTCACCTCACTCTTGCCAGCCCAATCCCATGTCAGTCAGAGAAAGTAACTGCCTGTGGGGCAGCTCTTTGCATACTCTTCTCTGGCTCCTTTTACCATGACTGCAGAGTAAAAGGAACATTAAGCTCCCTGATATTCTTGAACCACAGGCTGTTCTTCATGCCTGGAAAATTCATCCCTCAGGTATCCTTGGGGCCAACTCCCCTACCTTCAAGTCTCTGTTCAAGGAAGCCTACCCTAGCCATTTCTTCTACTTTTCTCTGTTTCTTTTTTCTACTATACTTGCCACTTTCTAATACATCATGGAATTTACTTACTTCTTATGTGTATCATCTTTCTCTGCCTGCTAGAATGTAAGGTCTTATATATCCCAAACATCTACAGTAGTGCTTGGCACATAGCAGAAACAGTAATAAATATCTGCTGAATCAAAGAATGAAAGTCTAGTTAGATGAAGTACTAAGGACCTAAGCTAGTTTACATAGGCCCAGAAGCAAATGAATGTGAAAAAATGAAAGCATAGAGGGAAAGGAATTTGCAATATATCTAAGCCCTTCCATTTCTATGTATGCTCACTCTAACATATGAAAAGCACATCTATTTGAAATATGGTTATTATTTTTATTTAAAACAAGACACTATGAAGGATATAACAACACTAACATTTTAAGCATCAATACATAACAAGCATGACATCTTTGAATCTTTATAAATATTGACCATCCTTAAGTATCAATATTCTCACCATAATGCTAGATCATATGCAATTTGAGAAAAGAGAGCAAAAACTGGTTAGCAATTTAGTAAGTCAGATAAAAGCTAATCACTGAAATTCTCAAGTTTTTTACTTTTTTGCTGCAGTAAGTAACAAATACAAATAAAGTATAATAATTATGTAATAAAATACAAATGAAAACATACAAATATATTAAGCAACTAATATTGTGAAAATATATGAGTAGTACATGAGAAGCACTCTTATATTCCTATAAATATGATTCTTGGCATTGATTTTGGCCTATTTCCATAGATTTTTTAAAGTAATGGCTGATTTCTTAAGCTTCTGGATATACGTAAACAGAAAATCTTAAAATAGTAATGATTCTAAAACTAATGCACAATTGGAATGTAAAGAGTAATTTGCCAGGAGGTTGGGGGAATGAGAGGGACCATACTGCATACAAATCACCAAAAACTTGAAATAAAATTTAATTTTCCCTAATTGGATTTGCAATTATCTTGGCTTTCAGAAACTGCAATCTTTAAAATGAACCAAAATCTTCATTGATTTCTCTGATGAATCCTAACATAGAAATTTTGTCTAGAACATTTTTTCTGAACATGGAATATTAAATCAGTAATCTATCTACCAGTCTATAGTAAATCACATACACACACACACACACTAACATGTACATTTTAACTTTCATTAGGACAAACATTATAGAATAAAAATAAACCTACTTTATTCAAGGAAATAGACTAATATTAACATAGTAGGCTTTCCATGTAGGTTAATATTTATCTGAATTAAATACTATGCTGTAAATTCTAGATTGTAGATATAATAAAGTGCAGGAGGAGGGCAATCAAGGTTCTTTACATAAGGAACTGGGAGATACTACATGGACTTCAGCATTACACTTATCTGTTAACTACTGTGTTTAGACTAACATTTAATAATACAGAAGTCTTTGCTGCCTTAAAGAATGACAGCTCAGCAGGAAGCAGCCTAGGAATTTACAGAGCAGTGGGAAGCTGGTTTAAGAATGAGCACATATGTGGATGACTGTGCTGACCACATATGCATATTTATGAACATTACTTTCATAAACAAATACTGTCACTCAGCACAGCCTCACAAATAAAATGACATTCCACTCTACTGCAGTCTGCTAGCTGTCTATACTACCACCTTCAGAAGGAGAAAGTTGTGTCTAAAAGGGCTTTAAACAAAATGTATGTTCCTATGAAAATGGTAAATTGGGAAATAGAGATAATTTTGGAACAGAAATGACATAATTTCAGGAGTGAAAGTTACATTCACAGTTTGAAGGAGAGTTTGTACTTATTTTTGTTTAACTGCAATGATTTAGAGAAGTGGTAGAGACAGTAAACTACATTTAACTAGTCAAACTTCACCTTAAACTTGGTTCTCTACTGGTTCTTTTGATGAAATAAGGGTCATTTCAGTGGACTAGTCAATGAAGGTTTTTGTTTTCTTTTAAATGTATTACAACAGTTATTTATTTTATAAAATAAACACCTACAAACATGTGAAAGTCAGAATAATACTTATTAGGTAAGAAACTCTATTTGCATTTCTAATTTTTCAAATGTTAGATAGTCATTTGTGATATGGACCAGAAGGTCATTCTGGACATTGCTTCAAAACATATATAGCTCTAAGCCTGAGCCACAAGCTCAGAGAATTTGCTAGAGTCTGGAACATCAGCCCTTGGAGCTTGGACCATGACCATCTCATGTGTTTCAGTACTGGACACAGAGCTTGGTCCACTGCCTCACATAGTGGTGGTTAATGAGTAGTGCTCACCACAAAAACTTCCACTCTACTAAAGGCTCTAGTTTTGCTGTGAAATAGGGTTTATATATTCAGGGCTCCTGGATAGTTTGTATATAAAAACAAAAATGAAAAACTGATCCAATGGAGATATAGTAGGTACTGCTAAAGTGTTACATATATTTTTTTCTATAAAAATACACTGTATCTTATGTTTCCGATAAGTGAAACATGAGTAAAAGTCCTCATGAGTGAAATTATATGATTTCTTGAATTTACTTTAAAATGTTACAGCCAAAAGATTGGGAGGAACAGATAAACTGTGGCAAAATATTAACAACTGGTAGATCTGGATGATAGGCACTTAAGAGGTTCTTCATGTTATTATCTATACTTTGTGTGTGTGTGTGGTTTGAAAACTGACAATAAAAATGAATTCAAATAAATTTCAGTGACAAAAAATAGTAAGGGAAAAATAAAAACATTTTCAAGTATCAAAAGTGCTACATAAGATAATTGGGTACTTTGCAAAGATCTATAGAAGACTATTTACATGACTATTACAATAGTGAAAAGTTGGGAACAACTCAAATGTCAATGAAATGAACATGGAGCTAGTTAAGAAATGATACATCCACACACAATGGCATATTATGGGAAACATTGAAAAGAAAATCATAGAGTGAAAAAGGAGGCTCTGCAGCAGCACACTGACCCTAATTCATGCTCAATGCTCCAGAAGACACATCTGGAAGAGGGTTCACCAGTGTTCAGAGTGGTCAACTCTGCAAAGAGGAATTGTAGATGGTTTTTTACTTTTTTCTTGAAACTGCTTTGTATCACTCAAACTCTTCACAAAAGTATATATTAATTTTATATTTAGGGGGAAATACTTTCTATAATGATATCCTACAATTTTTTCTCATGTAATTCTTTCTAGCTAATAGAATGAGTTAATATTAAAAATTGTGTCATGTCTTAAGTAACTTAAAGTAAGAAAGTGCTATATTTCTAAAGCAGTATGAAATCTGGAAGTTTTATTTCTCTATAAAAATATAAATAACAATTTTAAGGCACATACATTTTTCCTCAATCACCTACTGAGTACATTAAAATGTAAAATGTCTTTGTATATGCCATAATATACCCCTGGCACAACAATTAAAAAAATGAAAAATGTCAAAAACTACATAAAAGAGCTGTATAAAAACAATAAAAATATATATAATACAACATCACAGCATAAATAGGAATTGACTTAAATACCTTTTAGTTAATTCAAATCAGGCTGAAAATTCTATTATAGAAAAAAATAACATTTGGAAGAAAAAAGAACAATGTTTTCTTAGTTGGTTCTTAAAGAATTTGAAAGTATTCCAATAGCTCTATTTAAAAAGTATTTGTGGATATTTTAGTAATATGTTTGTTCCTAGAATAGAACAGATGGCAGCATGGAATAAAATGTAATTTCCAGATGCATGGTTTTGTGAACTCTGTACCAGGGAATCAGCATTATCAATTACATCTCAAATTTAAATTTAGTTGGCTCCGCAGCACTTGAGAGTAAATTTTAATTTAATAATTAACCTTTGGAGCCTTACTTTAAGGTCTGTTGTCTTTGTGGTATCTAGCAGGAAGGTAGTCTAGTGAAGGTCACAGTCCTGCTGGGCTGGTTTTCTAATCTGGGAGACCCCAGATTAGCAGGAGAGGTAGCTCTCAGGGGCCTTCCTCCATGCCATTCCTCTTTGGGGTCTTTACAACAGAAGTCAGTTGCTATACCAGTCCTCATTCAAGGGAGGTGCCATTCCCATTATTTCCTATTTCCTTGATGACTTTTAAAGGTTCAAGGAATTTAAAAGTTGCTCATTCTTACCAAGAGACTGAGCCTCGCTAAGTGTGGGACTCTCATTCTTAATAATGTAAAGCAAAACAAATAAAAAGTTATTACCTCCGTGACGTAGTAGACATTCTCTTCATATCTAAGCTTTAGGAATGATGAGCAGTTTCTTTGGTTTTGATTCATCCAAGTCAGGTATCTGTATCAGATTGATGAACAGCATTTTGTTACAAATTAACTTTGTTACAAACTAACTAGGGAAGATATTCTGCTTCTGTTTATTGTGTTTCTAGGTGATTTTGAGCAAATCACTTAAATTCTTATTTAAGGGTTTTAAAGGCCTTACATATCATGAGTACTTTAAAGGAAAAAAACACTTACCTGATTCCTAAAAGAACTGGATCGACCATGAGTAGTACTGGAATGCTTCTTTGAAGTTTCTGAAGACTCTGGACATAATTTTCTTTTGGACCTATGGGCTCTTCTGCTTACTATCATCCTGTGGTCACTGACATCAGCTTCTTTAGTTTGGTTTTCTGATCCCTGCTGTAGTTGTTGGGAATCTTCAGTTTCTATGTCTGATTCAAAAATGTGTGGCTGTCTTTTCAGTTTTAGTGACTCATGGCTTTTCCCTAAAAGTTGTGTTATACACCTGCTTGTTAAGTTGTCTTTTTCATTCACTTGGCAGTCAACAGCACTTTTTATCACACCTACATTGTTACTTGACATCTGTAACACTGCTCTGTTAGTTAGCTGGTAACTTTCATTGAAGCTCACTGTTGATATTCCACTAGAAGAAGGATATTTCGTCTTATGTTTATTGGGTTTGGTATTTTTTTCTTGCAGAGGTCTGGAGTTCTTCTGATTTAAATTTCTAGCATGTTCCTGCATGTTGCTGTTTGGTCTTTTTTTAACAGCTGGATCTAAATTCAGTTTGTCTTCCTGGGCTATACTAGTTTTAAGTGAAAACAATTTAGATTCTGTAACAACATGCTGTTTTCTTTTCAGGTTGTGAAGTGCTGAGATATTTTTGTTCATCTGTAACGATCTATTTTTGAAAACTGGTATGAATTTAGGGACGTTACTTTGGGAGCTAAGACTTGTATATTGAGCTTGTGTGTCTCCTCCACTGAGCTTGGGTTTTGCCTCTTCCAGAGGTAGCTGTGGTACCTTTCGAGACAAGTACTGCTTTGTACCCTGAGCAGACTTTGGCTGGTGGTGCAGAGCTGAGGAAGGGACCGACTGTAGCAGGCGGACAGGCTCCACCTTGTGGTCTACTGTGATTGAACATGAGAGGTGACTTGGAGCCCAGGTGGGTTTCATGGAAGTGGCCTGAGTCAGAGAAGCCCTAAACTGTTTTTTAGTGGTCAGATTGGGTGGCTTGACTTTGTTTTTCTGAAAGGATAGAGATTAGGAAAAAATTAAAATTTAGTAATGCCTTTAACTGAAAAAAATAACAAAATTAGAATATAAAATAACACTACAATATATAGAATGAAGAAAAAATATAAATGAGCCCTCTGGTGTACCAGGTACATTTCTTTTGGCTTGTATCTTTCTTTAGCTACAATCCTTCCCAGATAATGAAGGCATATCCTAACTTCTATGCAAATCAACTGTAAAAACTGTACACATAGCTATCATTGTCCTCCAAGATGCTCATGCCAGCATCTTGCTTGGATTGTCTCCTTCTCCCCACTGTTCTAAGTTGAGGCCTCCACTGTCTTTAAAGTCCCATGTCCTTTGAATCCTCCAACAGTCAACCTACTATAAGGTGGCTGTTTTTCTCCCAACTCCAAGATTCTAACAATTCATACTTATTTGTCACAAAATAGTGCCAGGTAGTGAGTGGTCTAATGTTTTAGAGAGCATGCTCTACTTCTTTACATAAACACATGGTAATAATCATGACTTATTTATTCTAATCTTTTTCAAAATTACTTAAAAATAGTTATTGAAAAAAACATTAAATTAACAGATGAGGTGGCTGCCCCTGCACTAGGCCTTTATAAAGGGGATTTTGACTCATGAGCAGGGCTGTCTGTGACTTAATCCTGTTTGTATTTTCATTATCTACTACAATGCCTGGTGCCTGGTAGCAACTCAGCAAGTGTCTATCAAACTGACTAGTCAGATACATTAAAGAGAGCCAAGTGTTCAGTCTTCTTTAAATATACATACATATATATGTAATAAAATTTTCAACTATTTTAAAATGCACAATTCAGTGGCTTTAAGTATAATCACCACTGAACTTGTCTGATGTAACCATTACCCAACCTTTTTCTTTATCACAAAGAAAAAAATTTACTTCATGAATAATAATCCACATTTCCTTCCTGGTTGCTGGTAACCTCTATTCCACTTTCTATGAATTTGGCCATTCTAGATACCTCATATGGAATCATATAATACTTTTCTTTTAGTGTCTGGCTTATTTCACTTAGCATGTTTTCAAGGTTCATCTATGTTGTAATATATATCAGAATTTCATCCTTTTTATAGCTGAATATTCCACTGTATGTAGATATTAGATTTTATTTATCCATTCATCTGTTGATGGAGCACATTTATAGTCTTTAAAAATACATATTTAGTGAGTTTTAATGTCTGTGAAAGAGTGATGTGTAGTAATAATCTGAAGCATGGAACATAGAGTTATTTTCTTACTCTTCCACTCAAAAACATGTCAGAGCTTGAAACAAAAAATTAAAAAACTTCCAGGAATAACATACAAAACAGAGCAATTGATTTTTCTCTCTACTACTGAAGTTCAGTCGTTGAGTAGGGTTGAGAAAGGACTAGGAGAGAGTTTTGGGAAATCAGAATTATAAAAAAGCACAGAATAAAATAAGAAATGGACACAATTATCTATTAAGCATAACAAGTCACATAACAATTGGGTGGCTTGGCCAGGCATGGTAGTTCAGGCAGTCATGGTGGCTCATGCCTATAAATCCCAGAACTTGGTAGGTGGAGGCAGGAGGGTCACCAGTTTGAGGCCAGCCTAGGCTACATAGAGAAACCCTATTTAAAAAAAATGAGAAACTTAAAATTAAAAAAAAGCAGTAGGACTTCAACACATAAACTTGGGAGGATATGATTCATATATCTCTGGAAAGTGAAGAAGATGGTGCAAGCTGTTCTTTTGAAGACCCTGTGTACAAAGGAGTTAGTGTAAAGCTAAAAATTGTCTAAGAAAACCTTATATATTATCTTTGTCAAGAAACCATTTGAGCAGAGAAAACCATCATCAGACCATTTCAGGAAATGAAGGACTCCTTCCCCAGTGGATATGGTGAATTGGTGTTCAACTTCCATCCACTTTCATCCTGGCGTTCCTTCCTGGACTAGGACACATACACATACAATGTTTGGAAGGAGGAAGGAAAGTAAAGCCGCATTTTGTGCCAGTTTTGCTGAGAAGCTTGATTATGAATGTCTTCTTTTGATTTTCAGGTGCACTTTGCAGTGGCTGAAGTGTCTACTCACCAGCTCTGTGTGTGGCCACTGCAGACAGAGTTTAATATATCCACTCTTCTGCTACGGATCATATAGGCAAACATGCTAGTGCACCCCCTGCCCCCTGCCCTGCCTTACCCACACTATATAACTGATTGTTTTCTCACTTTTTAAAGAAAAAGAAGCATTCAAGAAGTAAGTTGAATTACTTTGAACTTAATTACAGAGAAGCAAAAAACCTTTTTGGACCCCTAGGTTTCACAAACCTTAGTAGCTTTTTTGATGGTACTGGGGGTTAAACATAGGGCCTTGTCCTTGTTTGGCAGGTGCTCTATCACTTGAGTCTCTCCATGTGATATAGCACTTTTGGTGATGGTTATTTTTGAGACAGAGTCTTGCTTTATACCTGGGATGGCATGGACAGTGATCCTCCTATTTGTGCTTCCCTGCATAGTTGGGATGACAAGTGTGTAACACTGAGCCTAAACATTGGTTGAGATAGGATCTTGTGAATTTTTTTGCCCTGGCTGGCTTCAAACTGCAATCCATCTCTACCTTCTGAATAGCTAGGATTATAGGTGTGACCACAAAACCCAACCTTAAACTGTAGTAACCCTTAAATGATATATCTGTGACTTGGGATACCAAAGAAAAACTCTAGGCAGATTCACTTAAGGATAAATTACTTGCATTTTGACATAAAACTTTTCCAGAATATGTGTCTTGTGTTTGAAAGACATTCACAGGAGATTCCAAGATGGCGGCTAGAGATAGGAAGCAGAAAGCGACCCTCCTATAGTGAAATCTTGGAGAGACTCTGGAGACACACTTTGCAGGCATAATCACTGAGAAAAGGCATAACTTTGACCCCTCCACATCTCCAGCCGGTGCAGAGAATCTCCACTTCACGTTAAACAGAGAAACGAGGAGGGCCCCCGGGGCCGCCAGTGGCCGGCGCCCATACGGCTTGGGAAGACGTGGACCAGGTGAGCTTCGTGGTACCGTGGTACCCCCACAGACAAGCCTGGGCCAGAGCAGCATAGCCCCCTGGACAGACTGACCTCCACCCGGGGAAAAAAAAAGAGAAACTGAGTAATAAGCAATAAGAACAGTTAAGACACGCTGGAAAGAGGGTGGGGCGCCCTGAGCGCTGAAGATCGGGGGAAGGGAACCCTTCCCGGGACTGTAAATAAACAAGCCGGGCGGGCCGGAGAGCCTCTGGCAGGAGCGGGGAAGCTTGTGAGAGTGGAGGAGGGAGAAAAACCACAGGAGAGGAGGGAAGACCCACTTCCCACGTGAACTGTAAATAAACAAGGCGGCGGGCAGGAGCAGCAGCACCGCCCAGTAAGCAGGAGCAGGAAAGCTTCTGAAAGTGGCAGTGGGAGGAAAACTTCAGAGGAGAGGGGGGAAGACCCACCTCCCACATGAACTGTAAATAAACACACAGGCCTGACAACGCGGGAGCAGTGTCACCTTTCCCAGTGCTTGGAAAGGGGAAAGCCTGTAGCAGAGGCTCCCGCACAGGAGAACTCTGAGCAAACAAAGCCTGCAGGGCCAGGTGAGTGCTAGCTCACCCCAGATATCTGCATAAATAACGCCACCAGCTACAGGCTGAGAGCAGCAGGCAGGCAAGCCACAGTTGCAGATACCACTCTCAGAACGGTCTCCAGACGCTTTTTTTTTCTTTTTCTCCCTACCTTTGATGAGAGAACAACCGAATTACACCTGCAAGCCAAAAAACTTACTGAAACTGTATTGCATTTGAACTGGGGACACTTGGTGGGGCTTTTGTGTGTGTGTGTGTGGGGGGGGTGGGTGAGTGTGTAGTTTTGTTCTACTTTATGCATCCCCTTTGATGAGACAACTACAGAACAACATCTGAGGCACCAACTCTAGGAGACACCCAAATTATTAAGACTGAAACTGCATTGCATATAAATTTGGAAGTTTTTTGTTTTTTTTAAATTTTCTATTTTCCATTTTATCTTAATTCATTTTTATATATAGATATTACTTTCATTTACTTATTATTTTTTTTATCTTTGATTTTCAATCCTCTCTCTGTCTCTCTAATGTCTGTTCAGCTTACTGTCGATTAGTACACTAACACTCCCTGTTTATACCTTTGAAACTCTCTTGTCTGATACCTTGTTCTGCTTTCTCCCTCTTGTCTGTATATTTGTTTTCCCCTTTTCTTTAACTTCTTGCTTTCCATCTCAGCTCACTCTTCCATTCTAAATATTACCATTGTTATTATTACAAGCTAGAAAATACTTAATTACACACAGTACAGGGACAGTAACAACACCAAGGACAATGACGGGAAGACAGAATAAACAGGGAAACCAGTTTCCCCACAGCAAAAAATTAGTACAGGAACCAGAGGGGAATGAAGAGAACAGAAACTCAGATCCAGACTCCAACAAAATGAAGATAAACTATGCCAAAGGACCCAACGAAGCCCACAAGAATAATTTAAAAGAAGACATACTACAAGTACTCAATGAGAATTTTATAGAGATGATACTGGATAGGGTCAACCAAAATGTACAGGAGACACTCAAGAAATTACAAGACAATAAAAATAGAGAATTTGAAAAAGCAAAAGAAGAAATAAAGGAAACCATAGAAGCACTGTATAAACACCAAAGTGAAAGAGAGAACACAATGAATAAATGGATAAATGAACTCAGAACAAAAATAGACAACAATAAAGAAGAAAACTGCCAGGATATGGAAAACCTCAGAAAAAAGAACGAAACAGAACTGCAAAACAAAACGGAAGGCCAATCCAGCAGAATAGAACAAACAGAAGACAGAATCTCAGAACTCGAAGAAGAAATGGTAATTAAAGGAAAAACCGAAGAACTATTAATCAAACAACTCAAGACCTGTGAAAAGAAAATGCAAGAACTCACTGACTCCATCAAAAGACCAAACTTGAAAATCATGGGCATCGAAGAAGGAGAAGAGGTGTAATGGAAGGGAATGCGTAATATATTCAACAAAATAATAACGGAAAATTTCCCAAATCTAGAGAAAGATATTCCCATACAAATGCAAGAGGCCTCCAGGACACCAAACAGACCAGATCAAAATAGAACTACTCCACGACATATCATCATTAAAACAACAAGTTCAGAAACTAAGGAAAGAATATTGAAGGCTGTAAGAGAGAAAAAACAAGTAACATACAAAGGTAAACCATCAAAATCACAGCAGACTTCTCAACAGAAACATTAAAAGCAAGAAGAGCGTGGGGTGAGATCTTCTGGGCACTGAATGAAAATAACTTCAACCCCGGGATACTCTACCCAGCAAAGCTATCATTCAAAATAGATGGAGCAATAAAAGTCTTCCATGATAAGCAGAAACTAAAACAATATGTGACCACAAAGCCACCATTACAAAAGATTCTGCAAGGGATCCTGCACACAGAAAGTGACACCCAACTTAACCATGAAAAGGCAGGCAGCACCAAACCACAGGATAAGAAAAAGCAAGACAGTAGAGAGTAACATCAAGTTAGGTACACACAATCAAACCTTCAAACAACTAAGACAACTAAATGGCAGGAATCACCACATACCTATCAGTAATAACGCTTAATGTTAATGGACTTAATTCACCCATCAAAAGACACTGTTTGACAAAATGGATTTAAAAAGAAGATCCAACAATTTGTTGCTTACAGGAGACTCATCTCACCGACAGAAATAAGCATATGCTTAGGATGAAAGGCTGGAAGAAGATTTACCAAGCCAATAACCCCTGAAAACAAGCAGGAGTAGCAATACTTATCTCCGACAAAGTGGACTTCAAACCTACATTGATCAAATGAGATAAAGAAGGACATTCCATACTAATAAAAGGGGAAATAGACCAAAAGGAAATAATAATCATCAATCTGTACGCACCCAATGTCAACGCACCCAATTTCATCAAACATACCATCGCAGTGGTTGTGGGAGACTTTAACACTCCATTATCATCAATAGATAGGTCATCCAAACAAAAACTCAATAAAGAAATCCAAGATCTAAAATATGCAATAGATCAAGTGGACCTAGTAGATGTCTACAGAACATTTCATCCAACCTCTACACAATATACATTCTTCTCAGCAGCCCATGGAACCTTCTCCAAAATAGATCATATCCTAGGGTACAAAGCAAGCCTCAGCAAATATAAGAAAATAGAAATAATACCGTGCATACTCTCTGACCACAATGCAGTAAAAGTAGAACTCAACAACAAAAGTAAAGACAAAAAACATGCAAACAGCTGGAAACTAACTCATTACTTAATGAAGAGTGGATCATCGATGCAATAAAAGAGGAAATTAAAAAGTTCCTGGAAGTCAATGAAAATGAAAACACAACCTACCGGAACCTATGGGACACAGCTAAGGCAGTCTTGAGAGGAAAGTTTATAGCCATGAGTGCATATATTAAAAAGATTGAAAGATCCCAAATCAATGACCTAATGATACATCTCAAACTCCTAGAAAAACAAGAACAAGCAAATCCCAAAACAAATAGGAGAGAAATAATAAAAATAAGAGCTAAAATCAACGAAATAGAAACCAAAAAAACCATACAAAGAACTAATGAAACAAAAAGTTGGTTCTTTGAAAAAATAAACAAGATCGACAGATCTCTGGCAAGCCTGACTAAAATGAGGAGAGAAAAAACCCAAATTAGTAGAATTAGGAATGCAAAAGGGGAGATAACAACAAACACCATGGAAGTCCAGGAAATCATCAGAGACTACTTTGAAAACCTATATTCAAATAAATTTGAAAATCTCAAAGAAATGGACAGATTTCTAGATACATATGATCATCCAAAACTGAACCAAGAGGAAATTAATCACCTGAATAGACCTATAACACAAAATGAAATTGAAGCAGCAATCAAGAGTCTCCCCAAAAAGAAAAGTCCAGGACCTGATGGATTCTCTGCTGAATTCTATCAGACCTTTAAAGAAGAACTGATACCAACCCTCCTTAAACTGTTCCACGAAATAGAAAGGGAAGGAAAACTGCCAAACACATTTTATGAAGCCAGTATTACACTTATCCCAAAACCAGGCAAAGACACCTCCAAAAAGGAGAACTATAGGCCAATCTCCTAATGAACACTGATGCAAAAATCCTCAACAAAATAATGGCAAACTGAATTCAGCAACACATCAAAAAGATTATTCACCACGACCAAGTAGGCTTCATCCCAGGGATGCAGGGGTGGTTCAACATATGAAAATCAATAAACGTAATAAACCACATTAACAGAAGCAAAGACAAAAACCACTTGATCATCTCAATAGATGCAGAAAAAGCCTTTGATAAGATCCAACACCATTTCATGATAAAAGCTCTAAGAAAACTAGGAATAGAAGGAAAGTTCCTCAACCTTATAAAAGCTATATATGACAAACCTACAGCTAGCATTATACTTAACGGAGAAAAATTAAAACCATTCCCTCTAAAATCAGGAACCACACAAGGATGCCCACTATCTCCACTCCTATTCAACATAGTACTGGAATTCCTAGCCAGAGCAATTAGGCAAGAAGAAGGAATAAAAGGAATACAAATAGGTAAAGAAACTGTCAAAATATCCCTATTTGCAGATGACATGATCCTATACCTTAAAGACCCAAAAAACTCTACTCAGAAGCTTCTAGACATCATCAATAGCTATAGCAAGGTAGCAGGATATAAAATCAACATAGAAAAATCATTAGCATTTCTATACACTAACAATGAGCAAATGGAAAAAGAATGTATGAAAACAATTCCATTTACAATAGCCTCAAACAAAATCAAATACCTAGGTGTAAACCTAACAAAAGATGTGAACGACCTCTACAAGGAAAACTATACACTTCTGAAGAAAGAGATTGAGGAAGACTATAGAAAGTGGAGCGATCTCCCATGCTCATGGATTGG
This sequence comes from Castor canadensis, assembly GCF_047511655.1. Taxonomy (NCBI): domain Eukaryota; kingdom Metazoa; phylum Chordata; class Mammalia; order Rodentia; family Castoridae; genus Castor; species Castor canadensis. The sequence continues at coordinate 4,653,210 of NC_133389.1, forward strand.
TAGAATCAACATAGTAAAAATGTTGATACTCCCCAAAGTAATCTACATGTTTAATGCAATTCCCATCAAAATTCCAATGACATTCATTAAAGAGATTGAAAAATCTACTGTAAAATTTATATGGAAACACAAGAGGCCACAAATAGCCAAGGCAATACTCAGTCAAAAGAACAATGCAGGAGGTATCACAATACCTGACTTCAAACTATATTACAAAGCAATAATGATAAAAACAGCATGGTACTGGCACAAAAACAGACATGAAGACCAGTGGAACAGAATAGAGGATCCAGATATGAAGCCACACAACTATAAGCAACTTATCTTTGACAAAGGAACTAAAAATATACGATGGAGAAATAGCAGCCTCTTCAACAAAAACTGCTGGGAAAACTGGTTAGCAGTCTGCAAAAAACTGAAACTAGATCCATGTATATCACCCTATACCAAGATTAACTCAAAATGGATCAAGGATCTTAATATCAGACCCCAAACTCTTAAGTTGATACAAGAAAGAGTAGGAAATACTCTGGAGTTAGTAGGTATAGGTAAGAACTTTCTCAATGAAACCCCAGCAGCACAGCAACTAAGAGATAGCATAGATAAATGGGACCTCATAAAACTAAAAAGCTTCTATTCATCAAAAGAAATGGTCTCTAAACTGAAAAGAACACCCACAGAGTGGGAGAAAATATTTGCCAACTATACATCAGACAAAGGACTGATAACCAGAATATACAAGGAACTTAAAAAACTAAATTCTCCCAAAACTAATGAACCAATAAAGAAATGGGCATGTGAACTAAACAGAACTTTCTCAAAAGAAGAAATTCAAATGGCCAGAAAACACAAGAAAAAATGCTCACCATCTCTAGCAATAAAGGAAATGCAAATTAAAACCAAGCTAAGATTCTACCTCACGCCTGTTAGAATAGCCATCATCAGCAACACCACCAACAACAGGTGTTGGCGAGGATGCGGGGAAAAAGGAACCCTCTTACACTGTTGGTGGGAATGTAGACTAGTACAACCACTCTGGAAAAAAATTTGGAGGCTACTTAAAAAGCTGGACATCGATCTACCATTTGATCCAGCAATACCACTCTTGGGGATATACCCAAAAGACTGTTACTCCAGAGGCACCTGCACATCCATGTTTATTGCGGCACTATTCACAATAGCCAAGTTATGGAAACAGCCAAGATGCCCCACCACTGACAAATGGATTAAGAACATGTGGTATCTATACACAATGGAATTTTATGCAGCCATGAAGAAGAACGAAATGTTATCATTCGCTGGTAAATGGATGGAATTGGAGAACATCATTCTGAGTGAGGTTAGCCTGGCTCAAAAAACCAAAAATCGTATGTTCTCCCTCATATGTGGACATTAGATCAAGGGCAAACACAACAAGGGGATTGGACTATGAGCACATGATAAAAGTGAGAGCACACAAGGGAGGGGTGAGGATAGGTAAGACACCTAAAAAACTAGCTAGCATTTGTTGCCCTTAACGCAGAGAAACTAAAGCAGATACCTTAAAGCAACTGAGGCCAAGAGGAAAAGGGGAACAGGTACTAGAGAAAAGGTTAGATCAAAAAGAATTAACCTAGAAGGTAACACCCACACACAGGAAATCAATGTGAGTCAATGCCCTGTATAGCTATCCTTATCTCAACCAGCAAAAACCCTTGTTCCTTCCTGTTATTGCTTATACTCTCTCTACAACAAAATTAGAGATAAGGGCAAAATAGTTTCTGCTGGGTATTGAGGGGGGGTAGAGGGAGGGGGCGGAGTGGGTGGTAAGGGAGGGGGTGGGGGCAGGGGGAAGAAATGAACCAAGCCTTGTATGCACATATGAATAATAAAAGAAAAATGAAAAAAAAAATAAAAACACAAAAAAAGAAAGACATTCACATTCATACCCTGTTTCTTCTTCATCTGTCTCAGAAATGCACATTTGTCAAAAATTGTTTCCAGGACTTTTTTTTTTTCCTCCTAACCTGTCAATATATTATTTAATCAGTCTTTCAATTTTTAAAATACTGTAAATAGCCTAAAGGAAGAAACTTCTAGGTTTATATTTGAAATTTATAGAAAGACTAAAAAGGGCTATGTAAACAGCAGATGAGGTCATAAATAATTTACAGAGCATCGACATACTTCAATGGTGAGCAACCATAGCCTTGCAAAGCCACGAGCACATGCTTTACTATAGCATTGTCATTACTCTGCTAGGTATCATTGGAAAATGTGCTTGGGTGACTTTTATTTTCTAGAATTTACATATGATCTAAGTAGCTTAATACATCAACACAAAATTAGAGAAAAATCAAAAGCTTTAACCCACATGTAAATATGAATGGATATCTAATGAAGGCCTAGTATTAAGATAATGAATTAAATAAAACTTAAGGAATAATCAAAATAACTGACCAAATGTGCTTTATCTATTGAAATCAAGTTTTATGCATAGCATCACCTTAGCTTTTGTCTTGCTTGAAGCTAAACCAGAACTTGATTAGGCTTAGATCTAACTACAGGTTTGTAGAAATTATGGGATTTAGAAGAATATGTTAACTTTAAATGAAATAACATGACAAGAAAGTAATTGGTCAATTCAGGATATGGGACTTGGTTTCAATTTTAATTCTGCAAATGATATCCAGGATAAATAATTCTGTTTTTCTAGTAAATAACTGCCATAGGTAATCCTATAAAATAAAAGAGACTTGACAGACATAATGACTAAATGAAGTGGACATTGTTTAGATTCTGATTTTAAACAAAACTCCTGAAAATAAATCATTGAGGTAAATGGAGGAATTGCAGTGTGTTAGTTACTTTTCTCAGCACTGTGACATAAACAACTTAAGAGAAAAAAGATTTATTTTAGCTCAGTTTCAGTGATGTCAGTCCATCATGGCAGGAAGGGCATAAGGGAACAGAGCATTCCACATCATGGCAGCCAAGAAGCAGAGAAAAAGGGCATACAGGAAGAGGCCAGGGCAGATATAGCCCCCAAGGACATGCCCCCACCTGCTTCCTCCAACTAGGCTCCACCTCTTACCTTTCATAACTTCTCAATAATACCATTGCATTATGAATCTATCAGGAATTAATCCATTCATTAAGTCAGAGTCCTAATGATCTAATAATTTTCCCTAGAAATGGCATCACAGACATTCCTAGAGGTGTACTTTACTAATCTCCTGGGCATTTCTCAATCCAATCAAGTTAACAAGATTAACCACAGCACACAGTTTGAACTGGTATTTGGTGATATTAAGTGGCTATTATTAATTCTGTTAGGAATAATAGTGAAATGAGGATTATGTAAATTTTTGTAAAAAGCTCTTATGTGTCAGAAGTGCCTACACTGTCTTTACATTATATCTGAAATTTGTTTCAAAATCTTCCAGTTTATTCTTCACTTAAAAAATATGTGGAGGAGTGAGATCACATGAGAGTTCATTATGCCAATTTCTTTTAAGTCTCTGAAATTTTCCACAAGTAAAAAAAAATAGTTTGAAATTCCGGACAATTTAATTTATTTTAGAAAAATGTTGGCTGAGTTTTAAAAAAACTCAGGAGGAATTATAAAGGCCTGAGCAGAATCATGATGGTCCATTTTAGCCTCGAGACTCAGAGAGGGCTATCCAAGGCCATCTGGCACTGACATTGCTGCTGACTTTTTGCTTTGCCCAGTCTTGCTTCCTTCCATCTCCACAGGTGCCACTTCAAACTGGCCATGCACTAAACTCCATCTCATATTGCTTCCAGAGCCCAGTCTGTGACAAGTGTTGTCATCACCATCACTGCCCCTGCCCCCACTTTACAACTGAGACACAGGGAGATCAAACAGCTTGCTCCAAATTACACAAGTAAAGGACTCAAATCTAGACATCCTATTTCTAGTCTGACTTCTGAAGAGAAATCTAAACTTTCCCCAACTTCAGGACTAAGCATCTGACTGTCTGGGTTTCAATTCTAATTCTGCAATGCACTTCACTGTGTGGCATTGGTTAAAATATTTGGATGCCCTATGCTTCAGTATCCTCTTCTACAAAATTAAGAAAATAATTTATCACAAGGGTCAATATGATAATCAATTGAGATAATACATATAAAAGCAGCTGGCATACAGAAGGCAACAGACTATTATTCTCAGGGTTGCTTTTGTCAGGAGCAATGTAAAGATCAGAATTTCCAGTTAAGTGCTATTTTACATTTATGAAGCAATAAAGCTAATCCCCTAAATTCAACTGCAAATGAAAATTCATGGACTACAGTATTGAATCTTCATTGCGATACATGTTTTCTCATCTAAGTTTTCTGCCTGAAGATACTTTCCTCCCAAGAAAGCAGGTCCTACTGTGATGTTTATCCACTTTTCATCCAATCAATAGCCTGTTGGTGATTCATGTGTTGATTTTCTGTGGCCCAAACCCTGCACCTTGTGGCATTTTTCAGCTTTTGTTGCCATGCTGCTTGCTTCATTCTCTTTAATCTTCAACTAAAGTTCACCAGAGCCAGCATCTGAGACTGATTCTTTTTTTCAGGCCAGCCACATCTACATAATTTGTCATTAGCCAGCCTATGGATTTACATCCTTGGGTCAGAAAGACCACCACCACCACCACTACCACAATGAAACGGTGCTAATTATACTATGCAGAGGCCTTTTGTGAGTCAAGTAAGCAGACTGAGCAGACATAGTAATGCTGAAAGACTGTAGCCTGTGTGATGATCTCTAGAGTGCTCTTGGTCCCAGGTGGGTTTCCAAATACAGTTCCAGTATGAGTATATCTCATTAAACAAAATAAAACATTCTCTATTACTGCAATAGTGGAGTGATATTCTTTTCTACAACAATAAACAAATTTATCTGTTAACTCTGTACCAATACTGAAAATTACACTGAGAAAAATCTCCATAAGACTTAATGGAATATACCTTTACTAAGAACTCAGGAGGTCTGACAACAAAGCAATGCCATCTCCAGCTGTCCCTTTCCATGAACTCAGTGGAGAGTCCTTACTTTGACTCTGAATAAAATCCAGCAGACCCACAATTTTTATCATTTTTAGGTGAGAAGTAAGTCTAGCCATGCACAATGTTAGTAAGTTCAAGTCACCAGGGAGATAATTTTAAATTCCAAATTTACAAGAACCTGCTATTGTGATCCCAGAACATATAACAAAAAAGCTGAACATAAGAGAAATAGGTAAGTCTTAATTACAGTGAAAGAATAGAATACAATTCTCAGTGACCAATGGATTGTAGTGTATTTAAGCTTGAATTACATAAGGAAAAGACAACTAGAAAATTCTCATATATAGAAAACTAAGAAATACACTTCTAAATAAACTTAGGGGTCAAAAGAAAAATCATGGTAGAAATCTAAAATCAGTTTGAAGTAAGTAAAAAAGAAATAAAAGGTTAAAACAGATATCCACAATACCAGTCAAAAATATCAAATATGGGGGATTCCAAGATGGTGGCTAGAAGGAGGAAGCAGAAAGCCTGCCTCCTAAAGTGAAATCCTGGAGAGACACTGGAGACACACCTTGCAGGCAAGGCCACTGAGAAGAGGCAAAACTTTGACCCCTCCACACCTCCAGCCTACACAGAGCATCTCCACTTCACATTGAATGGAGAAACCAGGAGGGCCCCCAGGCCGCTGCCAGACGCCCGCGCCCAGACGGCCTGGGAAGACATGAACCACAAGGTGAGCTAAGCAGTACGCAGTACTCCCACAGACAACCCTGGGCCAGATCAGCATAGCCCCCTGGACAGACCGACCCGCCACCCAGGAAAAAGAGAGAAACTGAGTAATAAGCAATAAGAACAATAAAGACATGTAGCAAAGAGGGTGGGGTGCCCTGAGTGCCGAGGTGGGGGAGGTGAATCCCTCACAGAACTGTAAATGAACAAGCTGGGCCTGGCCAGAGAGGGCAGGAGCGGCAGCACACGCCCAGCAACCAGAAGCGGGAAAGCTTGTGAAAGTGGTGGTTGGAGGAAAACTCCACAGGAGACGGGGGAAGACCCACTTCCCATTTGAGCTGTAAACAAACATGCAGGCCTGAGAAAGCGGGTGCAGTGTCACCTCCCCCAGTGTGCTTGGAAAGGGGAAAGCTTGTAGCAGCAGCTCGTGCATAGGCAAACTCTGAGTAAACAAAGCCAGGGGGGCCAGGTGAGTGCTAAGCTCACCCCTGAGATCTGCATAAATAACGCCTCCAGCAACAGCAAGCTGACAGCAGCAGGCAGACAAGCCACAGCTGCAGATACCATTCACAGACCTATCTCTAGACTCTTTTCTCTCTCCCTACCTTTGAAGAGAAAACAACCAAACTACACTTGCATGCTGAAAAACTTACTGAAACTGTATTGCATTTGAACTTGGGACACTTTGTTGGGTTTTTTTTTTTTTTTTTTTTGCTTTGTGCAGTTTTGTTCTATTTTATTTTTCCCCTTTGATGAGACAATTACAGAACAACAACTGAGGCACCATATCCAGGATTGGGGGCTGAGGGACAAACACCAAAATTATTAAGACTGAAACTTTATTGCATTTGAACTTGGAGATTTTTTTAAATTTTTATTTTGTTTATTTTTTACTTTATTATATATATATATATTCACTTATTTTTTATTTTTATTCTTATTTTTTTCTATTTCTTTTTTATTTTCAATCCTCTCTCTGTTGCTGTAATGCCGTTTCAGCTTACAGTTGATTAGTACACTGTCTCTCCGTTTTTCTCTTTGAAACTTTTTTGTTTGTTTCTTTGTTTTGTTTTTTTCTACTTCTTTATTGTTTTTCCCTTTTCCTTTAACTTCTTTGCTTTCCATCTCCTCCCACCCTTCCATTCTAAATATCACTAGTGCTATTATTACAAGCCAGAAAATACCTAATCGCACACAGTACAGGGACAATAACAACACCAAGGGCAATGAAGGGAAGATAGAAAAAAACAGGGAAACCAGTTTCCCCACAGCAAAAAATTAGTACAGGAACCAGAGGGAAATGAAGAAAACAGATACTCAGATCCAGACTCCAACAAAATGAAGATAAACTATGCCAAAGAACCCAATGAAGCCCACAAGAATAATCTAAAAGAAGACATACTACAGGTACTCAATGAGAATTTTATAGAGATGATACTGGATAGGGTCAACCAAAATGTACAGGAGACACTCAAGAAATTCCAAGACAACAAAAATAGAGAATTTGAAAAAGCAAAAGAGGAAATAAAGGTAACCATAGAAGCACTGTATAAACACCAAAGTGAAGCAGAGAACATGATTAATAAAGAGATAAATGAACTCAGGATGAAAACAGAAAACATTAAAGAGGAAATGAACGAGGATATGGAAAACCTCAGAAAAAAGAACGAAACAGAATTGCAAAACAAAATGGAAGGCCAATCCAGCAGAATAGAACAAACAGAAGACAGAATCTCAGAACTCGAAGAAGAAATGGTAATTAAAGGAAAAACCGAAGAACTATTAATTAAACAACTCAAGACCTGTGAAAAGAAAATGCAAGAACTCACCGACTCCATCAAAAGACCAAATATGAGAATCATGGGCATTGAAAAAGGAGAAGAGGTGCAAGCAAAGGGAATGTGTAATATATTCAACAAAATAATAACAGAAAATTTCCCAAATCTAGAGAAAGATATTCCCATACAGATGCAAGAAGCTTCCAAAACACCACAGACGAGATCAAAATAGAACTACCCCATGGCATATCATCATTAAAATAACAAGTTCAGAAACTAGGGAAAGAATATTGAAGGCTGTAAGAGAGAAAAAACAAATAACATACAAAGGTAAACCCATCAAAATCACAGCAGACTCTTCAACAGAAACATTAAAAGCAAGAAAAGCGTGGGGCCAGATCTTCTGGGCACTGAATGAAAATAACTTCAACCCCAGGATACTTTACCCAGCAAAACTATCATTGAAAATAGATGGAGCAATAAAAGTCTTCCATGATAAGCAGAAACTAAAACATATGTGACCACAAAGCCACCACTACAAAAGATTCTGCAAGGGATTCTGCACACAGAAAGTGAAACCCAACATAACCATGAAAGGGCAGGCAGCACCAAACTACAGGAAAAGCAAAAGCAAGAAAGTAGAGAGTAAACCTCAACTTAGGTACACACAATCAAACCTTCAAACAACTAAGACAACTAAATGACAAGAATCACCACATATCTATCAGTACTAACAATGTTAACGGACTTAATTCACCCATCAAAAGGCACCGCTTGACGAAATGTATTAAAAAGGAAGGTCCAACAATTTGTTCCTTTCAGGAGACCCATCTCACCAACAGAAATGACCATAGGCTTAGGATGAAAGGCTGGAAGATTTACCAAGCCAATGGCCCCCAAAAACAAGCAGGAGTAGCAATACTTATCTCTGACAAAGTAGACTTCAAACCTACATAGATCAAATGAGATAAAGAAGGACATTCCATACTAACAAAAGGGGAAATAGACCAAAAGAAAATAATAATGATCAACCTATATGCACCCAATGTCAACGCACCCAATTTCATCAAACATACCCTGAAAGACCTAAAAGCATATATTAACGCCAAAACAGTGGTTGTGGGAGACTTTAACACCCCATTATTATCAACAGATAGGTCATCCAAACAAAGAATCAATAAAGAAATTCAAGATCTAAAATATACAATAGATCAAATGGACCTACTTGATGTCTACACAACATTTCATCCAACTTTTACACAATATACATTCTTCTCAGCAGCCCATGGAACCTTCTCCAAAATAGATCACATCCTAGGGCAAAAGCAAGCCTCACCAAATATAAGAAAATAGAATTTATACCATGCATACTGTCTGATCACAGTGCAATGAAACTAGAACTCAACAACAAAAGTAAAGACAAAAAACATGCAAACAGCTGGAAATTGAATAACTCATTATGTAATGAACAATGGGTCATTGATGAAATAAAAGAGGAAATTAAAAAGTTCCTGGAAGTCAATGAAAATGAAACCACAACCTACCGGAACCTATGGGACACAGCAAAGGCAGTCCTGAGAGGAAAGTTTATAGCCATGAGTGCATATATTAAAAAGACTGAAAGATCCCAAATCAATGACCTAATGATACATCTCGAACTCCTAGAAAAACAAGAACAAGCTAATCCCAAAACAAATAGGAGAGAAATAATAAAAATAAGAGCTGAAATCAATGAAATAGAAACTGAACAAACCATACAAAGAAGTAATGAAACAAAAAGTTGGTTCTTTGAAAAAATAAACAAGATCGACAGATCTCTGGCAAACCTAACTAAGATGAGAAAAAAAAAAAAAAACCCAAATTAGTAGAATCAGGAATGCAAAAGGGGAGATAACAACAAACACCATGGAAGTCCAGGAAATCATCAGAGACTACTTCGAGAACCTATATTCAAAAAAATTTGAAAATCTTAAAGAAACGGACAGATTTCTAGATACATACGATCATCCAAAACTGAACCAAGAGGAAATTAATCACCTGAATAGACCTATAACACAAAATGAAATTGAAATAGCAATCAAGAGTCTCCCCAAATAGAAAAGTCCAGGACCTGATGGATTCTCTGCTGAATTCTATCAGACCTTTAAAGAAGAACTGATACCAACCCTTCTTAAACTGTTCCACGAAATAGAAAGGGAAGGAAAACTGCCTAACACGTTTTATGAAGCCAGTATTACACTTATCCCAAAACCAAGCAAAGACACCTCCAAAAAGGAGAACTATAGGCCAATCCCCTTAATGAACATTGATGCAAAAATTCTTAACAAAATAAAGGCAAACCGAATTCAACAACACATCAAAAAGATTATTCACCACGACCAAGTAGGCTTCATCCCAGGAATGCAGGGGTGGTTCAACATACGAAAATCAATAAATGTAATAAACCACATTAACAGAAGCAAAGACAAAAACCACTTGATCATCTCAATAGATGCAGAAAAAGCCTTTGATAAGATCCAACACCATTTCATGATAAAAGCTCTAAGAAAACTAAGAATAGAAGGAAAGTACCTCAACATTATAAAAGCTATATACGACAAACCTACAGCTAGCATTATACTTAATGGAGAAAAATGAAACCATTCCCTCTAAAATCAGGAACGAGACAAGGATGCCCACTTCCTCCACTCCTATTCAACATAATACTGGAATTCCTAGCCAGAGCAATTAGGCAAGAAGAAGGAATAAAAGGAATACAAATAGGTAAAGAAACTGTCAAAATATCCCTATTTGCAGATGACATGATCCTATACCTTAAAGACCCAAAAAACTACTCAGAAGCTCTTAGACACCATAAATAGCTATAGCAAGGTAGCAGGATATAAAATCAACATAGAAAAATCATTAGCATTTCTATACACTAATAATGAATAAACTGAAAAAGAATATATGAAAACAATTCCATTTACAATAGCCTCAAAAAAAATCAAATACCTAGGTGTAAACCTAACAAAAGATGTGAACGACCTCTACAAGGAAAACTATACACTTCTAAAGAAAGAGACTGAGGAAGACTATAGAAAGTGGAGAGATCTCCCAAGCTCATGGATTGGTAGAATCAACATAGTAAAAGTGTCGATACTCCCAAAAGTAATCTACATGTTTAATGCAATTCCCATCAAAATTCCAATGACGTTCATTAAAGAGACTGAAAAATCTACTGTGAAATTTATATGGAAACACAAGAGGCCACAAACAGCCAAGGCAATACTCAGTCAAAAGAGCAATGCTGGAGATATCACAATACCTGACTTCAAACTATATTACAAAGCAATAACAATAAAAACAGCATGGTACTGGCACATGAAGACCAGTGGAACAGAATAGAGGACCGAGATGTGAAGCCACACAACTATAACCAACTTGTCTTTGACAAAGGCACTAAAAATATACGATGGAGAAAAAGCAGCCTCTTCAACAAAAACTGTTGGGAAAACTGGTCATCAGTCTGCAAAAAACTGAAACTAGATCCATGTATATCACCCTATACCAACATTAACTCAAAATGGATCAAGGATCTTAATATCAGACCACAAATTCTAAAGTTGAAACAGGAAAGAGTAGGAAATACTCTGGAGTTAGTAGGTATAGGTAAGAACTTTCTCAATGGAACCCCAGCAGCACAGCAACTAAGAGATAGCATAGATAAATGGGACTTCATAAAACTAAAAAGCTTCTGCTCATTAAAAGAAATGGTCTCTAAACTGAAGAGAACACCCACAGAATAATCAGAATATATAGGGAACTTAAAAAACTAAATTCTCCCAAAACTAATGAACCAATAACGAAATGGGCAAGTGAACTAAACAGAACTTTCTCAAAAGGAGAAATTCAAATGGCCAAAAAACACATGAAAAATGCTCACCATCTCTAGCAATAAAGGAAATGCAAATTAAAACCAAGCTAAGATTCTACCTCACCCCTGTTAGAATAGCCATCATTAGCAACACTACCACCAACAGGTGTTGGCGAGGATGTGGGGAAAAAGGAACCCTCTTACACTGTTGGTGGGAATGTAGACTAGTACAACCACTCTGGAAAAAACTTTGGAGGCTACTTAAAAAGCTAAACATTGATCTACCATTTGATCAAGCAATACCACTCTTGGGGATATACCCAAAAGACTGTGACACAGGTTACTCCAGAGGCACCTGCACATCCACATTCATTGCAGCACTATTCACAATAGCCAAGTTATGGAAACAGCCAAGATGACCCATACTGACAAATGGATCACGAAAATGTGGTATCTATACATAATGGAATTTTATGCAGCCATGAAGAAGAATGAAATGTTATCATTTGCTGGTAAATGGATGGAATTGGAGAACATCATTCTGAGTGAGGTTAGCCTGGCCCAAAAGACCAAAAATCATATGTTCTCCCTCATATGTGGACATTAGATCAAGGGCAAACACAACAAGGGGATTGAACTTTGATCACAAGATAAAAGTGAGAGCATACAAGGGAGATAATGAGGATAGGTAAGACACCTAAAAAATTAGCTAGCATTTGTTGCCCTCAACGCAGAGAAACTAAAGCAGATACTTTAAAGCAACTGAGGCCAATAGAAGGGGATCAGGAACTAGAGAAAAGGTTAGATCAAAAAGAATTAACCTAGAAGGTAACACACATGCACAAGAAATTAATGTGAGTCAACTCCCTGTATAGCTATCCTATGTTAACTAGCAAAAACCCTTGTTCCTTCCTATTACTGCTTATATTCTCTCTTCAATAAAATTAGAGATAAGGGCAAAATAGTTTCTGCTGGGTATTGAGGGGGTGGGGAGGAGAGGGAAGGGCCAGGGTGGGTGGTAAGGGATGAGGTGGGGGAGGGGGAAGAAATGACCCAAGCATTGTATGCACATATGAATAATAAAAAACAAAACAAAACAAAAAACCCTAATTATCATATGTAACCCAACATGTAATAGCATGAATGAATCTTGGAAACATAGAGGAAGAAGCTACACACAAGACAGGAGTATGAATACAGTTATATGATAATGGGCAAAACTAATTTGTGATGAAACAAATCAGAATAGTGAGTTGCCTGGGAAAGACTGGTAGTATGACTAGGAAGGGGCAAATGGATCTTTCAGGGACAATAAAAAGCTGTATGCTTTGGTCTAAATTCACTGAAGTAGGCCAAGTGCAATGTCGCGCGCCTATGGTCCCAACTACTTGGAAGGTAGAGGTCAGGAGGATCAAGGTTGGAGGCCAGTATGGGCAAGAAGTTAGTAAGACTGCATCTCAATCAGTAAGTTGGGCAGTGGTGACACATGCCTGTGATCCCAGCTACCCAGGTCTGAGGCTAGCCAGAGGCAAAAAGAGACTATCTGAGAGAAAAGGGCTGTGGGACTCAAGTGGTGGAACACCTGCCTAGCAAGTGCAAAGTTCTGAGTTCAAACCCTAGTACTGCCACAAAAAAATTTTAAAAATTAAAAGTAAGTTAATTAATTAAACTAAACAGATAAAATCTGTATACATTATTAAATATAAATTATACCTCAGTAAAGAAATTTAAAATTAGAATATTTTATATTTTTTAAAAGTCACATAAAAAAAATTGGTTCCCTAGCTCCAATAATCCTTGACAGTGAACAGGTTAGTACCTGTTCACTTTGTAGAGCAGAATCTTCAGGGAGTCTACTGAGTGCAATGTGTGGGCCAAAGTTCATATTTACAAAAGAGTTTGAAGTAGGAGAAAAAAAAGAGATAGAAACATGACAAACAGATACCACCACAATAACTTAAAGCCCCTTATAAAAATGTCACCACCTACCACCAAAACAAAACCAACAGCTCAAACCATCACTTCTGCCTTCCTCACTACTTTGTAACTTTTTAGAGCACATTAAATTTCTTATGAAGAAACAAATACAAGTGAGTGCAGGGGCAGATCACAAATTACTTATATACATGTTACACACTGTACTTCGTTATATGGATATAGCCTACCCCCCCAAACCCACTTCCTTAAATGAACACCTTAACAAGCAACGGAGAGACAGGGCTGGGGTGGGAGAACAAGAGGTATCATGGACAGGAATTCAGAGCCAGTGTTCTGTCCAAACAAGGATTAACCCGCCTCATTAAGCAATCTCAAGAGCATGGGGCGTGGCTCCATGGTAGAGTGTTTGCTTAGCCTGTGCAAGGCCCCGATCCTGGGTTCAATCCCTAGTACCTCTAAATAAGTAAATGAATAAATAAATAAATAAATAAATAATCTCAAGTCCAACTTGTCTGCTGTCAGAGGAGATGAGAAAAATGCTTTTCCACGACAGTGACAATAAAAATGATACTTGCTAGAGATCGTGAAACAGAACAAAACAAAACAAAACAAAACAAAAATATCAAATACTTAAGCTGCACAAGACTTGCCTATACATAAAACTATAAACTGTTATTGAAAGAAATTAAAGAAGACATACTTAACTGTGGGAAAAATATAAAGTATTCATATTATAAGACTCATTGAATCAAAATACCAACCAGCTCTGTGTGTTTGTGTTTATATATGTGTGTGTTGTGTGTAACTTGACAAACTGAAGTTAAATGTATGTGCAAATGCATGGATCAAGAATAGCTAACATGCCTCAACAGATTAAAAATCCTATAAAATTTAATGTTCTAATAACAGTACTTGTAATAAGCACAAAGGTTAAGATGGATTATAGTTCTGCAAGTGTAATATTGGTGCAAGGATAAATAAACAAGTTAGAGAAAGAGATGGGAGCCTAGAAAAAATGTCATGCAGATAGGTACTTGACTTGTGAAAAAGGGGTACTGCAGGGTATTAGGAAAAGAAAGATCTTCTCAACACTACTCTATGGACAACTAGATATCCATGTTAACAAAGAAATCTGATTGCCCACATCATTCCACATTACCAAAGATCTAAATGTGAATGGAAAAGAATAAGCCTTTTATTAGGCGATACTGTAGGAGAACATATTCATGACTTTAGAGTGCAAATACAGACAAATAGGACAAAAGTGTAGCCATCATTAAAAAAAAAGGTAATTCTTTTGGTGGTACTGGAGTTTGAACTCAGGGTCTTGCACTTGCTAGGTAGGTGCTCTAACAATTAAGCCAAATTCCTAGCCCTTTTCTACTTTAGTTATTTTTCAGATAGGTTATCATGGTTTTGCCTGGGTCCAGTTTCAGATTGTAAGCCTCTTGCCTACAGCATCTGGTGTAGCTGGGATCACAGGCACACGCCAGCATGCCCAGCTTATTAATTGAGATGGGGTATCAGTAATTTTTTTCCTGGACTGGTCTTGAAACATAGTGCTCTCAATCTCTGCCTCCTGAGTAACTGGGATTATAGGTGTGAGCCTCCATGCCTGGAAAAATCTGGTAATTCTGACTATATATTAAGACTCCTTGCCAGTTAAAAGATACCATTAGAAGAATGAAGAGCATGTGACAGAATGGAAGAAGATAAATGTGATATATGTATCTGATAAAGAAGTCATAGCTGATGTATGTTAAGAATACCTATAAATGAATTTTGAAAATATAACAATAGAAAAAGGGCAGAGAAGGACTTCAAAAAAGATATGCAAGGGCTAGAGGTAGAGCACCTGCCTAGCAAGCGTTAGGCCCCGAGTTCAGACCTCAGCACCACACACACACAAAAAGATATTCAAATAGCCAATATACATATGAAAAAAATTTCAACTTTATAAGCAATCAGAAAAATGCAAATTAAAAACATGCTAATAAACATCTGCCAACATGGCCAAAAGTAAAGACTGACAATGTCCTGTGTGGATAAAGATGTGGAGCAACATAAACACATTACTCACATGATGGAGTTGCACAAACTGGTACAACCACTTTGAAAAATAGTTGGCACAGGTACTAAAGTGGGAAATATGTACTAACTCCACTCCTAGAGGATTCATGGCCATGTGCCCAGGGGCCACACACGAGAATGTGCATTGCAATATTACTGCAGATAGCCTTCAGACAGAACCAATCCAAATGTCCAATCATATTCTGGATAAATAAATGGTGGCCTAATCATATAATAAAATTCCATATAGCTATACAGAAATGAAAGTGAATTGGCTTTCACAACACAACACAGATGAATGTCACATGTCATATGAACAAAAGAGCCAGACACAAAGGAACACATTCTCTATGATTTCCTTTGCATAAAGCTCAAAAGCAGGCAAAACTAAAATATGATGTTTAAGGATATATACTTAGCTGATAAAAACAAAGAAAACAAAGAACAATCCCCAAAGAAGGCAAGATGTGGCTACCTTTGTGTGTGTGTGATTAGGAAGGTGCAAATAGGAAGCTGGTTTTGGCTACATGGGCTGCTGAGAATTATTCACAAAACTGTAGCTGTATATCCTTTTCTTTATGTGTGCTATGTTGCCATGAAAATGGATTTTAAAATGCAGGGCTATAAACCTGGAGGAAACAACCTTCCTTCCCCCAAAGTTTTCTAGTTTCAGCAAAAATCAACACTGAATCTAATCTCAAGTTAAGTTTTCCACCCCTTTGTTCTGACAAATCCTGGGGTGTAGGACAACCCCCAAGCAGCCATTTCTTCTCTCACTTGTCCATTAGCTGACAGCCAGTTATACTATTTCTTTCTTTCTTTGTATTTCTTCTTCTTGTTGTTTTTTAGTTGAGCCCCTGTGACTAAGTTCTAAGATGTGAGGGCAGAAATGAAGGTTTAAAGCACAGGATCTAGGACACAGGGAATGAAATGAGCCCACCCGTCCCTCTGAGGTTTAAGCAGCGAGGCCTTTCCCACCATAGTTGCCAGGAGTGCTCTGCTGGAAGTTATACTATTTCTTACTAAAGTCAGACCCCGAGTCAGACACTGGCCCATTGCTTTCCTCCTGCTTCAGATTTCACAGAATCCCTCCATGACTTAACTTGGTGACTGGGAGGCATCTACATGCTACTGTACAAGCTGGCACTGATAGCACATTCTCTCTAGATAAACATCCTTCACAAAATCCTCTTTCTTTAATCTCCAACAGCTCAACTTATTTTGATGTGGGAGAAACATTTCAGGAAACAACTCTTTTCCATGTTAAACAAAATAATAACAAATGACAGGGACAAGTGGGTAAGCACAATAATAGTAATAACAAACAGCATTCAGGAAACACAGCTGAGAGAAGAGTCCATGGGGGTTCCACCAGAGAATGCAAGAGAGCCAAGCAAGAGGTGCACAGTATGTCTTGTACTGGATGACTAACAAAAAATATCTCTTACCTGTATGCAAGGTTTGGTTAGTTCCTGTGTGTAGTAACATGGTTTGTTTGTCATCTTTACGGGAAATCCACATATATGAGGCAGTTTAGATTTTAAATCTGAAAGAAAACTTTTCAGCACACCTTCCAAATCTACCCTTGGAAAGAAGTGAATGGGCTGGCTTCTGATGCAACTGAGAGGGTAACTGAACAAGATTAAAGAACAATGTGAACTTTTTTGTTTATAAGAGATAGCAATTCTTATTTTTAAACAGTATTAAAACAAGCCGGGCACAGTGGCTTACACCTGTAATCCTAGCTACTCAGGAGGCTGAGATCAGGATTGAGGTTTAAGGCCAGCAGAGGCAAAAAGTCCATCAGTAAGAACAGGAAGTGGTGGTGTGTGCCTGCCACCTTAGTGATATGAGAAGCATAAGTAGGAAGACTGTGGCTCGGGCTAGCCTAAGCATAAATGTGAGATCATATTTGAAAAATACCCCAAGTATTTCAAGTGGTTTAAGTGTTATAGTGCCTGCTTGGCAAGGCCCAGAGTTCAAACTCTGGTGCTGCCAAAAAAAGTATTAAAATAACTATGTTAAAAAAACACATATAATGTGGGTGCCCGTGGTCACATCTGTAATCCTAGCTACTTGGGAGGCAGAGATAGGAGGATTGTGGCTTGAGGCCGGCCAAGGCAAATAGTATGTGAGAGCCCCATCTCCAAAATAAAGACAGCAAGATGAACTGGAGGAATGGTCAAGAGGTAGAGCATCTGTTTTGCAAGTGCCTGCTTTGTAAATGTGAAGCCCCGAGTTCAAACCCCAGTCCCATAAAAAAAAGACACACATAAACATGTTATGTTGCTTATTCCACACTATCTAGATCTAAAAATCAAGCTTTTTCACTTAGATCTTCATTTTTTCTATTTTTAAATTTTATTAGCAAAAACTAGTAACATGTTTGTGGGGCTCAGTATGATTTGATACAACATAATCAAGGCAATTCACTGTGCCCTTATTATATGGCTTTCTAAGTGGACTGGCAAACTAAGTTATTACAAAAAAAGATTCATAAGGAAGACACTATGGCTCTTATAGATCATAAACATAAATGTCATAGCAACAATGAACAGGTTTTGTCTTGAAAAGCAGTGAAAAATTCAGTACAGAAAAGCAACAATATAAATTATATTCAAACCCTAAAAGCAGTTCTTTGAGGAAAGCAGTTACTTTTTCTGGTAAGTATTCTGAAAACTCTGGAATAATGTGCTAGCATCTAATGAAAGGAACAACCAGAATATGTCAACCGGTTCTACTGTGGAGATCTGGGCTAAGAATACAGAAAAGGAATGCTATCGCTCTTCTTCTTTCATGTCTAAGCTCCAGCTGGTCAGAATACAAAGACTAAGCACTAGGGATAGTGAAATCAGTGCTCATTAAGATTTAAGAGTTCCACCTGAGAACCTATGCATTTTCCATGTGTGGATTTTAAAAAATACTGCTAAGAAAAATATTTTCTTAAATCAATGAAGTGCATGTCAAATCCTCTAAATTTTGACTGTAAAATTAAGTAATCTTCCCCAAATAAACTATTCGTTTCTTTAATCCAACACTTTTAATAATATAAAACATACCACCAGAGGGAGCTCTTAGCTAAGGAGAATCATGATTAATTTTCTATTAGAAAACAAATGTAAATATTTTGTTTATTCCAATTTTTCTTTTGTAGTCTAAATTGCCAAAAAGTGTTTAAGAAAAAAATATTTATTAATCTCATCCTCAAATAAAATAGGGTAAAATTCTAAGCATAACAAAACCACAGCTACAGGTAAGAAGTGCATGTAGGGCAGGAGTAGTGCTGGATGGTGAGGAGAGCAGAGGGCTTCTGCTCCATGCTGCATACTTAAAAGCAACTGAGGCCAATAGGAGAAGGGGACCAGGAACTAGAGAAAAGGTTAGATCAAGAAGAATTAACCTAGAAGGTAACACACATGCACAGGAAATCAATGTGAGTCACCTCCCTGTATAGCTATCCTTATCTCAACCAGCAAAACCCCTTGTTCCTTCCTATTATTGCTTATACTCTCTCTTCAACAAAATTAGAAATAAGGGCAAAATATTTTCTGCCGGGTATCAAGGGGGTTGGGGGAGAGGGAAGGGGCGGAGTGGGTGGTAAGGGAGGGGGTGAGGGGAGGGGGAAGAAATGACCCAAACATTGTATGCACATATGAATAAAAAAAAAAAAGGATACGTGAAGGGCCTTTCTCTGATCATTTTGAAGTAGATGTTGCAATATATTTTCATATTTCCATAATCTTCTGGAAGTTTATAGCCATACTAAAAATTAAGCACAGAATTTAAATTGTCTTGGGGAAAGCTAATTTTAGGTTAACGTACAAGAAACAAAGTCAAATAACTTGTAATGTGACATATATTTCTGTTCCTACCAGGTCATCCCAATGTGTCTGGAAATCTTCGAATGAATGAAATGGACAGTCAGGAGGCGTGGCATGAACAATATTTGTTATTTGCCCCATTTTCATACTGTGAAAAAGGAGAGTGAGGGAAATATTAGGAGCCAATGCTTAACTATGGTTTGAAAAATTAACTATGTGATTTATAGTGTTTAAAAAGATTTAGCAAAAATCTCACTAGTCATGTATAAACATTTGCTCCTAGTTCCAAACACACATTGCATTAAATTTTTTCTTAATTGATAAGTAAATATTACACAATACTTATCATGTGTGACAAGCTGTTTTAAAATAGGTATACATTTTGGAACAGCTAGATCAAGCTACTTAACATATGCATTCCCTCACATAAGTACATGTTTTGTGTTGAGTACTTAACATCTATCTTTAGTGATTTTCAAGAACACAATATATTGTAAATACCTACAGTCACCATGCTGTATAACAAGCCTCCATAACTTATTCCCCCTAACTGAAACTCTCTATCCTTTGATCACATCTCCTTAACCTACCCCTCACTTCCCCCAACGCCTGGTAACTACCATTCTATTCTGTTTTTAATCAGTTGGACTTTTTATTTTTTTGAATAAATTTTTATTAGGATATATTCATGATACAGAGAGGGTTTCACAGTGACAATTCCGATTAGACTTATATTGTACACAGTTACATTGCCCCCATCATCTCTCCCCCTCAACCTCTCCCCACCCCACTTAAAGCAATGGCAAGAGGTTTTCTAGTTGTTTTGTATAGGTATATGAGGTCAATCTACCATATGCTGTCACCTTAATCTCCTTAGTTCACCCTCCCCCTCCCACTAGTACCCCCCCAGGCACACACTGTGCCTATTTTACAGTCCTGGTTTTCATAATTAATATTTGAGTTGGCGCTCAGAGGGGTGTCTCAATGTATGCCCTCTGTGGGTGTGCTTTACTTTGGTCTGTTCAAGCCCTTCAAATACTCTCCCTTACCCCTTTACCATCCACCCCCAGTACTTCAACATTTTTCAATACATATTCTATATCCTCTACCGTCATGTATTGTTGTATGCATTATTACTGATGCTCTATCATTTTCTTTTCCTTTCTATCTTTCCCCGAGTTCCATAGAGTAGTTCCACTGTTACAAACGTTCTACAATTGAGTTTGTATATGATCATGCTTGTTTTGTGTATATGTTTATCTTTGGATCTATTCTCCACATATGAGAAAAAACATATGTCCTTTGTGTTATTGATCCTGGCTAACTTCACTTAATGATTTCCTCCAATTTCATCCATTTACCTCCAAACCCCATGTCATTATTCCCCATGGATGAGTAATACTCCATTGTGTAAAGGTACCACAATTTTGTGATATATTCATCAGTTGTAGGGCATCTGGGTTGTTTCCAGAGTTTGACTACTGTGAATAGTGCTGCAATGAATATCAGTGTACAGGTGTCTCTGCTATATCCTGTCTTATGTTCTTTTGGGTAGATGTCCAGGAGCAGTATCACTGGATCATATGGCAGTTCTATCTCTAGTTTTTTGAGGAATATCCATACTGTTTTCCATAACTGTTGTACTAATTTGTATTCCCACTAGCAGTGTATAAGAGTTCCTGTTTTGGCACAGCCTCACCAGCATTTGTTGTTGTTATTACCCTTGATTCTGGCCATTCTAACTGGGGTGAGATGAAATCTAAATGCTGTTTTGATTTGCATCTCTTTTATAACCTGGGAATGTGAACACTTCTTCAAGTATTTAGTAGCTACTTTGTACCTTTTCCTTTGAGAATTGTGTTGAATTCATGTGCCCATTTCTTCATTGGGTTGTTGATTCTTTGGGGGCTAAGTTTTTTGAGTTCCCTGTAGATTCTGGATGTTAGACCATTGTTGGATGAGGAGCTGGCAAAGATTTTCTCCTATAATATGGGCTGTCTCTTGAGTCTGGTGACTGTTTCTTTTGCTGTGCAGAAGCTCTTTAGTTTAATGCAGTCCCATTTATTCATTGTTTCTCTTAGATGCTGAACCTTTTGAGTTCTGTTTAAGAAGTCGTTCCCTATACCTATCTTTTCTAGTATATTTCCTACTGCTTCTTGCAGTTGTTTCAAAGTTTCAGGCCTTATATTAAGGTCTTTGATCCACTTTTAATTGATTTTGGTACAGGGTGAAAGACAGGGATCTAGTTTCAGACTTTTGCATGTGGATATCCAGTTTTCCCAGCAGCATTTGTTGAAGAGGCCGTCTTTTCTCCAATGTGGTTTTTAGGCTCCTTTGTTGAAGATCAGCTGGCTATAGATGCGTGGGTTTATGTCTGGATCCTGTATTCTGATCCATTGGTCTTTCTGTCTGATTTTGTACCAACACTATGCTGTTTTTATTGTTATAGTTCTGTAGTATAGTTTGAGGTCGGGTATTGTGATGCCTCCAGCATTGGGCTTTTCACTCAGAATTCCTTTGGCTATTTGAGGTCTTTTGTGTTTCCATATGTACTTCATGATTACTTTTTCTATTTCTGTGCAGAATGTCATTGGAATTTTGATAGGGATTGTGTTGAACATGTACATTGCTTTTGGTAATATTGCCATTTTCATAATGTTGATTCTACCAATCCATGAGCATAGAAGTTCTTTCCATCTTCTGATGTCTTCGATTTCTCTCTTCAGTGGTTTATACTTTTCATTGAAAAGGTCTTTGATTTTTTTTTTTAGATTTATTCCAAAGTACTTTATTGTTTTTGAGGCTATTGTAAATAGGATTGTTTCCCTGATTTCTTTCTCAGTCTGTGCGCTGTTGGTATATAGAAAAGCTACTGATTTCTGTATGTTAATTTTGTATCCTGCCACTTTGCTGAAAGAGTTTATGATTTCTAGTAGTATTTTGGTAGAGTTTTTGGGGTGTCTTAGGTATAGGATCATGTCTTCTGCAAATAGGGATAGTTTGACTTCTTCCTTCCCTATTTAAATCCCTTTTATTTATTGCTCTTGTCTTACTGCTTTGACTAGGAATTACAAAACTGTATCAAATAGGAGTGGAGAAAGCAGACAGCCTTGTCTTGTTTCTGACTT